>NW_017731393.1:4981344-5069203 GCF_001890085.2 Hipposideros armiger
GAGGGCAGTGTCACTGGCCCTCATATGTGGGATCCGAACCGGGGTTCTCTGGCATCCCAAGCCAGTTCTTAACCATCGCACCACTTGGCCGGCCCAAAAGACAACCCAATTTTAAATTGGAAAAAGGGCTTGAATATAACTATTTCTCCACAGAAGATACACAAATGACCAATAAGCAACTGAAAATATGCTCAACCTCATTGTTATCAGAGAAATGCAAATCAAAACCACAACGAGATGTCCCTTCACACTCAGTAGGATGGCTAGATTAAAAAGTCAAGTAATAGCAAGCGATGAGAGGATATACATAGCTGGTAGGAACGTAAAAGGGTGCAGCCATGTTTAAAAGCAGTCTGGCAGTTCCTCAAATGATTAACCATTGAGTTACTACATGACCCAGCAATTCTACTCCTAGGCATATGCCCAAGAAGAATGAAAATATTTGTCCACACAGAAACTTGTATACAGATGTTTATTTACATGCATGTTTATTGCATCACTATTCATAATAGCCAAAAAGTGGACACAACCCAAATGTCCATCAATTAATGAATGGATGCCAGCCACTGGCTGTAACCAGCTGGGACTACTTGGTAGGGGGTACAACGTGATCTGCATCTGGTCGCTTTCTGTGCTGGACCTAGAGGCGTGTGGGAGAGGCCATGCTGTGAGCCGAGGACCTCTGCCATCAGGGGTAGCTCCACAAAAATCCAGGACACCTGAGGCCTGCTGCCACCTGCTGGCTCCCTTAAGGTTCAACTACTGATAAAGCTTTGTGTGGTATGTGAATTGGGTGAGGCAGGGTCTCAGGGAGTCACTAGAGTGGAAAGAGTTGTGGTCATCAGGTTAATTTACATTTTGTTTTGGTGCCAGTGCTTAGCCTGGAGTGACTCAGCACAAGTCTCAGAGCACAGCAAGGCCAGTCGCCATCTGCCTGGGGCCTGCAGACTCTGATAGTTTTTCAAGGGAGAGTGCAATGTGGGCTGGCTGCTCGCAGAGAAAATAACTGCAGCGTTGGGGAAGTTGGGTGGGGCAGGGCTGGAGTTCACCAGACCAATCAGATTCAGATTGGCCATGGTGCGGCAGGCTTAACACAGGAAAGATGGTGCCTGGCTGCACGGGGTAAGGACCCATACAGGGAAAATGCCGACTGTCCTCCAGACCTGGCCTTAAAGCCACATACCTCAGTCTGCTCTCCCGTATGTCCCTAGGGTCCTCCAAGTCACCGTCCCTCCACTGGAGCCCCAGGTGAGTGCCTGCGAGTGAGTGAGTCTGTGCACTGGCTGTTTAAGAGGACGTCTGGGTTTCCTCAGCCTTCCGTCCCACCCAAACCATCAGAATCCCCACTGTTTTTCACAACGAGATTTGTGGGGCTTTTCTTTCCAGCACCAGTACTCCAGGCTGGGGAGCCTGGGGATCCTGGAGGGGCTGGGGTTCCTCGTCCCTCCAGGTAGAACCTCTGCGGCCAAGATACCCCTCCTGATTCTCAACTACCACACAGAGGTGTGGGGCCCATTCCACGTCTCTGCCCCTCCTACAAGTCTTGATGTGGCTTCTTCTTTATATCCTTAGTTATACAACTTCGGTTCAGCTAGATTTCAGATGGTTCTCCAGGTTAATTGTTCTGTAATTTAGTTGTAATTTTAATGTGTTCATGGAAAGATGCAGGCAGTGTTTATCTACTCCGCCATCTTGGATCCGCCTTGATATATCTGTATTTGTTTTTCTTTTTCAAGAATAAGTTGGAACAATGTGTTGATGTTTATGATAAATAAACATTTATTTATGACGTTTATGATAAATGCTTAAGTGAAGAAAGTCAGTTTCAGAGTGTTATGGGTTGAAATAGGTCTCCTCCACCCCCAAATGCATACATTTAGGTTTTAACTCCCAGTAAATCAGAATAAGATCTTACTTGGAAATGAGGTAGTTGCAGATGTAATTAATTAAGCTGTCATACTGGAGTGGGGTGGACTCTTAATCTAAAATGACTGGAGTCCTTAGAAGAGGGGGAAATTTGTATAGACATTCACATTCCGGGAGAACACCTCGTGAAGACTGGAGTTAAGCTCTCAGGAGCCAAGGGACCACCAGGGAGCTGGGAGAGGCCTGGAACACGCCCTTCCCTGATGCCCTCGAGGGAGCATGGCAGACACCTTGATCTCGGAGTTCTAGTGAGATCAGATTATTGTGAGATAGTAACTTTCTGTTGTTTAAGCCACTCAGCCTGTGGTACTTGCGTATTAGGGCAGCCCCGGCAAACTAATACAAGAGTCACAGTAGAAATAGAGATTATTTTATATTAAGTCAGTTTGTTCACATTGGTTCTCTTATGGGATTGGACTGGAGTGGGAGAGGCTGTTTGGTTTCTAAGTATCGTTTGAGTGTTTGAATTGTTATAATGAGCAGGTATTTTATTTATTTTGCATGTAAAAAACAGGAGTTTTCTTGATTCTTTTAAAGAGGACTGGGTTACAGGATTTGGGGGCGCTCTTCACTTTTTTCTTTTACTTCCTGTGGTTAGGCATTTTAACTCTTTTCTATAAAAGCCCTCCTCTCCAGCCCCTAAATTTGTTGGCCAAACATATTCTCTGAAACAGCCAGGAAAGTTCTACAGAACTGGGTATGGTGAAAGCAAGGCAGGAACATGTGTCTCTTGTTCTTCTGGCCTGCGGAGTAAAGACCCCTTCATGGTGAGGATGAGGATGAGACCATGATGGTGGTGGTGGTGGTGATGCAGCAGCAGGAAGAGAATTAATGCATGTTGCACTTTCCTCTTCCCCATCCAAAGGCAATATCTTCCATTTACAGATTTGGAAATTGAGGCTCAGTAAGGTCAAGTGACCTGGGTGGAGGCCCACAGCTGTTACATCATGGAGTCAGGATTGGAGCCTGGGTTAGCCTGGCTCCAACCGCCTTTTCCTGCCAACTCACAGATGCTTCAAACACCACAGAGGCTGGGGGTGATATGGTGCCCTTCCACCCACCCTCACCCCACCCCAATGGCATCCTATGTGTCAGGCCTTGTCCCTAGCCTAGTGGGAACCTCCTCTAGTTCACAACAGTCAGGGGTGAGGAAAAGAAGTTGGGGCCCCACCACGTTTGTCTGCAGTTTTCCAGCAGGCCCCCTCCGCTTGCTGTGATGTGGGAGGCCTGCATTATTCAAGCCCATGGAATATTCAGGCTGTTGGGCAGAAGGATGAGCGAGTCAGGGCTGGCTGAGCCGTTCTCTCACAAAAGGCCCCTGTGGGCTGGGGAAGCTGCCTGAGCCCCGTGCTGGGACAGATGTGTCGTCCTGGCCTGACCCAGGTGGGGGCTCGGGCTGCCTCTGCCACCTGATAGATGTCCTCATTTGGGGGAATGTATTATTGAGCACATGGGCTCTCTCCAACCAGACTTCTGGACAAAATGGCTCAGCTGTGTCCCTGCTGGTGGGAGCCCCAGTGAATCCACTCTCAGCGGGAGCTTGCCCAGTGTGCTGGGCCTGCGTGGGCCTTTTGGGGTGGTGAATACCTCCAGCAGGAAAACCTGGAATTCGGGACACCTGGTTTTAGTGCTGGGTCAGTCATGCAGCTGTAAACATGCTGGAACCATCAGTGTGCAAACCCCATGAGGTCGGGGTGAACAGGGTCCCTAAGCAAGAGGTGGTACACTAGGGTCCGTGTTTCCAGAACCAGGGAGCTTGTCCTTCCTGAGCCTTTGCCTCTGAGACCTTGGGCACGGCTCTAGAGCGCCAGAATGCCATGGTGTGCGGGTCTGGGATCCCAGAGCCACTGGCTCTAGCATCCTGGTGGACAGTTCCGGAACCCGGTGGTAGAGTTTCCTGAACCTCAAGGTCGGTGGTTCTAGAACACTGGGCTGGTTCTGGAACCTGGTACTCCCTAGTTCGGAAACCTGAGCTCTAGTCACAGAGCCCACCAGCCCCCTCCTGTGCTGGCTCCTAAAGTGGCCTCATGGCTGCCCCACCAACCCTGCCTACTGCTGGCGGGCCCCTCTTCCCAACACGAAGATGCCCCAATTAGGGTCCCAAGAGAATAACCCAGTTATCTCCATTTTACAGAGTAAGAAACAGAGGTACAGAGAGTCTAAAAAGAGGTTTACATTGTTCAAGGTCCCTCATCAATTCAGCAGTAGATTTACATCAATTCAGCAGTAGATTTAGGATCAAACGCATATCTGTCCCTTTCAACTGTAGCACAGTGTCTCTCCCTCATTCCTGCTGAGATGCTGAGCTCACTCTGTCAGTCATTCAACGAATATCCATTGAGTACATAAATAATAGGCCCTATTCTACATGCTGAGCAAACAGCCGTGAACAAAGCAGAAAGGACCCTGGCCCTCACAGAGCTGATAGTCCACTAGTGGGTTGGGGGAGGGGTCGGAAAATAGACATATAACCCAGCTTGGCATCAGGATGGACGGTAAACGAGAGGACCCATGGCTGCTCAAAGGCCCCCTCCTCAACTGGGCTGTCTCAGAGCTATAAGAGCCACCCCCCAAAAAATAAGACCAGCTGACCCATTTCACCCTGGCGCCCCTAGGAAACCAGAACCCGGAGAAGTGTTCGTCCTAGGCCTCGCCTGCTGCGCCGGATGCTCAGTTTCCCAAAGAACAGGTCTGAGGAGGCTGGCCAGGGCGGCAGCTCCAGGCAGGCCCCTCTGGGGGCTTTTCCATTCTCTCACATCCGTCCAACTGTGAGCAAGCGGGCGCCCAGCCTGGCTGCGCAGACCCAGACCCCCATAAATTATGCACATCTCTCCCATTTCTAGATGGAGGCACTGGAGAGATTACAGCTCCCATTACATTACACTGCACAGGCAGCCCAGCTGTTTCTCTCGCCCGCTCCGGCCTTCCTGGGCTGGAAGGGATGGGCTTAGCGGTGGGAGGGCCGGAAACGCTTGGCGACTCCGGGCCTTTAATGCGCCACACTCCGCTCCTACTCCTTGGCAGAAAGGAGCCATCCGTCCACAGCAGGAATGGGGCTGGGGCCTCACTAGCTGGTCTGATGCTTGAAAAGCTAGATGGAGAGAAGATGGTCCTGGAGAGGCCGGACAGGGTGTCCCAGGTGCTGCCTGCTCGCTGTGTATACGTATCAGGGGCTGGGGCTTCAGGCCGCCTTCCAGGGGTGTCTCCCACTCCTCCACTCCTCCTCGAGGTCCCATGCATGCGAAAGAGGTTGACCTTCTCCCAGATGTGACAGGAACTGGCCAGAAACCAGTTGCTGTGTGTGTGTATATAAGGTGCTCCGAAGAGGGGTAGGAGGGGTGTCTGGTCCACTCAACCCACTGTGCAGGTGACAGAGGAAGTGACTCACCCAAGATCACCAGAGTGGGAGAGGGTTACGGCAACAGTTTGAGGTGTCTGATTTCCCTTGGCTTCGGGACCTCTGGAGAGGTTGCTAACCTTCCCCTCCTGAGGACAGCGACAGTTACCTGCCTGCATAGCTGATTGGACCAGGGCTTGGGGGGCAAAGCCGGTGCTATAAATACTCAGCTGGGCTCCCTGCACACCTCTGGCCGCAAGTGGGCGCCATTCTGTCTTCTGCAGCAGCTCAGGTGTCCTGCCAGTGCCCTGGGACTGAATTTCCAGATGATGCCAACTGTCCCAGATGAAAGCTCGGGAGGTCCCTGGACCAGGCCTCTGCCCGCTCAGGGGCAGCCTGCCACAGGCTTTTCAGCAATGTCACTGCTAGTGAATTCCAGCGCCTGCAGATAGACTGTTTAAGTTTTATGCGGCAAAGCCCGGCGATATTGATCAGTATCAATATTTGTAAAAGAGCCAGTTGTTTCCATATTGAAGGTGTCTGTCTGCTGGACCTTAAAAATATTAATTCCAGGGATATCAGAGCCGAGGGCCTGGAAAACCCAAACTCCCCACTTCGCAAGTAGGAAAGGCGCCCAGGTAGGAGCGGAGCCCAGCCCCCATGCAGTCTTCTGCTTACTGTTTTCTTTGCATCTGAGTGACCTCTAGGACTCATCTCTGTGGGTGGCAGTAATTAGAATGCTGGCTGCGGTGTATTGAATGTGTACTGGCACATTTATTGTGCTGGACACTTTATGTAAACTCTAAATATGTAAAGCCCTCTTTATAAAGGTGGGGAAACTGAGGCCCACAGTGTTAAGTAATTAACCCAAGACCATATCTCTAGAAAATGGTGGAACCGGAAACTACAACTCAATTTCTTTCTTTCTTTTCTTTTCTTTTTTAAATTGGGGAATTGCGGGGAGGGGAACAGTGTTGGGGAATTGGGGAGGGGGGACCAGCCAAGTTGTTCTTCCATCTTAGTTGTGGAGGGTACAACTAAGTTACCATCTGGCTGCCAGTGGGCAGCTCATGGCCTCTAAACTCAAGGTGCTGTGTTACAATCTCAGTTGTGCGTAGGTGTAGCCACCATCCCATGCGGGAGTCGAACCAGCAGCCTTGTTGCTAAGAGCGCACGTTCTATCCACTGAACCATCCAGGTGGCAGTTCGGCTCATGGTGCCGAGTTCAGTCTTAGTTGCGGATGGGCATAGCCCACCATCGAACAGGCAGTCTTGTTGTTAGGAGCACGTGCTCTCACCAGCTGAGCCACCCTGCCATCTGTTGGCAGCTCAGCTCAGGTGCAGCTCACTGGCCCATGTGGGAATCGAACCAGCAGCGCTGTTGCTCAGAGCTCGTCCTTTTAAGCCAACTCTTAACCAACTCTTAACCAACTGAGCCACTCGGCCGGCCCTGCAACTCCATTTCTGATTCCAAAGCTGTGCTCTTGGCTGCCTGTGTGGCCTTTGAAGTGGGCCTTGAGAAATAAGCGTGGAAAACATTCATTCACTCCTGTGTGTATTCATTCATTGATTCATCATTCATTCATTCAGTCATTCATTCAGCACAGTCATCTCACAGTTCCAGTACTTTTCCTTCTTAGGTCCATAATCTGTCTTTTTCTTGTTTGTTCCCGTGCTTTCTGTTTGTCTGCATCTTCCCCTAGAATGTGAGCCCCATGAAGACAGGGACTTTATTCCTGTGTGTGCTTTGGTCACCCCAGTGGCCCCATACCTAGCATAGTGTTAGTCCTCAAGAAATGTTGCCTGAATGTTGAATGAGTTATAGGAAATCAAGAAGCCCAGGTTTATTGAGTTGTTGGCTTTGGTTGTTAAGCCCCTGAGGGTTGGGTTGTTACGGCAGCAAAACCTAGCCCATCCCAACGAACGGAGTCTGTGCGCACAGTGTGGGTGTCCAGAGCAGAGGAGGTGTCCCACAGAAGGCAGCGGGCAGATGCCCCTGCTCATCACAGCTTAGCAGGCCTTTTCTTTCCTGGATTCCAGGGACACTGTCTGGGGACAATGGAGACATTTTCCTCCCGCTCTTTCCCAGTTGGCTCTGCCACAGGAAAGCAGAAAAACCCAGACATGAAGTCACCGCTTGTTTTCGACAAGAGAGCAAGAAAAAGCCGCCGCAGTATTGTGTTTGTCTTATTAAGGCTCATTTTCTCATTACAATTTTCCCTCCTAATTGCTAATTTTTCCAGCTTCTCCAAGAGCCATTCTACTTCCGCCTTGTTCCTTCCCCCCTTTGAGAAGCTGCCACAGATGGGCAAAGGAGAAACACACATGCTTGTTTTTAATTTACTTGAAATCCTCTTCTCTTGGTGCTACTGGGACGGGCAGCTGCCAGACTTTTCTGGTCACGTAGCTGAGGACCGCCCCATGGAGGGGGCAGTGCTGGTGCAGGTCCACAGCTCCATGCCCTTCCCGAGGGCCTGACTTTCTGGCCCTCCCTGGGCCAGGGTTTCTGAGCTGTAAGATCATCTGTGCACCATCAGCGGGGAGGCCGGTGGTCCTGGGAGCTTGGACTCTCTGAGCGCCTGGTGTGCACCCACAGCCTGGAGTGCTGTGCTTCCCCACGCCAGCCGTGCACCCACCTTCTCCTCAGCAGGAAGGAGCCGTGGGCACCCCATTTTCAGATGGAAAGATGGACCGACAGACAGCACGGAGGAACCCTCTGCTAAGGCTGCCTAGGTAGCAACAGCACAGCAGGAATTTTCCATAGGTTTGTCTGTCTGGCTGCTCCACGGGCTCCCTCCAGATTATACACCTGCCCAGATCAGCAAAGAGCCCGCCACAGGGACAGAAACCGTCCTCTGCTCCTCCCTGAGCCAGCCCTTAGGCTGAGCTACCACTGCTTACTGGCCATGGGACCCAAGTAAATTCCTTCCGCCCTCAAGGTCTGGGTCCCTACCTTTGACTGAGGGGATGGAATCAGGAGCTTCCTGTAGGGCTAATATTTGGGATTCTAGGCATGATACTCTCTCGAGTCTCCCAATCCTTGAGTCGGTGAGGATGGGGACATGTGACATGATATTACAGGTAAATCAGACTGAGAGTTGAGCAGTAGGTTTGGAGTTGTCGGGCGGGCTCTGCCTCTGGTGGGCTCTGTGCGTTTGGGCAGCCACTCACCCCCTTGAGCCCCGGCTTCCTCATCTATGAAAGGAAGGTAATAATCCGGCCTCCTCGGTGGGAATTAAAACAGAACTGCCCAGCCACTAGCCTGGGGTCTGGCAACAAGTAAACACTCCTAACATGGTAGTTATCATCATCAGTATTGTTGCACAGGCTTTTTAGAATTGGAGAAAGCCACAGCTGCTACATACCATAAAGGTCACCTGGTTCAAATCCTGTTTTATACAAATAGGGGAACCAAGTCAACAGAAGAGAAATGCATGCTCAACCTGGGATCAACAGAAATGAGCAGAACTCTGTTTCCCCCCCCCACCCCCGCCTCCTTTCCCCACAAATGGAAAAATAAAAGCACCTGCATTTGAAAACAGTTGCACCGACTTGTCCGGCCCCCGTGGGGAAGGAGCCATTAAATGTAATTGCTGCTGGTCATTGCATTGTCCTCAGAGTCAGGAGAGCCCTGGGCCCCATCGAGGTGACCCAAAGGCTGGGCAGCAGCAGAGGCCTCTAGAGTTGGTCCCGGTGGTCCACATCTGGGAGCTGTGGGGAAGGGTAATGGCATGGGCGAGAAAAGCCCCCACCCAAGGTGCCCACCTCGGACCACCTGGACCGCTGAGATGCAGCTGTTCTTCAAGGAACAAAAATCCACCTCATTGCCACTTACTGACCGGATTGTCCTTTTCCCTGGATGCATTTACCCAAGTATAACATTTACTGGAGTGATTGCACCTCTACAGTCTGTCTCCCGCTGCCTTGCAGGCTCGGTGCTTCGTAGTCCATACTTGTTAGTTAGGGTCAAAGAAATGAACCAAAGGTTGCTGAATGGAATCCTTTGCATTTCTTCACCAGGTTTGAGTTTATGAAGTTCCTTTTGTCCATTCATTTCATTTCACCCTTCAAAACCCATGGGAGGTCAGGCCCCACAGTCGCATTTGTAGATTGAAAAACAGGCTCAGCATTTGAAGGTGGGCTTGCCAGTATGGGAGTACACCTTAAAATGTTCCATTCCTCAGTTTATTAGCCAAATTTTCAGGGCTTAATAAATAAATGAAATGTAGAGCTAGTGACTACCATACTGGCAAACACAGAAGTGTAGAATATTTTTGATATTTGACAGAAAGTTCTATCAGGTAGCGTTGTGGGAAGTTGCAAGGCCACTTAGTCATTACGGGGCAGTGTGGGGCCTCGGCACCTCGGTTCTCTGACTTCTAGTGCAGTCTCTTCCCAGGGCCCCTGAAAATGGAATTTGGAGTGTCAGTGTGGGGTGTGTGGGGCACTCCCTGACCTTCTCTGGCCCTGGGTTTCTCACCCAGATCTTTGGATCTGGTGAGCCACATTCTGGGGGCAGGTAGGTGGGCTGGCATGGGATTCAGGAAGTCTTTCATTTCTCCAACAGAAGCAATTTCCGTCTCCTGTTTTGCACAAAACGAGTAAGAGCTGCTCCGTGAACCCTAATGCAAACGTGTGGTGTCGCATCATTCTGATGAAACTGTATGTGTGCCTCTAACAACAGGAAATCCAGGGTCCCCCCCCTGGACTCCATCCCTCTTTCCCCAGAGTCCCCGAGCCCGGAGGGCAGGTACCCTGAAAGCGAGCGCTGGCTCCTCCTCCTCTTCTGACCATTTGGACAGAAGCTGGCTCTGAGCACTCCTGGGGTGCTCTGAGGAGTGGGACCACTCCTGGAGGGGGGTGTGGGTGCCTGGGCCAGATGCTCATGCTTGGACCTACCAGCTGCCACCAGGAGGTGGGCCGTCTATGAACATAGCCACTGGGAAAGGGGATGGACACTGTAGGGGCAGGGGATGGGGGGCTGCCCACTCCAGACCCAGCATAGCCCCGCTCCTTCGCCTGTGTATGCGTGTGGCTGTGCCCAGTGCCCACCCAGAGCCCCGAGTGTGGAAAAGGAGGAGTGAGGGACTGAGTAGGTGGGTGAGGCCAGTCACAGGGGTGGTTTCTGAGAGCCTGCTGGGAGCCAGGTGGGGCGGGGGCTTCTCCCCATATACAGTAAAACCTTGGATTGCGAGTGTTCCGCAAGACGAGCAATCATTTCTAATACATTTTAACGTGGTAAACGAGCGATGTCTTGCAATATGAGTAGTTTGTTTCTGGAACAAATTATGCTCGCAAACCAAGGTATTACTGTATTCTTTTTGATTTAATCTTTACAATAATCCTTCCATGTGAGTGAAGATTTGCTCAAGGTCGGGCAGCTAACAAGCCGAGAATCATGGAGCACTTTGGAGCTCCCGGTCTGACATTGTCACTCCCCTTCTCTTACCCGTCAGGAGAATGGGGTGCAGAGATGAATGACTTGCCTAAGGGCACGTGGTTGCAGGTGGCCGAACCTGGCTTTAAACCTGGCATTGTTTGGCTCCCTGGCCCTTGGCTCTTAAGAGAAAGAAGCCAAGGTTTTTTCCTAACCCTGCAGCTCTGGGGGGTGGGGCTGTGGGAAGGTTGGATGGGACTTTCTCCAAATCCGGGGTCGCGTTGGAGCTGTCTTCTTGTAATGCTTGTTTCTGCTGCCCTGGAGTTCTCTCTGCCTCCGTATGTTAAAAAGAAAGAAAACAATTTAACGACAACACACACAAAAAAACTTAGATCATTTAAAAAAAAATACAAAAAAGTCTGACTTATGTGAAATTTAATTTAATTTATTTTTATACCAGCAGCTGTCAGTTCAAAGAACAACAACAAAGTAGCCATCTGTGCTTAATTTCATCAATCTACTGCTGATGGTCACGTGAGCAGGGCTTTTGGACGGAGGCAGAGCACGTGGCCACATCTCAGCGCCCCCACCCCCAAGGGCCCTCAGTCCAGGTGGGGAGCGGAGGAGCACAGCACCTGGGCACGCGGGCTGGACTTGTCGCTAACTAGGAAAACCCAGCAGTGTCTTCTCAAGACACAATAGCCCCCTGAGTTTTCCTGTTTGCTTAGCCCCATGTTATTTCATCCACTCCACATACAGTGGTGAGTGGGCATTTCAGCCCTGAACAGTTAGGGAAACTGAGTCTCAGAGGGGTCTCCTGCCCAGAGTCACAGGGCCGATACACAGACTCAAACCCTGGTTTGTTACACTCCTGACACCATCTTCTCACTATGCCCAGTGGCCTCCTGAGCTTGAAGCTGTTGCAAAACTTACTGGGGGCCCAGGGAGGGGAGGGCCTCTCCTCATCACAGACCTGAGCCTCTCCCCCCACCCTCCCACTGCAGGACAGGAAGAGTGTGATAATGGTGACTTCTGGGTGCATCCTTCTCCTGGCCCATGGGTGGCCACATTCATTCCTCTGGGCTTAGTGAGGAATGTGGGTGCTGTCACGCCTCCCCATTCACAGATGTGACCAGAAGGCTGGCTCCACACGTGGGGAACTTGCCTGAGGTTAGACGAGGAGCGAGGGCTGGAGGCAGGGTTAGATCTTACACACTGACTCGTCCAAACCACTAGAAAAATCCACAAGAACCCGAAACTGTATGGTTGCGCTTAGGAGGTTTGAATCTCGCAGCTGGTGGGCCCGCAGGGACCAGCTGGCCTCCTTCCTTCCGCAGCCTGAGAACCTGAGGCCTGAGAGGGAGCTGCCCGGGGGTGTGTAGGGTCAGCAGCAGAGCTCGCCTGGGGCAGCGCAGCCTCAGGTTTCATCTGCACTGCAAGGCCACCTTGTCACCCCCCTCCCCCCGCCCCCCCCATGGCAGCCTGCTGTCTCTGAAGTGGGCTGGGCTTGGGGGGCCTTCCAGGGCCCCGTTTCTTTGTGATTCAGGGAGCAAACCCTGCGATTGAATTGGCCCCTTCCAGAGGTAGTCAGGAAGGGTGTAACCTGGCAAACCCCTCCTACCCCCCAAAAAAACCCCAACTCCCCCAAAACAAAATAAAAAAACCCCCACAGAAATCCCTGTGTAAATCGCAGCTTTATTTACTGTTGAATTAAGAGAAATAAGAGTGAGCAAGTCAGAATCATTAAAATATAGATCAAGAAAGTCACATTTTTCGATTTGCCATATTAAAGAGAAGGGGGAACACGCCAATTGGCTTGTCATCTCCTCATTAAATAACAGATGGCCTCTGAGTCACCGCTCCCGGCAGTCAGGACGCTGCTGTCTGCCGGCTTCCTTGCTGCCTCACTGGGGCCTAGCTGCTCAGGGCTGGGGGGTCCTGTGGGGGGCAGAGGAGGAGGAAGCCCTGCCTCTCTGCCTCTTCCTCCATCCAGCCCCACTGGCCACCACCTGGCCCCCAAAAATCCATTCCTTCTCTTGTTCACTCAATAAATGGTCCTGAGCACCCCCCCCATGTGCCCTGGGCCCCCTCCTCCCCCGTGCCCAGGGAGGCCCCATTTGGGGAGGGAGTTGGAAGATGGACAGGAACGTGACACCCTGACATCGGGGTTATGACAGGGGGCTCGCAGGGGCTGTGGGGACCCAGGAGAGGTGCTTGACCCAGCCTGAGAGAATGGGACCAGGTCCCACATTGAACTTGGGGAGGGTGTGCTCTCTAAGGACCACAGAGGCAGCCAACCGAGGACCCCCGCTGCCCCAGAGGTCTGGGTCTCCTTGCCTGGAATGTGCTCCTTCCTACTGAAGGCCATGCTCCTGGGGGCCCTTTCTCTCCTTCTGCCCTCAGTGTTCTTCCACCCACCCATTCCTCCAGCCCCCACCACATAAGCTTCTTGGGAAGCTACACCTGCCAGACCTGTGGGTGGGCACAGGGGAGCAGAGTATCTTCCCCCAGGGGCCATTCCGGGCCATGGGCGGCCAGTCACATGACCTTCTCCCTGACCTCTCATTATTGTTGCTGTTGAAGACTCCAGTGCAGACCACACCACAGTCGACGTCTGGACTCCACGCTTCAGACGCTGTCCCCATGGAGCTCTTCATGGGCCAAGCAGAGCAGTAGCCATGACCGGAGTGTCACCTGGGAGGTGGGAAGAGGGGACTGTGATGGGCTGATGACTTATAATGAGTCCTTTCAATGAGCAGTTTGGGCCAATTGGAATTTTAATAGGAGCTGCACTATATCTATAGATGGCTTGCGTAGTATGGATTTTTTTTAACAAGATTGAGTCTTCTGATCCATGACCATGGGCTATCATTCCATTTGTTTGTGTCGTCTTCAGTTTCTCTCATCAAAGTCTTGTCATTTCCAGAGTACAGATCTTCCACTTCCTTGGTAAGATTTATTCCAAGATATTTTATTGCTTTTGATGCTATTGCAAAAGGGATAGTTTTATTTCTTTTTCAAATGTTTCATTGTATAGAAATGCAACTGTTTTTCGTATGTTGATTTTATTTCCTGCAACTTGACTGAATTGGTTTATTAGTTCCAACAGCTTTTTGGTTGAGTCTTTAGGATTTTCTGTATGTAAGATCATATTATCTGCAGTAACGACAATTTTACTTTTTCCTTTCCGATTTAGATGCCTTCTATTTCTTTGTCTTGCCTGATTGCTCTAAGTAAGGACTTCCAGTGCCATGTTGAGTAGAAGTGGTGTCTTGGAGGCATCTTGTCTTGTTTCTGATCTTAGAGGAAGTTTCAACCTTTCACCACTGAGTGTGATGTTAGCTGTGCACTTGTCATATATGGCTTTTGTTATGTTGAGGTATGTTCCTTCTACACCCCGCCTGTTGAGGGGTTTTATTCTGAATGGATGTTGTATTTCGTCAAGTGCTTTTTCTGCATCTATTGCGATAATCACATGATTTTTCTGTGATTCTGTTTATATGATGTATCACAGTGATTGATTTGTGCATGTTGAGCTATCCTTGCATCCCAGAGATAAATCCTACTTGGTCATGGTGAATGATCCTTTTAATGTGTTATTGAGAATTCGGGCAAATGGGGAATCCCACCTCTCACTCCTTGGACTCTCCTCATGCATGCCCCAGGCTCAACTTGAATCCAGGCCCCACAGCCGAGGCCTTGGTTTTCCAGGACATGCGGTCAAGCTCACTTGATCTCCAGTCTTAACCCCAAAGGTGGTATGGAAATGGGTCCTGCTGGGGCCCAGCAGTGGGAGCTGGGCAAACTCTTTCCTCCTTTGCCCCGCAGGCAAATGGCAGGGCAGCCCCTATGGCCTGGTTGTGGTGAGGACTCAACAACAGGGGATAGGCCTGCCCAGGAGAGAGCCCGGGAGTGGCCCGAGAAACCAACACTGGGTTTTTAGGTCACAAGTACACCAGAGAACGGGGGGTCCGAATGTTCGGGTTGTGAGGCTCCCTCATTAGTCCATCTTTGGGACACTTGGATGAAGGTGTTGCTGCTTTTCCGTGGTGCATCGTTGCCCTCGGTGCAGGTGTTTATGGAGGTGTGTGTCTGACATCACCTGTCATGAGCTGGTAACGGGTGGTCCCATTCACCGCCCCCACCCGGCCTGAGATTTCCCGGTCTGACCTGCTCCCCCAGGCTGCTTGCCCCAACTTTAACAGGCTCCCGTTGTCTGGGGATAAATTGTGAAATTCTTTGCATTTTTGTGCAGCAACATCTGGTCTCGTTGATCCACAACCCCTGATGAAGGGGTGTTGAGGTCCTTTTCCTGTCTACCTTCGCCGGCTGGTATTTTCCACCTGTTTGAAATCAATATTGTCTGGTGTCAGTTGTGACATGCCCTCTGAACTATGCCGCAGTCCAGCTCTCAGTGCAGACGTTGGCTGGCGGGCGTGTGCCCTGATGGCGGGTCTGTGAAATGACTTCCGGGATCTCGGCCAGCAGCCGCTGGGCCAGCGTTGGTGGCCATTCTCTTCTCGCCTGATGTCCCCCAACACCGACGATTCAGCATGTCCAAAAGCCTCACCCCCTCTCACCCCACATCAGCTCCTCTTGGCTTTCTGATCTCTGTGAGGGTGCCCAGTCACCCAACCAAGAAACCTGCAGGCCTACAAGCCCGATGACAAATTTTATAGTTATATCCTAAAATGATCTAGAACCCTGCCTCTTTTTTTTCCCCCAGAGATTTTATTGAGGAATTGGGGAAGGGAACAGTGTTGGGGAATTGGGGAAGGGAACATTGTGTTTTTCCAGGACCCTCAGCTCTAAGTCCAGTCACCGTTTTCAATCTAGTTGTGGGGAGTGCAGCCCACCATCCCATGTGGGAGTCAAACCGGCACCCTGACCTGCTCAGCGGCAGCTCAGCTCAGGTGCAGCTCACTGGCCCACGTGGGAATCGAACCGGCGGCCCTGCTGCTCAGAGCTTGCGCTCTAACCAACGGTGCCACCCGGCCGGCCCTAGAACCCCGCCTCTCGTGTCCGGTTTGTAAATGCTGGTGAATAACTACGTGATTTCCCGGCCCCCAATCTTGTTCCTGTCTAAAGCATCCTCCAACAACCACACGAGTAACCTTTCTACGACATATCTAAAAATCTTGCTCTCCTTCTGGTTCTCTTTTGTCTTAAAGATGAGGCCTGGGGTGCGGGGCATTGCATGCAAAGCCCCCTTGCCTAGGACCTGCTTCCTGTCTGCTGTTCCTCCCGCTCACGCCTCTTCCTCTGGCTCTCGGTTAAGAATGCCCCTTTGTCCTCTTGCCTCTGACAGACTTCCATGGTTCTTTCAAAACCTCGGCTTTCCCCAGACTTCATCAGTACGTAATCTGCCCCTATGAATACTTCTGGTAATTTCCCTATCAGCTGTCTGCAGCAGAGGCCAGTGTTCATCAAAGTTCGGCGTCCTGCCTCCGTGTAGAGCATGGTTGGAATGGACTTGGCCAGGTCCCTCTGCATCTTGGTGGAGCCTGGTGGCTAGTTCTCACCCAGGGGACCCGAGGGGAAACGGCGTGTGTCATTTCTAGGCAAGGCGCCTGAGAGGCCAGCCTCCGTCTTTTCTTTTGTCCTTTCACGGGCTGGATGTGATGAGCGCAGCACCCTCCGAACCACATGTTGAGGATGCTGGAGACACAGGTGGCAGGAGCCTGGGGGTCTGAGTCAAAACTTAGAGAGGAGATGCCCACTGGCCAGAAATCAACGTACAGTAGCAGCTAACACTGCCCATAACCAAGGGTCAGCAAACCATCGCCGAGGGCTGGTCTGGCCCACCACCTGTTTTTATAAATAAAGTTTTATTGGCTCTTGTCTGGGTCCCTCCTCTTCGTAGATCCTGTGCTCACACTGATTCTGCTCTTCCCTGGGGTACCCGGCCTTGGCTTGGCCAACTGTGAAGCTCAGCACGGCAGCGTTTGCACCTGCCACGTCCCTGAGCCATTTTCCCATCCAGTTCCACATGAGACCTAGTGGAATGGCTTCCCAACTTGTGGAAAGGGTGGTGATCATCCACCAGCCTTCCTGAAACCCCATCAGGGTTTCTGGGAACCCCACAAACGTTACCAAGATCATTGTGTATAACCCCATCACATTTCATGTGACAATTCCAAATGTTATGAAACTCTGGCAACATTCCACAGTATTCCACAAAATCATTTAAAAAAAGATATACCTAGAGGATAGTCCTCAGGGTTTAAAAAAAAATTACGCTGCTTAAATAGGGTGATGGAGTCAAAACAGACAGATGGCATAAGATTCACCTCTTTCCATCCACCTAAAATGGTTTACAACTCAAGCAGCCAAGATGGACACATAAGCGAGCTAAAGCCTGGATAAGCAAGACGGATGCCTCCTCTGGGAATGTGTATTCATCAACATGGCACTTAGAGTCAAATAAAACATAAATGTAATAACTTAGTGGGCAGTCAGTCCTAAATGTGACCATACAAGCAAGCCTCTCCTGCTTCCCCAACGACGCTGCAGAGTTGGAGAGGGAGAGGTGGCCACGTCAGCACGTCCCCAAGCTCAGTGCAGGCTCTGGAATCCAAGCACAGAGAAGTCCAGCGCAGCCCTACCTACCTCCCAGGGCATTTGAGACTCAGGTGAAGACAGCACCTGGCTCAGAGAAGAGACAACACGTGAGCACATGGAGACTTGGGGCCAAGCCCGTGGACCAGCCTCCACGGGAACAATGAGAAATGAAGGGCACAGAAAGGGGCTCATCCAGGACCACAAGACCAGAGTCTACGTCTCTCCATTCTCCATCCAGTTAACTGAAAATGGAATTTAAAAATGCCCACCTGTGCACGCACTGAGCGTCTCGCAGTTGGCAAAGCGTCATGCCTCGATGCTAACGGCAGTCCTGTGAGGTAGTCAGGCCAGGGCTTTTCTTTTTTCTTTTTTTAAAAACCATGCCCCTTTATTATCTCACAGTTTGTGTGAGTCAGTCGGCACAGGGTGGCTCAGCTGGTTCTCTGCTTGACACCCCCAAAGCCGGCATCGAGGTGTCCGCAGCACTGCGTCTCCGTCTGGAGGCTCCTGTGGTGAGTCGGGCGGGGCAGGGCTTTTCAATTTCATTTTGCTGATGAGGAAATCGAGGCACAAAGAGGAGAAATGGCTGCCTGGAGTTTGAAATTTAGGTTCAGGTACAGATTCCCAGATGCTCCCCTCCCTGTCCTCTCTTTTCTCTGCTCCCTCTCCTCCCCTGCTCGTCTTTCCTTCCCCCAGGAAGCTCATTATGCCTGTTGCAGCTGACCTCCCTGCAGTGAGCTGCCATGGCCCTTTGAGATCAGTTAGTTCAGAGGCATTGCATCACAGATGAGGGCACGGTCTCAGGGACACCAAGTTACCTGCCGAAGATTTCCCAGGTGTCCAGGGTCAGGTCGTTGGGTGCTGGTACGGTGTCCTGACCATCAGCCTGCTTGTCCAGCTCCATCTCTGGTCCCTCAGGACAGGCATGGAGGATTCAGGGACACTTGGTTTGGCACATTTTCAGGACAAACTGATTTGCCCTGTAGTCACAGGTGGTCCCACCCTGTCATGCCCCTCTGCTTGGGGAGCTGGTTGCATCTCTGCAGATTTCCCCATTTGCTGAATTCTGAGCTGGGCTCCAAGGGTTGGGGCCAGCCTCCTGATGTGATGGTCATCAGGGAGCCCCTCGATGGGCCCCACTCCCGCCATCTGCCCAGTCAAACAGCATCCAGCGTTGATTTCCCCACAATGGCTCTGAGGCTCTCTCCTCATAGCTATCTCCCCCTTGGCTTATCTCCTGGTACAGATTGCATCCTGTGCCACCTTGACCAAGCCCTTCCCTCCCTGGCCTTGTTCCTCATCTGTAAAGGAAGTGTGTGTGTGTGTGTGTGTGTGTGTGTGTGTGTGTGTGTGTGTGTGTGTGTCTGCATGCATGCATGTAACCTGTAAGTGCCCTTCCAGCCTCCACACTTTATGGTACTGGCTCTTTTTCTCTAGGATAAAAGTGTTATGCTAAGGGGATGCACGCATGCAAATCCGTTTCAGTTTGCCCCATCAAACCCTCCTGCTTTTATACCTGAAGATTCCCCAGCAAAAAGAGAGATCAGGTCCCGTCAAGATTCAGACCAAGCTCCACAGGCAACGGATAACTTTCTCTTTCAGCAGCTTGAAATACAAAATTGACACACATCACTTTTAATATTCAAATGAATCAGGCCCAGAGCCCCTCATCCCTGTGGGTCCTGGAGTGAAATGTTGTGCTTCTCTTCCTGAGGTTTCCTCTGGTCATGATTCAGGAACTTCAGGTGTGGGCTCAGCGAAGGCTTTGGTGCCTGTGTCCCCACTGAAATCTGACTCAGACACTCCCCCTGGAGGCTGGAGGTCTTCATAACAGCCACTAGAAAAGCACAGTCCTGCAATAGATTGGCTGGGACTCCCAGTTATGGCTTTTTAGATGCTCCTTTTTGTGCCAGCATGTCTGAATCAGACCATGTTCCAACAACAACAAATTATACATATATATGTATATCTATCAAATCCAAGTTTACCTGGCAAAATCTCTTGTTCTTCTCTATGTTTTCCCCTTCAGCATTCCCTGGAATCTTCGGCCAGCTGACTTTAGATGCGGCCATATCAGTACCTTGATTTTTAGCTCTCACATTACTACCCATCCAGAAGACTGTGTGCCAGTTTCCCTCCCAACTAAGTGAATAATTTATGGCCAAAGAAGTATAAATGGAAATGTCCTGTGGGACTTCCAGGAATTCATCTGCAAGTTAGGAGTGCAGCCTTCTTCAACCCTTCCTCTGTTCTGCTGCCTGGAACATGGATGTGATGGCTGGAACTCCAGCAGCCATCTTAGATTGTGAGGCTCACATCTTTGTAATGTTGGAGCAGTAAGCTAGAATGAGCCCAGGTTCCTGATGTCCCTGTGTCCCTCGTATCAGTCCTATATTTCCTACTTCTGGGTCTCTTTAATGTGAAAAATAAATTTCTCTTGTGTCTGAGTCTCTGTTATTTTGGGTTTGCAGTCGCACATAGTTGAACACGATCCTAACTGATACACCAAGCAAGCTTGATTTCTAAACACAGAGGAACTCTGAGGGTATTTGTGGACCTCACATGTTCCCTTTCCTGTGGCAGCTATTGAGCCTGTCTTCTGTGAGGGGACACACAGATCCGTGTGTACCTTGCTTAAGAACAGGAGACAATAGTTACAATCTGTTAATCCCATCTGTTTTCCATGGGAGGGGGAAAATGGTTACATGGTGATGACAGAAATTCTCAGGCCGGTGGGGAGTCTCCTATAACAAGGACATAAGGGATGGAGGGACACAAAGAGGAGACATTCATGGAGCCAACCCCAAGGGATTTCTTATCTGGCATTGACAGAGTTTGTCATTTCCAAAGCCCATTTTCATTCATGACAACCATGTTAACTCCTGCTTCTCTTTCTCTTACCCTAGTCTCCCAATGATAACATTATCATCCTCGCTTTACAGATGGTAGATTTGAGGCTCAAAGGGTGGTGCGGCTTGCCCCGTGGTGAATGGTTTAGCAGGTCTGCCTGGCTCCGTTTTGTTATACTTTCTCTTAGTGGAGGGAGAACAATCTAGCAGCTCATATCCTAGACTTTCCAGAAAAGTTCCAAGATCATTAAGTATTATTATTTTTTCTTCCAAAGCACATTTGTCCCAGACAGATCACTCACACCGAGTTTTGGTTTGGAAAATATATTGGTCACTGGGAAACACCTTTAAAAATCACCCTCCAAAGTAGCAAGTGTTTCAGAGAAAGATGGAGAAAGTACTGGGGAGTTCAGGGGAAATTGGGGAGGACTTCCTGGTGGAGGTGGCCTTTGATCAAGGTGTAGACATAACACTGAACTGGAGGGAGGCATATGCTCTGGAGATAATTAGGGTTCCAGAGAGGAGGTGGCGAGGGGGAGATGGTCGTGGATGGTAAGAACATTCTGGAAGAGGAAGAGCGCATGCAATGTAAAGACCTATGGGCTCCGGTGAAGCCTCAGGGAGCGGTGAGGCATGTGATGTACCTGGAGTGAGCGTGAGGGGACCAGGCAGCGGTCCCCGTGAGAGATGGGGTGGCCTCATCTCGGACAGCGGCAGCAGGAACGCAGAGGAAGAGGCCTCAAGGAGGCTAACTGGATGGGATAGGACTTCCTGCTGACCAGAGGTGGGCAGGCAGGACAGAGGAGGAGATGGGAACTCCCGGGTGTCCCGCCACGTGGAATGACAGATTCCTTTTTTCTCAACAGTGAGGCATGAGGTCATCACACCCAGGTTAGTCATTAGTTTTGGGCCCCACCCCCATGGATACTCTTTAAATATTTGCTTAAAATTAATTTTATTAGCTCAAGGAGAAAGTGGTTTTATATTAGTCAAAACTGTGTTCAGAAACAGGTTCACTTACTAATTCTCTTCCAAATGGCTGAAAAAATTATAAAAACATTTCCTATACATTTTTGTTTGTAGTTCTTGTTCTCAGTTCAGCTTTGACTATATAGTTTATTTCACATGGGGGGGATAAAAAAGATAAAAAAGGTGTACGCCAAAGTATGAACAGTCTTATCTACGTTTGGTATGATTATAGGGGATCAGTTACTTTTCTTTGTGTTTCCCAAGTTTTCTTCACTGAGCAAAAAGATATTTAAAAACAGCTTATCTCAAAAGAAAGAGAAAATGGGCTTTCTCCAGATTTTTCCTCTGAAGGCTACACACAGAAGAAAAGAAAGGCTCTCTTCAGAATTTAGGGGACAAGTTTGTGGGCCAAGAGTTATGTACCAGCCAAGTGTCTTCATGAGTGAAGGCTATCGGGAAATATCCTTGGATGGGCATAGACCAGGAGAAATATGGCTCATGTAACCTTCCTGGAAAAAAATTACCCCAGAATGCACAGCCAAGGAGAGGTGAATCAGAGGAGAGGAAGTCCTCAAGATTGGAAAGGAGCTGTGGAAAGGAGCTGGTGGGAAGCATCCAAGCCAACTAAACATGGAGGTGCAGGTATAAATGATGCTGTGAGCAGGCCAACACAACAGAATGAAAAAAAACAAAACATGAAAAAAAGATTTACAAAATAAAAAAATTATCTGGAAAAAAATGCTGGATTTATAACCCCAAATTGAAACAAAGACTTGAGGGTGGGCAAGAAGGAAAGCATGATGAGCTATGAAAACTATATGGCAATCAGTCAAGCCTTTTTATCTTGGTCTTGATTTTGGCAAAATACAGATTTATGAGCCCAAGTTTGCATTTGATGATCGTAAAGGAGATCACTAACGGAACTAAAAACACGCATCAAAATATATGAGATGGAAAAGCCACGCAGAAGGGGTAATGCATTTGTGTGAGAAGGAGGGAGATGCATACCCCTGTAATGTTGGCACAAAGTGGGTTGCTGCTGGGAGGGCGCTGTGAGGTCCCTAGAGGGTGTTCTTCAGTGAGCATTCAAATTTTTTAGAACAAAATGGCACACATTTAAAAAAAACAGCTTTATTGAGGTATAATAGACATAAACTGCACCTATCTCAGTGTACAGTTTCATACATTTTTGCATAGGTGAACACCTGTGCATCCATCGCTACACTTAAGACAGGGAATAAATCCCATCACCCCCAAACATTTCCTCTCGCCTCAGCGGAATAGATAAAAATGAGCAACACTTCACATAGACAGCAAGAAATAGGAACAAAGAATAGTACAGGCACTAAAAAACACAAAGCATGAAACAAGACAACAGAAGTAAGGCTGTAAGCGAGTTAAATCTCACAAAATACAAAGACTCTCAGAAAAATAATATTAATAAATTGTCTCTCTTTGTAAACACAAGTAATGAATTCACCTTATTTTCAAGCGTCCGTGGGACATCAGCCAGAGTTGAGGATATGCTAGGTCATAAAAACCCTGTGGTGTTACCAAAAAGCATATATTTCACAGATCACATGTTCTGATCAAAACAGCATTAAATCATAAGTAAGTGTAATTACAAAAAATTCTTCTTGGGCTGGCCGGGTGGCTCAGTTGGTTAAGAGCTTGCTCAAGAGTTTGAGCTCTGAGCAACAGCGGTTCGATGCCCGGTCCAAGCTGAGCTGCCACTGAGCTGCCAACAGGTGGCAGGATGGCTCAGCTAAAAAAAAAAAATTCTTCTTAGTAACGATTAGGACACAGAGGAATAAAATACATTTACAGAATACTCTACCTGATAAGACTAAAGCTATTTTCCAAGGCAGATTAATAGTATTAAGTGCATGGTTTATCATAAATGAGAGCTAAAATGTGTATGATGTAAGCAGTCAATTCAATACATTAGAAGAGGAAGGAAAAGTAACCCCAGTAAAACAAAGACAAAGCCAAACTTAATGAGGTGAGAAACAGAGCTGGCAAAAAAATGTGGATTGATTTGAAAAATAAACTTCAGTAATCTGGTGAGCCTAATTAAGTAGAAAGATAAAAAATACAAACAATGTGACAAAGGATATGATTGCAGAGAGGTGGTTTACAAAAAAAATAATACACATAATTATGCTAAATCTCTCAAAATCTCAATGATCAGGAATTATTCAAAAAACTATAAATTATAAAAAATTTAAGTAGCATACATGGAAAGTTTTATAAAAATCCTTAAAAAACATTTTTTTTTATAAAAATACTTTTGAAAGAAGGTTGCAGGCCAAGTAGTTTTACCTGTAAGTTATTTAGAATATTTAAGAAACAGATGTATAACGCTTCCAAAGCATAGAAAAGACGAAAAGCTACCCAAGTAATCTCGCAAATCTCAAATAGTCTCATCGCTAAAAAAATCTATCAAAGCTAACCTCAAAATGAAACCATCGACCTTTCTCACTTATGAACACAGATGTGAAAATTCTAAATAAAATACAAGTCAAATTCAATAACATGTTAATTATTCATCAAAGTCCAGTAGACTTTGTCCCAGGAATGTAAGAATGGTTTAATGTTCAGGAGAATCTATTAGTATAAAAAAATGTCATCAACAGGTTCCATAAGAGAAGACATACAGGGCTATCTCAGTACATGCCTAGAAGGCACTTGACCCAAATGAACATTTATTCCATCCTTAAATACTGTATTTAACATAGAACAGTTACCCGCCACCTCGCTAAGTACATGACTGGCTTATGTTATTAAACATCCATAGTAGCTTATGTTAGTTTATGTTATTAAACAGAGTTTATGTTATTAAACATCCCATGTGGAGATGGGACCTTGTCCTACCTACGGCCGATCCAACCACCTAAGTGCATCACATCCTCTCCTCCTCTTCTCGGGGACCGACTACAATCAATTATCCCCCCCCCACTTCTGACTCCTTCTCATCAATATTTAAACAAGCTCAAGATCTTAAAAAAAAAAAAACCACAAAAAACTCCCTTGACCCTGTGTGACCCTCCAACGAAGGCTTCCAGAGGTAATTATCTGTATTTTCTCACACCCCACCCAGGGCCCCCTCCAGGCTGGTTTCTGCCCCTTTCACTCCCTCCAAACAGCTTTTCCAGATGACGCGCATGCTGCCCAGCCCACTTGTCACTTCTCAGTCACATCACGTGTGAGATGATGCTCTCAAGGGGGTGAAGCGATGTCCTGTGTGAATTGGGAGCTTGTGTGAATTGGGGTGAGAGCTGGGCTGTGCTAACAAGGCGCCTCCCAAATCAATGGCTTCATGAAGACGGGACGGGGAGTAGGTCCCGCTATTGGGCATCGTCCCGGGCGAGCAGCCTCCTCGGCTCCTGGTAGTGACTCAGGGATTCAGGTCCCTCCTTCGCCTTGTCTTATATCCAGGAAAGCAGTCATTCCTCACGTACAGATGGTGTTTTCCACTTTACAAAGCAAAGGACCCCTACGGGCTCCTGATTTGTATCCCAGTTTTGTGGATAATGAGACTGAAGCTCAGAGGCCCTCAGCAAGCAGACAAGCATCCCACAGCGAGAAAGAGGTGAGGCAGGACTGGGACGCAGGTCACGCTGCTTCTGATGGGAGGTCACCTTTTGCAGATTCACAGCTCTGCCTGCCTCTAGGTGCCAGGGGGAGCCTGCCAGCAAGTGCTTCCCTTAGATTAGAGGCTCAGAAAGTCCCCCTGGTTTCTGGAACTCTTTTCTCCCTCACTGAAGTTTTTCCAGTGGGCCCAGCAGCCCCCTCCCATATGCATTCGGGGTCCTGCCAAGAGCCTTTCAAATGTTCCCCAAGAAAAGGCCAGACCTGTTCACTGGGCTCCGTGGCTGGCCAGACACCACCCTCTTATATGCTGCTTAGAAATAAAACACGGAGGTGACAAGCAGATTGGAGGAGTTGAAATGTCAGCGCGACATCCTGAAATCTCCTCCGAGCATGTAACTCGGAGATGGTAAAGGTTGCCCAGAAAGCAAACTGTTAGCTAGGAACCGTGGGAAGCTCCTCCTCTGGGCTCTTGGAGCCAGCAGCTCCAGAAGAAAGGGTTTTGATGCCAGGAGCCCACCATGACTCTCAGGCAAGCCGTCGGCAAGCACCAGCACTCAGTGCTCTAGCTGTGCCAAACCACTTGTAGCTCCTGGAACCTGTCCCCGTCCCCTCACCTCCGGCGTCCCCTTCCTGGGTGTGCCTCCTGCCCTCTGCTCTGCTCTGCCAGGGCGGCCACCTCCGTCCACGTCCTTCCCCCCACAGACCTGGAGCTCCTCAGAGGCAGACTGTGTCTTCCATTTCCTTACCTGGGGGGCCTGCTGGGGATCTGGCACAGAAGGGGCTCAGGAGGTGGCTGTCCCATGAACAAATGACACTTCCGGAGCTCAGCATTCAGAGCGGACGAGCTGCCAAGCCCTGAGGTCCTCCTGGCAGCCAGGAGGAAAGGCAGCCTGTGTCCAGGCACCAGGGCCAAGGACATTGGACATGGAAAGAGGGCCAGCCTGGAGGCCGCCTCCCTCTTGCGCTCAATTGGGCCTCAGTTTCCTCATTTGCACAGTGATGGCGGTGGATGACCGCTGGGTTCCTCTCAGGACCAGCTCTGTGCCCAGGTGCATAATAGTTTGAATTCCTCCTTCTTGTGTATGTTGTTGCAAAACAGCCTTGTGTGGCCTGACCCCCAGCCTTGCCTTTGCTGCTCCCCTACGCCTGCCCACCTCTGCTCCTGCCAGACCTTAGAAGCCCTGCAAGTGAGGAGCCCTGAAGCCCGAGCTCCGCCCACTTCACAGAAAATCCACCTAAGGAAATGCTTATGTGTGTGTATCTGCGTGCTGGCATGTGCTGGTGTGTGTATCTGCGTGCTGGCGTGTGCTGGTGTGTGTATCTGCATGCTGGCGTGTGCTGGTGTGTGCATAAACATCTTGGGTAACAGAGAAGGTGTGAGGTGTGTGTTGGTTTGTATCTTTTTGTGCCATCCCATCGATTTGATTAGAGGCCAACCAGAATCAAGAGGGTGAGCTGGGGGAATGGACATGGGGTCAGGCTGGGCATCGCCCTGAGGAGAGAGTGACCTGCGCATGTGCGTGGGTACAGGCACACAGAACACCAGTCATGCGTCTGCCCAGTGGCTGTGCCTGTGGCAGTTGAGGAGATCCCCTTGGGCCTGATCAGAAGCGAGGAGAGATGTCCTGGCGGGCAGGTGGAGGCTTGGTAAGCAGACATCCTGCTGGTACCACCGCTCACCTTTCCTTTTTATCCATCTTTATGCATTGATTGTCATGTCTGAAAATGCTGGCATGGCAGCTGCGGCTCTCGGAGCCAAAGTGCCGTGTGAACTGTAAAAACTGTCTACCCCGTGTGGGAGGCAGAAACGGTTTCCTATTTTAATCCTCTCTGCGACGCCAAAGGTTAGTGGTTTCTGCAGATCAACCGCAGGGGCCCGCGCCCTCGCCCCTCGCAAATGTTCCTGGTGGCTGCTGGCCAGATAGAGACCCCTTTCCTGAGTGCGTGGTGCCCTGTGCAGGGGCTGCTCCTGCAGTGGACCCTCAGAGCTGTTGGTACCTCAGAGCCCTGTGCGTCCAGCCCCACGGAGCACACAGAGCAGGCACAGGATGTGGCGGCCAGGGAGGGAGGTGGGGCTGTCCCACGACCAGTGGGAGCCATGGATGGTGTTGGAGCAGGAGAGGCACATGCTTTGGGAACGTGCTGTGCAGAGCTGAGCTGAGCTTTGGGTGGGAAGGAGACAGAAGCTGGGAGGCCCCTGGGGGGGCTCCCGGAAAGCCGGCCCAGCGGTCAGATGTGCTGAAGAACAAGGGAAGGAAAAGCAGGTAGGCCTTCTGCAGGTGGAGAAGGGCAGGGAGGGCAGAAGAAACAGCAGGTGCTGAGGCAGTGACAGGGACGTCCTAGACGGGCAGCCCAGCATTCTGGTGTGACTTCGGGGTCCCCGTCAGCAGTGGCAGTGGTGGAAGCTGAGCAGCCAGGCAGGAGAGCCTTGAACTCTCTCCCGAGGTTCTTGAGGAGCGATCGGAAGCTTGGGACCAGCCCCACCGGACCCGTGTTTGGAAAGAACCCCCGAAGCAGAAGGGGTGGACTATTGGGGGTGGGGAGTAGCATAGCAGGAGGGGGGGGCGTGAATCTGGGGAGTGGGCTTCTTTCTGGTGGTGCTTCAGGCTAGGACAGCAAGGCGGGAGAGGAGGCAGGTGAGTGAGCCTGGCGTGGGAGCAGCAGCAGGTGGGGGGTGGTCCAGGGGCGGGCCTTTGTGTGTGCTTGTCCCCCCGCCATCCTGCACTCCTCCCACCCCGCCAACCCTCCGAAGCTGTCTTTGCATGATGGCCGTCTGGAGAGAGCTCAACCCCTTCTTGAAAAGTCACCCCTCCCTGCAAAGTTCAGGTGAAATGGGGGTGTGGGGCGCAATGGGTGCTGCTGTCTTCCAAAGGGGCTGGGGACCATGAGCCCCCAGCACGAGGTCAGAGGGCACAGGTCCAAGCCCTGAACTCTTCTGAATGTGAAAGACCTTTCCTGTGGAGACGGTGTGGGTGGCAGTATCTGTACAAATCACCTATCCCCCCCTCGCCCCCCCCACCAGGTGTGAAGGTGTGAACACACCTTGGCAGGTGGCCGACCCCACTCCACCCCCATCTGCTGTCACCTCTCTGTCCCTCTCAGATGGCCCGGAGCACACTGGGTCTCATCTGAAAACTATCAGTGCATGTGTCCCTGTTCTACTGAACTGCCAAGGAAGCCACCTGTGCAGGCTCAGCCCTGGGCACATCCCTACCTGGCCCCTTTTTTCACCTCTTCTCAAGGAAGGTGAGAAATCTGTATTCTGTAAATGTGGAGACCTGAGCCCAGGGAGGTGAGTCACTTGCTTAAACAGCACAGCTGATAGGAGTCAGATCTGGGACCAAAACACACCTGCCTGGGGACACAGGGAGTGAGGGTCCCGGAGTCAGACGGCTTGAGTTCAAATCCCACCTCCCCGGCTCCTCAGCAAGCCACCAGCTGACCTCTGTCTGCCTCTCTGAGTAGAGGGCAGTTCTAGTGTGTGAGTTGGGGATGTCTGCTACCTAAAAGCACTCACTCAGCCTGGGAAAAGAGACGCCAGTGCATAGCTCACGGCCGTGTGCATCGATTCCACCAAACCCTTGCCCACATCTGTATTCACTTGCTAAGGCTGCTGTAACAGAGAACCATGCTTTGGGGGGCTTAAACGACAGACACTGACTGTCTCGCTGTTCTGGAGGCTGGCAGTGCAAGATGAAGGTGTCAGCTGGGCCGGCTCCTTCTGAGGGTGGGGAGGGGGAATCCGGGCCTGTCCCCTAGCTTCTGGTGGCTGCTGTCAATCTTACGGCATTCCTTGACTTGTAGATGCGTTGCTCTGATTTCTGCCTTCAGCTTCACACGACGTCGTCACTGTGTGTACGTCTGTGTCCAAATTTCCCCTTTTATAAGAGCACTGGTCATATTGGATCAGGGTCTACCCTCATGAGCTCATCCTAACTTGACCCTCTTCTGTGTTAGTCTCTAACCATGAGCTTCACAGTCTGGTTGGGAGGATCAGGCACGTCCAATGCAGGTGCAAGATGGGGTGATGGGTGCCCTGAAAGTGGGGGTGCAGAGCATGGCTGTGCCGAGTTCTGGGGCCCCAGTGGCTGGCCGCCTGGCACACAGTAGGTGCTCACTGCCTCTCTGTGGACGAATGAGTGAATGAGAACAGATGAGGACAGGACTCAGGGATGCCATGTCCCAGAAGCACTGGAGACACTTAGAGGCAGGAAGGAATTTCTCGCCCCAGGCTCCATCTCCTTGGGTGTTGAAAGATCAAATTCCTGGAATTCATCTCCTCTATTTGGGCTGTGCCTTTATCAAGCACAGAGGCCCGGGGAGAGGCTGGCAGCATGTTAGGGCTTGACGGAGGGCGTTAGCTGGGCTCCACGTGCAGTCTGGTTTCCAGGAGCCTCCAAAGCCAGCTCGATGTATGTGTGGTCGCAGCACAGAACGTTTCCTTACCCAATGGTCCTGGTCTACAAACCGGAGGGACAGCCCCTTTGAAATCAATGCCTGGTTTTCTGGGGATACATGATTAATAATTACTGGTGTGGGGACTCCCGCCACCCTGCAAACATAAAAGCCCCCACGTGGCCCCAAGCAGGGCAGACGGACGTGGCTTTGCTTGCTGTAGAGACACTGCCTTTGCTTTTCTCACTCTGTAGAAGCTGGTGTCTGGGCTCTCTGGGGTAGGAGTCCCATGATGGGGCCACAGAGTGCTTTTATTATCTCTGCAGTTGGTTCAGTGCCCAGAGTAGGGGGTCCTCTATCAGCCACGTCTCCCACCTGTGCAAGCAAGCTTCTCTCTCAGATCCTCAGTTTCCCCATCTATACAACATGGACTACGATAGTGGGTACAGGTGATTCATTAGAATCATCCCAGTTTGAAGTTTAATGACGTTATTCCTATTGCGGAAGGTCTGGAGGCCTTATAAGCTGTTTTTACGGGGAACCTGGCAGTAGTAATCTGTCATTTGGGGGGAAACTTGGCAGCACCAAGATAATGTTGAACTTCAGGTGGGGGACTTGGCAATTGACCGGTTCGCTGCCCTTGCAGCAAGGATTCGCTTTGTGTTCCATATGGCACAAGCAGGGCACAGAGGAGGGTCAGCAGTTTCCCATTGCCACCCCTCATTCTTCTGTCTGTCTCCTCTGAGCACCACACAAATAAAATGGCAAAGTTTGGGCTCCCTCCAATGTCAAGATCAACCAGCTCCTTTTGGCATTAGCCAGAGAGGCTTGGCCAACGTCTCGTCTTGGAAGACCAAAGCGCTCTTCCCAATATTTTTACCACTGAGCTGGCGTTCCTGGAAGTCAGCATTTGTGAACATTTCAAGTGTGTGGGTGATTTGTTCCAAGCGCCACCAATGAACAAACCTTTTCTGTGTGTTGAACAAATGGATGGATGTTTATTTTGGGGCAGATTGAATGTTGGTTGAGCCCCTCTATCCTGCTCATCTAGACACTAGTCAGATTATCTGCTTGCCCCATAAATAGAATCACAGAATTCTGGGTGGAACAGCAAACTCGAGATTGACCAGCAGGACTCCGGCGAGGAGGAAACAAGCTTAAAAGGTGAAGTGGGTCACTCCAGGTGGCACACTAGCCTTCCGTGGAAGACGGGCACGGCCCAGCTCTCCCTGCCCTCAGTCCAGGACACTCACCTCTTACGGCTGGTCGGGCACGGGCCAGGAAAGCACATCTGATGGGCTCTGAGTTTGCAGGTCTCCTAAACGAAGCGTCTCTCCCACTGGGTGGCCACGACACTAACATACCCGTCACAGGTTCTTCATGCCCTCAGCTCAAGGCATCTGGCCTTTTGGTGCCTCTGGGGCAACACAGACACCCTGGGAGGAGTGACCGGAGCAGCTCAGGTCGCTTGTCAGGAACCAAGAGCAAAATGAGCCCCCAGCTGGGGACATAGATAGACAGGGCTCAGCCAACATAGTCTAACTCATGAGCCCAAAACCAAGGGAAAGCAGCATTTCAGTTCAAAAAGAGGAGAGAGAGTTCCATGGGGGGGAAGGCTGAGGCTGAAAGCCACAGGGGGGCCCTGCACACAGTGGGACCACACCCAGGGTGACTGCAGCACATCGGGCAGGGTGTGGAACCTGGCCCCATTCCTCATGCTGTGTTCATCCCCTCAACCGAAAGGAAATGAGGGAATCAGAATAAAGGAAAAACAAAGGTAGGAAACCATGACGAAAGCATGCGCGGAGGACACACAATAGATGCAAATACTGCCTGGGGCGTGGCCTTATACGAAAACAATCGTTCATCATTTCTCTGAAATTCACACTGAACGGGACACCCTGTGTTTTTATTTGCTAAGTCTGGCAACCGACACCTGAGGAGATGGGGCTGCCAGCACCCTCACCACAAACCTTCCCAGCAGCGTCTTATATTGTCTTTAATGTGTGTGGGGGGCATAAGGTCAAAGTGCAGTCGAACCAGGCCCAGTCTGTTGGTCCAGGTAAGCAAGTGCTCTGATGCTGAGCGCCTATGTGGGTTCTTCGCAGCTGTGATGGTTAATTTTATGTGTCAACTTGACTGGGCCATGGAGTGCCCAGACGCTGAGTCCGACGTGATTCTGGGTGTATCTGTGAGGGTGTTTTGGAATGAGACTGACATTTAAATCTGTAGACTGAGTAAAGCAGATTGACCGCCCCGGGGGGGGGGGGCCCCCCCAAATAAGTTACGGGGGAAAAAAAACAAAAAGCTGGCCTGCCCCGGCCCAAAGAAGAGCGGCCTCTTTCGGCTGACTTGCTTTAAACCGGGGCACGGGGTTCTCCCTACCTTGGACTAGAACATCAGTTTTTCCTGGGTCCTGGGCCTACTCAGCTTCACATGGGAACCAGACCATCGGTTCTCTGGGGTCTCCAGCTTGCTGACCACAGATCTTGGGTCTTGTCAGCCTCCATGACCGTGTGGGCCAGTTCCTTATAATAACTATATATATATATATATATTCTATTGGCCTGCCTGTCTGGGGAAGCTATGATGACAGTGAGTCCAAACCCCTGTCTCCCTTGGCCTGTCAGGTGCCTCAGTGTGCCAGGGGCCAGGCTGAGCACAGGCAGCCTTGCTGCGGACACCTGGGGCACTGAACGGACCTGGCACAGGCCACCATAGTAGATGTGTGTCGCTTGCCTGCGTGATGACTGAGGGGCGCTTGGAGTGACTTACAAGAGGAACAGACAGATTTTTCAGGACGGAGACGTGCTCTTTTTTTCCTTCTCAAATTCACTGGGATGGCACAAATCTGCTCTTTAAAAGCAAGGGAAATGTCACATTCCAGGAAGGAAGACCCGGAGGAGGCATTTATTAAGTGCTTCCAATGAGCCAGGCTCCTCACAGACAGCCTTTCATTCCGTTTTAATTCTTGTGAGGACCTCAGGAGCACAGGACCGGGTCATTATGGTCCTTGGTTTATGCCACATGCTCCTGACTGAGCCAGTGTGTTTATATCTTATGTATGTAGATAATCAGCCCTCTGCGCCCACTGCCCAATACAGGACAGCTTGGCTTCTTCCCAGGGGTCTCTGCTCTCCCCCGGCCCAGGTGACCACACTCCCGAATCTTGTGTTTGAAATTATAAAAGAAAATCGTATAGTTTTTCATAGATGAGTAGTAGAAAAGGTATGTTGTTTAGTTTTACTTTTCTAAAACTTCATAAAAAGGCATCTTTTTTCTTGAATGTCCATGGAACCACGTGGAGCCAGGCTTGCTGGCCCCCTTCACCAACGGACAACCAGAGCCCCGCCCGGCACAGTGAGCGGCCCAGCTGGGATCTGACCCTGAGCCTGTGCGGTTGGTTCCAAAGCCGTGCGCCTTGCGCTCTGGCAGCGGGCCCCTGAGGGATGGTCAGCTCCCACAGGCAGGGCCGGCCGGGGGTCTGCCTTGTTCAGCACAGCGTCACCAGAGGCTGGCGCATGGAGAGTGTTCAGTAAATATTTGTTGAGTAAACAAACACTGTCCTTCTTGATGTAACCACACGGAGAAAAGGGCACTGTAGCGACCATCCTTAGGTACAGCAGAGGGGTGGGAGGTGGTTGGCTCGGCCTCACGGGAGCTCACCTGGAATTTCCCGATTAATATTTTTTTCCCCCAATAAGAAAAACCAATCGATTCTCTAAAACCAGGTGACACAAACCGAGTTAGGATTCAGGAGCCAGGAGAGGTTTCTCAGGGAGGCTCTCTGTGTGCACAGGCGCGTGCTTGTGTGCGTGTGCTCAGACACTCTCCTGCGTGTGGGTTGGGAGGAGGCCTGTGGGGGTGCTCTAGGACACCCCGGTGGTCAGCCTTTCTCCCCTCGGGGCTGCAAAGCCAGGAGTAAATGAGGCACCGACGAAGGACCCTGGGGGCACCCTTGCTGCCTCTTCTGACTCCTGTTCTGAGGATGGGTTGGGCCACCTGGCATCTGAGTCGAGCATGTGTTTTGGCGTCAGACCGACTGGGGTCTGAAGTCAGACTCTGCCACTGTCACCAGGTACTACGGTCTGAATGTTTGTGTCCCTCCCGACCCCCCAGATTCGTATGTTGCAGCCCTAACCCCCCTTGTGGCTGTATTTGGAGATGGGGCCTCTAGGAAGTGATTAAGGTTGAATGAGGCCATAGGGGTGGGGCCCTGGTCCGACAGGATTAGTGTCCTTATAAGAGGAGGCCCCAGAGCTCTGGCTCTCTCTCTCTCCCTCCCTCTCTCCTTTCCTCTCGCCCCCTCCCTCTCTCCCCACACACTGAGGCAAGGCCGGGTGAGCTCACAGTGAGGTGGCAGCCCCCTACAAGCCAGGAGAAGAGGCCTTGGGATGAAACCAACGCTGCCGGCACCCTGATCTTGGACCTCCAGCCTCCAGAGCTGTGAGAAAGAAACGTCTGGTGTCTAAGCCCCCTGCCTGTGGTGTTCTGCTCTGAAAGCCCAGCCACGCTAGACACTAAGACAGCTGCTTCTCAGTGCTGATGTGTGTATTTTCTCGTCTTAATATCTCTGAGAAGACTTCTTCCCAAGGGGTTTGCACCATCCTAGGAGCATGGCCCCCAGTAGCTGCGGAAGAACGGCTGGGCTCATCCCCAGCCTCCCTGGAGGCCTGCCTATCCTCTGGTTTCAGTGGCCAAGACAGCCTGGGTGTGCTCTGGGGTCTTCATCACTGAGGGCTGGGCTGAGCCTTCCTGCTGCCCTGGAATCGGTACCCTGAGCATCTGACTCAAGCTGTAGACACAAGGCAGCTCATGGTAGGGTCGTGTCTGCTGGCCGCTGCCTGCAGGGCCCCAGAAGGGACACCCAAACTCACAGGAAGAGTCCCGGAGCAGACAGGCCTGTGAGCTGCCGAAATCGCTTAAGTCACTACAGAAGGCCCAGGACAGAGATTCCAGGAGGTTACGACCAAGTGGGGCCATCTTCAAGGAAGACCAGCGGAGGAGGAAGAGTCCTGCAGGCTCAGGCTTTATTCTCTTAGCTGCCATTTATCAGACACTTGCCATGTGCTGGGTACCGGGCTGAGCACTCAGGGGAGTTCCTCCCTGAGTCTGCACTGCACGCTGGAAGGTGGCACCCATTTTATCCCCATTGTACAGATGAAGAAACTGAGGCGGAGAGAGGCAAAGTGATTTGCAGCTGAAAGGGGAGGAGTCAGGCCTCCCCTGATCCCTGAGGCTGAGACTGTGGGCAGCACACGTTGCTTGGCATGTGGGTACAACCGCTCTTTGCCCTCAAAGAGGTTAGGGAGACAAGAAATTAATAGAGAGGAGGAGGACGAGGAGGACCTAGCAGTCCCATGCTGCTCGGGGAGTGATCCCCGAGGCTGGGCAAAACAGGAAGTCTTCCTGGTGGAGGGGGCACTAGTGTGGAGAAAAAGGAGAAAGGGTGGCCCAAGCTGGGCCTGGCCAGAGTCAGGGTGCAGGGGTGGGCAGGCTGGCGGGCGTGTGCCAGGGAGCAAAGCTGCGTGGTGGGTGGAGTGGGATGGGCATACGCACTCACCTGAGCTTCCGCAGCCCTCCGTGCGTCAGGGCTACTGTCCGCATTCTGCAGGTGAGAACACTGAGGCCTAGTTTCTATGGTGACATAACAGGCCATGCTCACACCTCAACGTCCTGGTTTGTGGCCTGCTTTCTTCACTACAACAGGATGGTTTGTGAGGCCAGAGGAGCTGAGCAGGAGCAGTGGACACTTTGGGTCTGAGGTGAGGAGGGCTGGTCCCAGCTGAGGCAGGTCGCATAAAAGCCGTAGGAGCACTGTCTGCGGGCCAGGGGCCAGGGTCAGAGCTAAAGCAAGCGGAAGATTGGCGCAGGTGCTGACGTGGTGTGACCCTCGGGAGGAGGTCAGGTTGCCACGGGTCAGGTGCCAGTTCTAGGGAGGTGGCAGGCTGGGATGGCAGCGGACAAAGCCGGGGCCGGCCACACTCTTGGATGGGGCCAGCCTCCCAGGACAAGGCCAGGTCAGGGACTCTTGGCTCAGGCCAGCTGACCCCTTCCCAGGCCTCCTTCCCAGTGCTTTCTGCTCCGTTGGGGAACTGAGGCAGGAAATGGGGTGCCTGGGAGGGAGAACCACCTTGGGAAGGGGAACCCCCCTCACAGAGTCCCCAGGATCCAAATTTCGTTGGGCAGGAAGACGCCTCCTGGAGCCTGGGGGGGAACGGAAAAGCGCGGCGTCCTGGGCTGATGCCAATCCCAAAGTTTGCTCCCAGGCGCGTTCCGCAGGAGGGAGAGCAACATATGGAAAGCCAGCATCTTCCACATTGCGGGAGAGGCAGCCGCCCCTCCACAGCCTGCCTTCCCGATTCCTTTCTGCTCCTTCCGGAGCCTTCCAGGGACAGGGACTGGGGTCGCTAGAGTCTGGCTCTGTGTGGCCTCCAGCAGTGAGCACCAGAGTCACCCCAGCCCCTGCCCTCAGGGAGTCACAGGGTGTAGGGAGAGACGCAGGAACAGGAGGTGATGGGAGGATGTGGCCAGGGGGCAAGGCACTGGCGGCCTGGGGAGATCAAAGGGGCTTCCAGGAAGAAGTGGCAGTTGAAGTAAGCTGGAATTAGGCGGGAGTCTGGGGAGAGGTGTTGGAGGCGTGTCTCCACAAATGCTTGCATTTGAGATGTGGAAACACAAAGAGTTGGTGACTCAGAAGTGCCGGGTGAGATTTGCCCAAGACCATACAGGAAGCAACAGGTGGGTGAGCCCAGGATTGAAGCAGCCAACCAGCCCCAGGCCCAGGTCTGTGTCCTGTTGCACGGAGCCACCTTGATTCCTGAAGAGGCTTCTCCAGTCACCAGGCCAGGTGACAAGGCAGGTGGCCGGGAAAGAAGTGTGGCTTGCTCCTGCTGGGATGTGAACTGAGGAGCGGGTCTTGGGACTGAGAGAGGACAGGGACACCCCCTGTCATCAGGGGCTGGGCTAGGAGAGGGGATGGGAGAGGGAGAGGGAGCAGGGAGAATTGGGGTTCCAGGTACGTCGGGCAGCAGGGCCCAGAACACCTGCAGGCTCTTCCTCCTCGAGGTTTCAGTGTGAGTGTGTCATGCACAGGCCAGTGCGTATTGTGGCCATGGGCATGTGAGAATGTGAGTGCATGTGTGCGTGCGTGTGTGCGTGTCTGAGTGTGTGAAAATGAGTGTGTCCGCATGTCTGAGTGTGTGTCTGAGTGTGTATGTGTGTGTATGTCTGTATCTGAGTATATGTGTATGCATGTCTGTGTCTAAGTTTGTGTGTGTCTGTGTCTGTGTCTGAGTGTGTGTGTGTGTAGGTCTAGGTCTGTGTCTGAGTGTGTGTGTCTGAGTGTGTATGTATGTGCGTGTCTGTCTGAGTGTGTCTGACTGTGTATGTGTGTGCGTGTGCACACAGCATCCTCACTAACCAGTGGTGCATGAGCCGGTGCCTGACAGGACCAGCCTCGGTGGTGCTGCACAGACTTTGAGGGTGTAGATGCTCCCTAGACAGCCAGCCAGTTGGCCGTGTGCCCAGGTCTTCACTGTGGCTTGTGCCCTGCCACCGGCTAATCACACTTAGAGTGGGGGAGGACGGCACATGGGCCACACACCAGACACCTGTGGGTGTCTCGGGTCCTCTGGTCTGTTTTCTCAGAAATGGGGGCAGAGCAGGACAGAAGCACCTGAGGAGGTGGCGCAGGTCTTGGCTTCACGGTGGCGGAGGGCCCCGGGGAACCAGGGAAGTCTCTCTACTCCAGGCTGGTGGGTGGTGGCACCCTGTACTTGGAACATGAACAGGACAGCGATCTCCTGTTGAGTCCTGACAGGTGGAGCAGGGAAGGTGTTTGGATGGGGTGCCATCTGACGTGTCTGGTCAGGGGAAGTGTGGTCTCTGTCCTGACAGAGTGACCATCAGGGTCCGGATGACTCAGGACAGTTGTGGGAGGAAGTGGACAGAGGGCCACACAGGTGGGCGGAGGAGGTGAGAACCCAGGCCGACGCTCAGCTCAGGCGTGTCTTCTCACCCCTTCCACAAAGGCCATGCCCCGGCCGCCGGCCTGTGTAGTAGGCCAGTGGGCCCAGGCTCTGACTCCGGAAGGTCATCCTTCTGCGGCTTCCAGGCCCTGCAGCACTTGGGGAGGGGTGCTCCTAGATTGGGGGTGTGGGATAGCTTTGCAGGCCACACCCAGAAGCTTTCCTGGGCCTCCCTGGGCCCCCTGAGAAGCCTCCTGACTACCCTGGGACTGCCCATTTCCTGCCCATCTGCTGCTCAGTCCATCCAACCTAGCCGATGGAGTAAGTCCCCCTTGAGCCCCTCCGGGCTTCTCTTTACCCACCTCACCGAAGTTCTCTGCACAGGGTGGCAGGTCTATGGGAGCTCCAGGTTCGCAGACCTCCGGCCAGCAGGCAGCGTGGACCGGGCTTGACAGCTAGAGTGGCGCCCCCTTGTGGCAAGAGCACGAACACAGTTTACAGTGCCCTCTGCCCCACCCACGTAGAAATGATGTGATTTGCTGATGAGCTTTAAATGGGTATGTGGGGGGGCTTTTTACCTTAATTCCACTTTTGTCACTCTCGGAGACTTCATCTATGTTGTTACATCAGGCTTCAGCAAATCCTTGTCATTTGGGTTTCCATCAAGTGCAATTCGCCTGCAAGTTGTTTTGATCTTTTATTTTAAAATCGCAGCTCAAAAATGTTTATTAGAAAAAAGAAAAACTGTATTCATTTGCCCAGAAAACACTTCCCAAGGATCTGCCATGTCACGCTTTACCCATGAGTGGGGGCATGAAGATAAACAGGGCAGGTCGGTGCCCTCAGGGGCCCTCCGCCCGTGGAGGAGACAGACGTTCGCAGACACTCCGTTTCTGAAGCGCTCTGGACGCTGACCTCCTTAACCTTCAATCTAAGACAGTCATGTAGGTATTATGAGCCCATTTTATAGGTGAGGAAACCGAAATACAGAGAGATGCTGGGATGGGCGGCACTGGGGCTGTCGTGAGAATTACATGAGATCGCGTGTGTAGAGGAACTTAGCAGTGTTTCACACACAGCAGGTGTGCGTTAAATGTTTAAAACTGGAGACACGTGCAGAACTGCTCCACATCCCAGGCTTCTCCCTTCTTTGTGGCGCCCGCCTTACTGTAGATTATGCTGCAGTAACAAGGTAGCGTGTCATGTTACTCGGCCATACTCGTGCACTAGTAACGCTGATAATGCGGCTTTGCTTTTCTCCACTCTTTGGCCCCATCTGGACGATGTCACATCTCCCCTGCCCTCTTTTAACCCCAAGCCCCTTGGGCAAAATTCAGTGCAGCTGAGAATTCCAGTCTCATATCCAGGGCAGGGCTCCCCTTCCACGTGATGGGACACTTGATGTCCCCTGGGTGGCCATGCAGATGCTGGCTCTCATGGTGGTGGTGGTGGGGGGGTGGGGGTGGGATGAGCACCGGGGCCGTCCCCCACACAGCATGGTAGGTAGAGCTGGCTCTCTTTAGTCTTGTCCTGTGCACAGCCGGCCCCTGGCAGCAGGTTGTCCGTGGCCTCTGGTTGCCTGCCAGCATCCCTTCTCCTCCAAAGTGGCCATCTTGCTGAGGAGGCCGCAAGAGCTCAGACCCCTCACTTTGCTCTGTGCCTCTTGGGAGACTTGCACGCACCCTGTGATGACTAATGGCGCTCCCTCAGCCACCTCTCTCTGCCACTGTCTGCGTGTTGTTCTCTTTCGACTCTCCAGGGAGGCCAGCTGGGGCAGTGCAGCTAACCCACCAGCCAGGAAGAGGACCGACCAGGAGAGAGGGGCTCTGGAGGGTAGGAGGGGAGAGAGGTCACCTCTTATTGTTACCTGGGGTGATGGTCAAGGGTAACTGTGCTGCCACCAGCCTCTCAGCCTCCTCTAGGGTGGGCTTGGTCCTCATCCAGCCCGGGTTCTGCAGTAAGCAGAATCTCACGCAGGATGGGAAAGGGGCACAGGTACCTCTTACCGATCTGTGAGCTGGGTTACAGGAGCCAGCAGGGACAGTGCCACTCCCAAGCCAGCAGCAGTGGGAAGCTGCGAACCCCAGCTTGTGTGGGGGGAGGTGCACCTGACAAAAGCTGCAGTCATGTGAGGATAAAGCTAAGAAAGCCAAGAACTACCCCCATCTTTCCCTCCAGCTGCCCTCCCACCCCCAGTCAGGGCTTCCCATTGGCTGGACCGGACAGGAAATCTGAGGGCAAAGCAGCCCAGGAAGTGCAGGCTTTTGGCCCCGGTCCATGGAGGAGGACAGAAAAGGTCAGAGGGTGGATTGGGGGTAGGGGGTGGGCAGGTAGCGGCACATGGAGAATGGTCAGCAGTCAGCCACCGAACCTCCTGTGGCTCTGGGCCCTGTCTGCCGTTGCCAGGGCACCAGGAAGAGCCCCACTCTACATCCACGACAGTCCCTCGTGCTTCAGAAAGAGCCTAGCCAGAGAGCCCCGAGGCAGCCGTGCTCCTGCCTGTGACTGAGGTGCTGCGAGGGCCCCGCAGTGCTCAGCCCTCAGCTGGAGCAGCCGTGGGAGGCCAGGCCTTGGCCTTGCAGCAAATGCAGTGACGATGGATCCAGAGCACTGGGGGTGCGGGAGGCGGAGGTTGGTCAGTAGAGCCCCCTGAGATTGGAGGCCTTCGAAGCACATTCTCGGGGCCCTAGCCGGGCAGGCACATCTCATAGGCCTGTCACAAGAACTGCGATGAATAATAACAGCATTCACCTTCTATCGTTTGGGAGGTTGCTACGTTGTTCACAAAACTGCACAAAGCTCCGGCGATGGTAGACATCAGTTCCCCTTTCCAGGGGACATTTTATGCTACAAAGGATGTCCTTTGACAGCCTGCACCGTCCGAAGGGGGCGAGCTCTTCCAGCCGTACCTGGACCATCACCTGTGCGGAAGCTGCCCTGGCCCAGAAGAGACCACGTGTCACCAGAAACACGTGGGGCCCTGAGGCCCTGGGAGGCACGCTGGCAGGCCCAAGGCCTTCCAGCCTGTGGGCAGAGCCGTGAGGAGCCCCTCTAACCTGGGCTCCCCTTCCCTGATGGCTCAGCTCCCACTGTGACCAGCACAGCTGTCGTTTCTGAGGCCAGTGGTGGATTCTGGATGATCATTTACAGACCTGGAGGGGGAGATAAGGCTGTCGCTGATGCCTGTTTATGTGCCCTTTATGGGTCGTAAAGAGATGGCACCACTGGGGGCCACGCTTCTGTGCCAACCGCCCCCCCCACACTGTCTTTTTCTGCCTATCTTTTATTGTCCACTCTTATCTTTCTCCCTCCCCACGCCCCACCCTGACAGCAGATCCCGACCATAACCTTCTCCAAACTGCTGCTGGCTTTTCCTGACCTTCCGCCCTACGCACAGAAGGTAACTTTATTAGCTGGGCTGGTGAGGGCTTGGCTGGGGCCCCAGCCGGGGATGGCCAGAGAAGCGGGAAATCTGCCAGCACAGCAGAGACTCAGAGCTGCCCAGGTTTGTGAGGAAAAGGCACTAAGAAATCCGGTCCAGAATAGTAACATCCCGTCTACTTCCAGCGTATTTCCACAGCCCCTGCCCCTTGGGGACGGGGATGGGGGTTCAATTAGGTGCATTTCACCTTGTCTGTCCCCTGCACACACAGTGACAACTGCTCTGCCCAGAGAGTGAAGCCACTGACAGGCACAGGAGCCCCGCAGCACCAGGGACCATTAGGGACTCCTGGGTCTCCGTCTATGCACCTTAAAATGTGTTCAGGCCCTGGCTCTGTGTTTAAACTTTCTCACGACGGTGACAAGAATAGTTGCCCGTGGATGTGGGAAGTCCTTCTCAGTTAGAAGAAAGCAAGAGGACATGGAATCAAATGACTCGGACTTCAACCAGAAACTGCCCCTCACTTGCCTCAGTGTCTTCACCTGCCAAATGGAGCCATGACCCCTACCTCATGGCCTCCATGAGTGAGATCGGTACCTATTTGCAGAGAGGGCCGGCCCTCCATGTGCGGCCGAGTGGAAAGTGGACAATGTTGGAATCACAGGGATGTGGGTTCAGATCTCGGTGTCGCCATTGGGCAAGTCCACCTTTTTGCAGTCTGGTTTCCTGTTTGCAAAATGGGGACAGTGAGGCCCATTTCTTGGATGTTGTGAGAATTGAAGCAAAGTTTGCTCTTGGTGGAGGTAAGCGCTCAGCCAATGGCGGCCAGGACCAATGCTAAGGGGATGTCAATGCCCCCCAGTTCACAGGTGAGAAACTGGGGCTCTAGGAAGATGGTCGGATGAATAATGGGGCTGGGTCAGCTGAGCCGGTCTGATGCCCAGGAACCCCACTGCCCACTCAGACCCTTTCCCTCCAGGACTCAGCGGCAGTGTTGGTTCCTGGAGCAAGACCACCCAGGGTCTATTGCATGCCTTTCTCCACGGGCCAGTCTTGGCCACAGGCTGGAGGTGAGCATGGCTGGTGTGGCATCTGCCCTTTTTCCCTGAACCTGCAGTGACAAGCTAACAGCCATGCCCAAGGGAGACATATTGATGGCATCCAAGGGGTGGGTCTCAGGCATGTGTTCTCTAGCATTCGGACCAGCTTTGTGGGTTGGGAGTATTGGGGGGCATGGTGGGGTGCAGGGATGAACTGACTCCCTCCAGCCCTGGTTCACTTGAATCACCCTACTCTGGTGCCCAACCCATGTTTATTTTGTCTTTCTGGGTTTCAGCCCTTTGGCCAGCAGAAGGTTAAAGATTACTGAGGCAGCTGACAATAAAAGTGCCCGGCACACTGGCCTTTGACCACCCATTAGAAGGCAGTGGGATCACATTCTATACAACTGCCACAACGGTGAAAATGGCGAGGGTGTGGGCGAGGGGCACACCCTCCTTGTATTAATATTAAGGGACAATCACTCCTGCCTGGCAATCGGGCCAAGTTTCTCTTTTATCTGAAGCCAGGGCCACAATGTGTCATTGTTCTCCGTCTCAAAGGCCACCGTGCGGCCCCAGAGTGGACCCAGACGGACTCCACCTGGCAGAGTAAACACCCACCCAGAGGTGGCCGGTGACAAAGGGGAGTGGAGCTTTCTTTTTCTCTAGGAAGAGATGTTTTTTCCTCCAAGTGAGTTTGGGAATCACAGACCTCAAGGTATTGTTAAACCCCCTTTCTGAGCCTCAGTTTCCTCGTCTGGACTATGGTGGTCAGCTTACACTCCACGCCCCAGGCAAGGTTCTTAATATTTTCTGTGGTGTGGCGCTGGGGTGTGGAAGGACCCTGTTCTCAGAGCCATATTTTCTAAATGCATAAAATAAACCAGAAGATGACAAGGGAAACGGATTATAGTGATATGCAGTCATCAAACTACTTAAAAAGAAATTTGAGATCTAGAAATACATGTGCTTCTTTATGAATGTGTTGAAGAATAAGATTACCATCCAACTACTTCATCTGCCAACTACTGTAATTTCAGAGTAGCGATGAGTGAAAATTATATTGCAAGCTGTGTACAGTAAGCAAGTTGCAGGCAGTACCTGTACTGCTGAGGGTCTTTTTGGCCTATATTCTTTTTTTAAAAAATTAATGTTTTGAAATAATTATAGACTCACCAGAAATTGCAGAAAGAATAGCGAGGTCCCATTTATCCATGGCCCAGCTTCCTCCAATGGTGACTCTGACATAATTACGTACATTATCAAAATCAGGAACTTGGTCGGCACAATATGATGAGCAAAAGGAGAAATCTTAACTCAGATGTCACCAGTTTTTGCATGCTCTGGTCTTTGGGGCACTTTTTTGTGTCTAGTCCGATGGTGTTTTATCACATGTGTAGATTCGCGTCACCATCCTCACAGTCGAGAGGAGGAACTCTTCGCTTGTGACACGGGAACATCCTCTGGCTGCCCCTTTCCAGTCCTGCCCACCCCCTTTCCTCAAACTGCCTCATCCCATTAATCTGGTTTCCGTCCTGTACAAACAATAAGAGCTAACTTGCACCAGGCACTGACCAAGCATTTTCCCATGCTCGGAGAGGTTGGGTAGTTACCTGAGGTCACCCAGCAGGAAGTGGCAGAACGGGTGTGACACACAAACCTCACCATCTCCAGAAGGAAAACCCTAGATGCAAATCGGGAAACCTGGGCTCGGTTTCCAGCTCCACCTCCTGATAGCTGTGTGGCTTGGGGCACATTCTGAATCTCTCTGAGCTTGGGTGTCTTCACCTGGAAAACGAAGGCTTCAGTCCCTGGGCAACTTGAGGGGAAGACACGACAAGCTCACTGAGATAAGGATGGCTGCTGGTTGGGCTTGGAGAGGAAGGCGTTGCACTTCGGGGGAGCTCCAGGCATCTCCTCAGGGTGAGCTGATTGCCTAGGTGGTGTGTGCATGTGTGTGCTTGTGTGCGTGCATGTGTGTGTGTGTGCATTTTATTTCTCCTAGAAATAATAATAAAAAAAATTATGTATATATATATATATATATATAAAATAATTGGAGTTAAAAATGCAATGGACAGATTTAATAGTAGTTTAGACAAAGCTTAAGAGAGAATTAGTGAATTTGAAGATAGAAATAAGAAAATTATTGATAATCAGCCCAAAGAGACAAAGATATGGAAAATATGAACAGGAGGTTAAGAGATCTAAAATATAGAGTGAGGAGTTCAAATAGAGCCTAATAGCAGCAAGCAGCAAAAGGAAAAGAAGAGGAGAAAGGAAGAGAGAGGGTAAGGATGAAGGGGCAGGGGGAGGGGAGGGAATGGGACAAAGCCAATAATGTGAAGAGATAATGGCTGGAAACTTTCCAGAATTGAGGGAAGAACAATCCTCAAAAGCCCCAAAATTCCAAGCAAGTTAAATTAAAAGAAAATCACAGCACAGCGAAACTGCAGGGCACCAAAAACAAAGAAAATATTTTACAAGCAGGAGCAAAAAGATCGATTATGTGTAAAGGAGGGACAGGCTGACAGTTGACTTCTCAACAGAAACAGTAGGATCCAGAAGACTGTGGAATCATATCTTAAATGTGCTGAGAAAAAATAATTGTCAACCTGGAATTCTATACCCGGTGAAAATGTCTTTTATCAATGGGGACTAAATACATTTTTTTTTAGATAAACAAAACCAGAAAATTTGCCACCAATAGACCCTCACTAAAAATATTCTTTTTTGAATATTAGTAATACATTTTATTTAATGCGGTAAATCCAAAACATTATCATTTCAACATGTAATCAATATAAAACTTATTTGAGACATTTTGCATTCTTTTTTTGCACTAAGACTTTGAAATCTTATGTGTATATTACTGTTACAGCACATTTCAATTCATACTAGCCACATTTCAAGTGCTCAATAGCCCCATGTAGCTAGTGGCTACCATATTGGACAGCCCAGGTTAGAGAGCTCTGAGGGCACCAGTAGCTGTAAGACTGTCAGGCAAAGGATGCTAATCTAGAAAAGATAACCGTTTTTCTGAGGGCTGTGCTATAGGATTAAGAGTATATAAATTTAGATGTGGTGCTCCTGTGCTAGCATCCTGGTTCTGGCACTTTTTAGCTGTGTGGCCTTGAACAAATCACTCATCTGTATATGAGCATCCATTTATTCATTTATAAAATGGAAATGTAAACATTATATAATATCTCAGAATCCACTTCCTTATACCTCAGGTCACACTTCCTTTTAATGCCTAAATTATAATGGTGCAGACCCCTATTCTAATTTTTTTAACATATTCCTCTTTGCTACATATCACCTCCATCAATTTAAAGACCATCTTTCCTTAACCTACTGGTTCTTTAGTACACTGTCCCCCTAAGGAAGACAAGGGATTTTCCACAATGCCCTACAGTGATACTTGAGTACAACTTTTTAAGTTATATTCCTGGAAGTCTGTGTAAAACAGGTAAGAATTGCCACAGAAAGAATAACTTCAACTCCTGCTATATATGTGTTCCCCGAAGAACCCCAAGTATATCTTATGGGCATTAAATTCCCTCCCTGCTACCGCTGTTTGCTGAACTCCTAAAAGTCCAGCATACCTTCCCACAGTTAAACTGCTCTCTTCATTGTCTCACCACAGAGAGAAGACAAAGTGTTTTTCTCACCTAAGCTTAAGGCCTTCTTTTGAATCCTCATTTCTTTTCTTTCTTTCTTTTTTTGACATTCAATATTATTTTATGAGCATATTAATTTCAAGTGTACAGCATAGTGGTTAGACATTCATATAATTTAAGAAGCGATCCCCCTGACTAGTCTAGTGCTCGCCTGGCACCATATCATTGACTATATTCCCTATGCTTTACATCCCCATGACTATTTTGCAACTACCAATTGGTACTTTTTAATCTCTTTACCTTTTCACCTGCCCCAACCCCCTCCCATCTATCACTCCAATAAATCTAGTTCCCATCTGACACCATACATAGTTATTACAATTTTATTGACTATATTCCTCATGTTATACCCTACATCCCCATGACTACTGTGTAGCAACCAATTTGTACTTCTTAATCCCTTCCCCCTTTCCCCCCACGCCCCTAATCCCCTCCCATCAGGCAACCATCAAAATGTTTTCTGTATCTATGAGTTTGTTTCTGTTTTGCTTGTTAATTTTGTTCTTTAGATTCTACAGTAAAACCTTGGATTGCGAGTAATGTGGTTTGCGAGTGTTCCGCAAGATGAGCAAACATTTCCAATACATTTTAACATGGTAAACGAGCGATGTCTTGCAATACAAGTAGTTTGTTTCTGGAACGAATTATGCTCACAAACCAAGGTATTATTGTATAAATGAAATCACATTGCATCTATCTTTTTCTTTCTGATGTATTCCACTCAGCACAACACCCTCTAGGTCCATCCATGCCACTGCAGATAGCAAGAAACCATTCTCTTCTATGGCCAAGCAATATTCCATAGTATATATGTACCATCTCTGTGTCATCCATTATTTCATCAAGGACACCCAGGCTGCCTCCACATCTTGGCCATTGTAAACAATGCTGCAATGAACATATGGATGCACATGACCCCTCAAAGTAGCATTTTGGGTTTCTTTGGCTAAATATCCTGAAGTGGGATTACTGGGTCCTTCTTTATCTCTTGTTATAGCCTTTGTTTTAAAGTCTATTTTGTCTGGTATAAGTGTTGCTACCCCAGCTTTTTTGTTTGTTTTTTTCATTTCCATTTTCATGAAATATCTTTTTCCACCCTGTAATTTACTGTCTCTGTGTGTCTCTCAATCTGAAGTGAGTTGCTTGTAGGCAGCATATGCAAGGGTCTTGTTTTTTATCCATTCAGCCCTTCTATGTCTTATGATTGGAGCATTTAATCCATTTACATTGAAAGTAGTTGTTGATAGATACGTAGCTATTGCCATTTTATTATTCATAATTTTGATCTTTTGTTTCCATCTTAAAAAAGTCCCTCTAAGATTCCTTGTAATACTGGTTTGTGGTGGTGAACTCTTAGATTTTCTTGTCTGGGAAGCTCTTTATCTGTCCTTCAATTTTAAATGAGAGCCTTGCTGGGTAGAGTAGTCTTAGTTGAAGGTCCTTACTTTTCATCACGTTGAATATTTTGTGCCAATCCCTTCTGGCCTGCAAAGTTTCTATTGAGAAATCAGCTGACAATCTTATGGGGGCTCCCTTATAAGTTACTAATTGCCTTTCTCTTGCTGCTTTTATGATTCTTTGTCTTTAACCTTTGTCATTTTAATTATAAAGTGTCTTGGTGTGAACCTGTTTGGGTTCATTCTGTTTGACACTCTCTGCACTTTCTGGACTTGTATGTCTATTTCCTTTGCTAGGTTAGGAAAATTTTCAGTCCGCATTTCTTCAAATAGGTTCTCAATTTCTTGCTTTGTCTCTTCTCCTGTGGTACCCATATGATGTGAATGTTGTTACACTAGATGTTGTCCCAGAGGTCTCCTAAACGATCCTCATTTAAAAAAAATTTGTTTTTCTTTTTGCTGTTCTGATTGGGTGTTTTCTGCTACTTTGTCTTCAAATCGGTGATTCAATCCTCTGCGTCATTTAATTTGCTGTTGATTCCTTCTAGTACATTTTTCATTTCAGTTATTGTAGTCTTCACTCCTGACTGGTTTTGTTTTTAATGGTTTCTATGTCCTTTTTTATGCTTTCAATCTCTCTGTTGAAGTTCTCACTGAGTTCCTTGAACATCCTTATAACCATTGTTTTGAACTCTGTATCTGGTAGGTTGCTTGCCTCCATTTCATTTAGTTCTTTTTCTAGTTTTCTCCTGTTCTTTTATTTGGAATGTATGTCTTTGTTTCCTAATTTCAGCTGCCTATCTCTGTTTGTTTCTATGTATTATGTAGACCTGCTATGCCTCCTTGTCTTGGCCTGGTGGCCTTATGTAGTAGGGGTCCTGTGGGGCCCAGTGTCCCTGGTCACCTGAGCTGGGTGCTCCAGGAGTGTTTCTTGTGTGGGCTCTGTGTGCCATCGTGTTATAGCTGAACCTTATTGCTATTGGCACATCAGTGTGTGGAATTGACCCTCAGGCTGATTGGCTGTGGGGTTTGGCCACGTCCAAAGCTTACGGATTGCTGTGCAGGAAGCTTACCCCATGGAGCAGAATTCACCCCAGCGGGCTCTCATGCCTGTTGAGACTGCCCTTTGTGTGTGCTGATTGTGGGGCTCATTGGGCGGTGCTCTGCTGTGGTCTGAAGCCAAGCCCCAAGTATGTTAGTTCTGGGGCCTTTTGGGAGAGGCTCCGGTGCAGACCCAGGTCAGCCACTGCCTGTGACTGGCCGGGAACAACCTGGTAGGAGCTACAAAGTGACCCGCTATTGTTTGCTGCCTGTGCTAAACATGGAGGCATGTGAACCAAGGTCAGCTGCCACCAGTACCAGACTTGGGGCAGGTCTGCAAAAAGCCAGGACATCGGGAGGCCTGCTGCCACCTGCCAGCTCCCTTAAGGTTCAGCTGCAGATAAAGTCTCCTGGCGGTTCACAAGTTGGGTGAAGTGAGGTTCCAGCTGAGTCAGCAGGGCAGAGCAGTGGCGCTCACCAGACCAGTCAGATTTGACCTATTGGGAGGCGGGCTCAACACAGGCAAGATGGCACCCACCTGCCAGCTGCACAAAAGGAGGACTCCTCACAGGGAAAATGCTGACTGTCCTCCAGTCCTCCCCATGAGGCGACACACCTCAGTCTTTCCCCCGACCCCCGTATGTCTCTGAGGGCCCCTGAGTCACCGTCCCTCCACTGGAGCCCAAGGTGAGTGCCTGCAAGCGAGTGAGTCTGTGCGTGGGCCAGTTAAGAGGGTGTCTGGGTTTCCTGCAGCCTTCTGGCTACTTGAACTGTTGGAATCCCCACTGTTTTTCACAGTCAGGTGTTGTGGGGGATCCTGTTGTTGGCACCAGTACTCTGGGCTGGGGAAGTTGGTGTGGGGCTGGGGTCACTTGCCTCTCCAGGGGGTACCTCCATGACCGAGACATCCCTCCTGGTTCTCAACCACCACAGGGAGGTTTGGGGCCTGTTCTGCATCTCTGCCCCTCCTGCCAGTGTCCCCGTGGCTTCTTCTTTATATTTTTAGTTTCAGGAATTTTGTTCAGCCAGACTTCAGATGGTTCTCCAGGTTGATTGCTCTATAATTTAGTTGTAATTTTAATGTGTTCATGGAAGGATGCAGGCACAGTGTTTATCTACTCCGCCATCTTGGGTCTCTCAAAATATTCTAAAGAATATGCTTTAAGCAGATGGAAAATGATTTCAGGTCAAAGGAGTGAGGTGCAAGAAGGAATGAATAACTAGGAAAGTGACAAGATGTGGGCAAAAAATGTTTTATATGGAGTATAAATTGTTTTATATGGAGTATATCAAAGTATGGGAGCACCTGGCATGTGCGTATTGAGTAGGTTCTCATAAATGGTGGTGATGGTGATGATGATGATGGTGACGATGGTGCCAATGGTGAACACAACTTCCAGGATGGTTATATAGAAAGAGTGTAGGATTAATAACAGAAACACTTCGGTTTGATGATAACACTTCCATTTATCAGCTGAATGAGTTTAAGAAAATTACTTCAACTCTCTGTAGTTTTGTAATATATTAGGTAGGGATTAAAATAGTGTTTATGGAGTTATTGTGAGAAATAAAATAGCTAATGTGTATAAATCACTGATCTCAGGGCTTGGCACATAGTTGGAACTTGCATCTGAATTTGAATCTGAACTTCTCAAAGTCTGGAAATAGAGGGATAAGAGGTTAAGAGAGGTGGGTGGGGGATCAATTGCTTAAGGATGTAAATCACAAAAGCTACCATGCATTGAACATCTACCATACACTAGGCACTACATCTTGAACTTTGTATACATTTTCTTATTGAATCTTACAGTATCCTTGTGAAATAGTCAGTAGCATTTCTAGTGTATTTAATGTCTGAAGCAGATGATTTTTTAATACTTTCCCTCCTCAATATAAGAAAATTATTTTCAGTAACAATCATACAGTAATCATTTTATTGATTGTTATTTAGTTGTAAAACAATTAACAATTTAAAAAGAAATATCATTGTTAAATATATTTAAATTCAGCATAATATTTGTTTATGAATTAAAAAATTTCTCCTATAAAACAAAAATACTACACTTCTCAGTTAGCAAGTTTGCACAGTTCCCAACCATTATGAACTTACCTTCCAAATGAACACATGAAACTGAGTTCATGTGTATTGGGTGCAAACCATTTAACTGGATGTTCTTTGAATTAACTTCCATGTAGGAAACAATGTTCAATAAAAGGTAAATGATAAAAATGTGCTAGTTTGAAACTTGCTTACATATTATTAATACTCAAATGTAATAGCAGCAATTATTTAGAAGCTAGACCAACAAAATATTTTTTTTCAGGAGGAGTATTTTATTACTAGCATTATTTAGAATGGCCAAATGCATGGTATTAATAAAAAACAGATCAACTTTTAATTAGTTTTATTATTGTTTTAAAATTATCTATAGATAATTGACTGCACACAGGGTGGGCTACTCTCATGAGCCCATACTTGACACACCATCATATGGAATTGATTTAGGTATTTCCTTTGCAAATTTTCATTTTGGTTGGGACTATCACTTTTGAATTTCACATTTATTATATCTTTGCGCTTCATTAAAACTATTAATTTAATATTTTTCTATCCATCCAATGGGTGAGTATATACACACACTTAAATGTATAACAAACAGACCATTCTAAAATATAATATCATGCTATGTGATTAGAAATTTTTCCCTTAAGGTGTCTTGAAGAGATTTTCAAATTACATACAGGGAAATTATATATAGGGAAAATTATCTCATTAAAAATGACTACATGCATTTTATAGTGTAGATGCACTATACTTTTTTAAGTACTTTAAAAAATTGAGTGTAACATACATACAAAAACATACATGAGATCATAATTGTATAGATTAACGAATTACTTGAAAGCAACCCATTGGTGTAACCACCACATATATCAAGAAATAGAAAATTATCAACACCCTGGAAGCTTCCTTGTATCCCCATGTGGTCATGGCTATCCTCAAATGTAAACTCTATTGTGACTTCCATCACCAATGGCTTATTTTGCTTGTTTTTTGAGCTTTATATAAATGGACTCATATAGTATGTAGGTGTTTGTATCTGGCTTTGTGAAATTTGTCCATATTGTTGCATATATAATAAATAGTTCATTTTTTTCTTACTGATCTATAGGATTCCATTTTATGACCACACCGCAACTTATTTATTCATTCTACTGATAGAGATTTGGGTTGTTTACAGTTTGGGGCTATAATGAATAAAGCAGCTATGCACAATCTTAACCTGTCTTTTGGTACCTGTATATTCACGTTTCTGTTGAGGAGGGAATGATAGGGTAGGCATATAGTCTGTTTTTTCTCAACATTCTTGCCTTGTTCCTAACCTTGAGGAGAAAGCATTCAGCCTTTTACCATTCAGTATGATGTTAGCTATAGTTTTTTTGTAAAAACTCTTTATCAATGTGATAAAGTTTCTTTCTAGCCATAGTTGCTGAGTTTTTACTGATGGATGAGTGTTGAATTTTTTCAAATGCTTTTTCTGCATTCCTTGAAATGATCATGTAGGTTTTCTCCTCTATTCTATTAGTATGGTAAATTACATTGATTTTCAAATCGTAAACCACCTTTTAATTTCATTTCAAGTCAAACTCTACTTAGTTATGAGGTATTGTCATTTTTATATATTGCTAGATTCGATTTGCTAATATTTGTCAAGAATTTTGTATATTTTTATAAGGGATTTGGTTTATATTGTCTTTTTCTTATAATGTCTTTTTTTCTGATTTTGGTATCAGGGCCTCAGATAATAAATTAGGAAATATTTCTTTCTTCCCTGTGTCTGAGAGTTTGTGTAGGATTGGTGTTATTTATTCCTTAAATGTCTGATAGAAATCACCAGAAAGTTGTATTTGCCTGGACATTGTGGTTTTTTTTTGTTGTTTTTTTTTGGTGAGAGGATTTTTAAATTATAAATTCAAGTTCTTTAACAGTTACTGGTCTACTTGTTTTGTGGTTTCTTTTTTGAGTTAGTATTGGCAACTTATGTCTTTCAAAAAATTGCTTATTTCACCTAAGTTGTTGAATTTACTGAAATAAAGTTATTTACAGTATTTTGGTAAGGATTTTTATATTTATTATTGAGAGGACTATTGATGTACAGAGCCAGCTCTTAAACGCTCACAGGATCTTTTGAGAAAATCTCTTTTGAGCTGTGCACTCAGTGATGTCACATTGACAGTAGAAAGCAGCCACGGTGGCAGTATTCACAACATGGAAATTGACAAATCAAGCCTTTTTCCCCTGCCAGAGAGAGCTCGTTTACCAGCACAACGCTGCTTATAGGTATTTTTAATGTCTGTGGGACCTGTGGTAGTGTTCCCTTTTTCATTCCTGAAAATGATAATTATTTTTCTTGATTACTCTAGATAGAAGTTTATCAATTTTATTGATCTTATCAAAGAACCAACTTTTAGTTTCACTTATTTTCTCTATTTTTTTTTATATTCCACTGATTTCTGCTCTTTATTATTTCTTTGCTTCTGTTTACTTTTATTTTGGGTTTTAAAAGTTTCTTAATATAGTAGCTTACAGCACAGGCTTTAGGCCTTTCCTCTTTTCTAATATATGCATTTAGTAATCTTGCTAATATCACTTACGAATTTTAATAGTTCACCTGTGGGTTATTTGGAGTTTTTATATATGTTGTTGTATTGTCTGAGAAAGTGAGTTTATTTCATCTTTTCCAAGTCTTATGAGGTGTGATCAGAAAATACAGTGAATGTTTTAAATAACAAAATTTATTACAGTAAAAGACACATTGCCATTAATTCCCCTTAAAATACTCCCCCTTGCTTTGAACACATTTATCCCATCTTTCTTGCCACTTTCTGAAGCAGTTCTGGGAGTCCTATTTTGTGAGTGTATTTAGTTGTGCTGTTGTGGCTGCCTCGATGTCCTGAATCATGTTGACTTTGGGGAAGAGCCAGAAGTTGCCTGGTGCCAGATCTGGTGAATAAGGTGGATGAGGACACACTGTCATGTTTTTATTTGACAGAAATCGCTGTACCAGAAGCGATGTGTGACACTGAGTCTTTCCATTGTGATCACAAAATATGGTGAATGCTGCTGCTGAGTGCCATCCAACGGAAAGGCAGGGATCTTCAACACGGGAAGCGGCAAGTCGAACCTTAGTAACAGCGTGTGACAAGTTTCAACTTGTTCAGTGCAGTCAGTTGGGTGTGAGTTATGGTTGACAGGAGGTGTGTTTTAAAGTGTGCTATAAATCCTCCATCATGACAACGCTCCATGTCACACATCGCTTCTGGTATCCGGCAATTTCTGTCCAATAAAAACATTACGGTGTGTCCTCATCCACCTTATTCACTGATCTGGCACCGTGCGACTTCTGGCTCTTCTCCAAAGTCAAAATGATTCAGGACATCGAGGCAGCCATGACAGTGCAACTAAAGACACTCATGAAAGAGGACTTCCAGGACTGCTTCAGAAAGTGGCAAGAGTGATGGGATAAGTGTGTTCCAGGTGAGGGAGAGTATTTTGAGGGGGATTAATGGCAATGTGTCATTTACTGTAATAATTTTTTTTATTTAAACATTCACCCTATTGTTTGATCACACCTTGTATATCCTTTATTTTTCATTCCTTATCACACTGTCTAGGATCTTCAAAACAACATTGATATAAATGGCAGTAGTAGGATCCTTGTCTTCTTTTCTATATCAAAGGGAAAGGACAGAGCATGAAAGTTAATTTCTGTTCTGGGTTTGCTAAGAATTTTTTTTGTTGTTGTTGTTTTTAGTAAAGGATGTTGAATTTTATGAAATGATAATATCATTTTCTGAAAATGTAGTGAATCAAACTGGTTGATTTTCAAATATTAAACCATCCATGCATTTCTGAAATCAATCATCTGTGGTCATGATGTATTACCCATTTAACAAATCAGATCATGCATTTTGCTTAAATTTTGTTTTGGATTTCAGGATCTATCTTCATGCGAGGAATTGACCTGTAATTTTCCATTCTTGTTATGTCTTTAGAAAATTTTGATGTCAAGATTATGTTGGTCTCATAAAATTAGTTGGGAAGTATTTCCTCTGTTTTATTCTCTGGAAGAGTTTGTGTAATATTGACATCACTTCTCATTTAAATATTTGAAAGAACTCACTAGAGAAACTGTATGTGCCCGGGCATTTCTTTTTGGGAAAATTTTAAATTAAAAAATAATTTTAAAATATTTATATACTAATCGCATTTTAAAATTTTTTCTGTGTCAGTTTTGAAAAGTTGAATTTTTCTAGGGCTTTGGACATTTCACCCAGATGTTCATATGCTTTGGAAAATGGTTGTTCATGATGAGTCCATAAGATTCATAGTGATGTCTACTTTTCATTTCTAAATTGGTAATTCATTCTCTCTCTCTTTGCCTCTTGATTGATTTTTCTGAATGTTTATCAGTTTTAATCATCTTTTTTAAAGGAATAATTTTTGTCTTTGCTAATTTTCTCTGTTACATGTTTGTTTTCTTTTTCATTTATTTCTGTACTCTTCTCTATTTCCTATTTTTGTCTTTCAGCCTTCCATCTTTTGTAATATCTGCTTGTAAGGCTGTATATTTCCCTCTAATCACAGCTTTAAGTCTATATCATGTTTTTATATGTTGCATTTAATTATCATTTCATTAAAATATTTTCTAATTTCTATTTTAATTTATTCTTGACCAAGTAGTTATTAGAAATGTTTTGCTTCATTTCCAAGTATTTGGAGATGTTTTGGGTTTTCCTTTTGTTGTTGATTTCTGGCTGAAATTCCCCGTGGTACCAGAGCAAACTTTGGAGGATTTGAATCTTTTCAAATTTGTTGAGAATTGCTTTATGGTCCAATGTATGGTCCTGATGTCTTAAAAAAACATTGTTATAAAAATTATCTGGGGCCGGCCGAGTGGCGCGATGGTTAAGAACTGGCTTGGGACGCCAGAGGGCCCCGGTTCGGATCCCACATATGAGGGCCAGTGACACTGCCCTCCACAACTAAGATGCTGAACAACAGCTCAACCTGGAGCTGGGCTGCCGTGAGTCGCCGGCGATGGCGTAGGGGTTGCCATGAGCTACTGTGTGTGGCCAGCAGCCGCAGTGAGCGGCCGTCCAGAAGCCGGCGACTGATCTGCCTTGCCCGGGAAGAGCGCAATGATGGTGCCAACTTGGGCCAGTGAAGCAACGTCCTCCACAACTAGACTGAAGAACAAAACGACAGTAACTTGTCTGTTCCCCTTCCCCCAATTCCCCAGCAGTGTTCCCATCCCCCAATTCCCCAATTAAAAAAAAAAAGAAAAAAAATTATCTGAATTTTGTAGTTGTCCTTAACAGGTACATTAGTCTCCTATAAGCTATTCTTTCCTAACCGAAAGCAGAATTCTACTGTATCACTTTTTTATTGGTAAAAATTTAGTTAATTTCTGATGCTTCATGATATTGAAGAATCCTGCAATGGACATTCTTAACTACTTTTTTGACTCTATCAGAGAAGCAGAAGATCATAGCACAATGGTTGAGGGCATGGGCTCTAAGCCAGATTCTTAGGTTCGAATCCTGGCCCATTTATCTTGTTAAAAATACACATTTCTGGGCCGGCCAAGTGGCTTGTTGGTTAAGAGTTGGCTTGGGGTGCCAGCTCTGAGCAGCAGGGTCCCAGTTCGGATCCTACATGAGGGATGTGATGCTGCGCCCTCTACAGCTAAGATGGTGACCAACAGCTCGAACTGGAGCTGGGCTGCCGTGAGTCGCTGGCAATGGTGTAAGCTGCAGTGGGGCTGCCATGAGCTACCGTGAGTGGCCGTCCAATGGCCGGTGAGCGACTGCCGGGAAGAGCGCAATGATAATACCAACATGGGCCAGTAAAGCGATGTCATCCACAACTAGGCTGAAGAACAAAAGGACAGCAACTTGTCTGTTCCCCTTCCCTGATTCCCCAACGCTGTTCCCCTCCCCCAATTCTCTAATAAAATCTTAAAAAAAATACACATTCCTTGGCTCCACCTCAGATCTATTGAATCTATATCTTAGATAATTCTCATGATCCTTCAAGTTTGAGAACTACTGCTCTAAAACAGGGTAGCAATGATGATGATACGCTGACTAGAATTGCTAAAGTACAACAGCTCTACAAATTTTCTGAGAAGAGGAGGGAGAGAGGGAGGGAGGAAGAGAGAGAGAAACAGGTATTTTCTCTGCTGCCTTCCCTTCCCTTTGCCGCCTCCCAAGTTGCTCCCAAACTTGTGTTATGGTTGGCCATTCTTGGCTCTTCCTTTGCTCTCCAGACATGCCCACGAGGAAAAGCAGAGTATACTCAAAGATGATATTTGGGGAGGTTTGACTCATGGTCCTGGGACTGTGACCCATCTTCATGGGTTCTGGTGGCTGCTGGAGAACTCATCTCCGTTTCACCTTGGGGGCTCAGGAGAACCGTGTCTCAGGCATTTCTCTTCGGGTCACACTCACTCCTGTTGGAGGTAGGAACAGACTTATGAAAAGCAGGTCAGGTTAACAGCACAACAAAGCGAGTTTCAGGGACAGGCTGTGGGGCAAGTTCTATCAGGTTCTTCACTAATGTTTGCCTTCAAATATTAATCTTGAGGCCAGAAAGCTGAGAGGACCTCAGCTTTCAGGCCCAGCTTAACATTCGTTTTTCTCCCCCACTAATTTATTCAGTGTATAACACAATTCTGTACAAATCATTTATTCAACAAATATTTATTGTTCTGTCACTGATCAGTCACTGTTCTAGTTGCTGGGGACACAGCAGTGAACAAAAGAAATCCAAATCTCTGCCCTCACAGAGCTTATGTTCTGGCATGTGAAGACAGACAATAAACCAAATAAGTGAAATATTCTACTGATACATCAATAGCTGCTGTAGAAGAAAATAAAGTACAAGGAGGAGATAGGAAGAGTCAGGAATGGTACTGTAATTTATGACATTGACTAATTATTTGACATAATTTCAGACTTACAGAAAAGTTTCAAGAACAATACAAATAATTTTCAGATACTCTTCAACTGCACTTCCCAAATGCTAATTCATTTTCTCTCTCTCTCTCTCTCTCTCTCTCTCTCTCTCTCTCTCTCTCTCTCTCTCTCTCTCTCTCTCCTGAACTACTTAAAAATAGTCAGGGGTGGTCAGTTAGCTCAGTTGGTTAGAGCGTGATGCTAATGACACCAAGGTTGCCGGTTCAATCCCTGCATGGGCCACTGTGAGCTGCAGCCTCCTTAAAGAAAAAAAAAGATGTAAATATGATGCCTCTTTACATCTGAATATTTCAGGGTCTGTACTTCCAAAAAACAAGGACTTCTCTTATATAAGCACAGTTCAGTCATCAAAACCAGGAAATTAATATTGGTGCAAAACTATTATCTAAACCCTAATTTTTATTTAGGTTTCTTTACCACTTGTCCCAGTAATGTCTTTACAGTAGGAGAAAACCTGGGGTCATCTGTTGCATTCAGTTGTCACGGCTCTTGGTCAGCCTCCTGTTTCACGGCACTGACACTTTCCAGGACCACAAGCCAGTTCTTTTGTAGAACGGGTTCATTGGTGGCTCCTCACCTTTGGGTTCAGGGTGGGCATTTTGGGCAGGAATACCACAGAAGGGATGTGCCCTTCTCGGGGCATCATATCAGGAGGCACGTGCTGTCCATCAGCCGTGTCCTGGCGATGTTAACGGGAGCATTTGGTTAAGTGGACGTCTGCCAGGTCTCCAGTGTAGGTAGTTAGTATTTTACCTTTTGTAATTAAAAAGCATCACATGAGGAGACACTTTGAGACTATGTAAATATCCTGTTAGTCCTCAAATATTTATCCACTAGTTTTAGCATCCACTGATTATTGTTGCCAAATGGTGATATTCAACTACAATATATGTTATTCCTTCTACATCCATTAGTTGGCTTTTTGCTGAAAGGAAGTCTTTCTTCTCATTTATTCATTTATTTATGAGTCAGCACGGACTCATAGATTCTTCGTTCTATAGACTGTAATCATTTGTTGTCATTATTATTGTTATTTTTTAATGCTTTAACTGTTCCACATGAGCCCAGCGGACGCCCCTTCTTTCTGCCTCTTGCGCCTTTCCCATGCCTCCATCACTTTTTTGAGCACTTCCTTACGTTTTGCCACCAGAAGCTGTTCCAAGCTCATCTGGTACTTCCCTGCCTGCCCCAGCCCTGGAATTAGTCATTGATCTCTTTTAGTGGAGAATGGCATTTATAAAGCAAGATCTTGTCCATACATATGCTCATTGCTACTCCGCTCTGTTAGCAGGCAGAGCTGGGAAATATTGCACATACACTCATGTACATACCCACTCACGTTTATATTAATTTCTATACCTAGCTATCTATATATGTATTTAAAACCTGTATGTTCGCACTGATTACTTCAATTCCCAACAAAGCCTCATGGTCCATCTATCCATATTTGTAACTCCCTTTTTGACAGTGAAAAGCTCAGCTGTCCTTATCAACAGTATGTTCACTTGCTTGTCCCATCCTGGAATATGCACTGAGCAGTTTCTATGCATGTAACCCGTTCCTCTGCAAAAGGGAAGCCCGCTAATGAGAATTCAGTGTTTGCTTAGAGATCTTTCTCTATTGTCTGAGGGCATATAATGCAAATACTGTGTTCAAAAGTTACTTAGTTCTCTCCTTTCGGTATACTTCTGTGATTTATTTGAAATACAGCTCTGTGTTCTGTTTGGCGTCTAATTTAGGTCCCCTCCCCAACCCCCGATCCTTGTTGGTTTTCTTTTTTGAGTATAAAACATGAACATGGTCGGGATTTTACCAAACGCTATAGTCAGAAAAGGGTTATTCCACTGCCGCCCGCCCCAAAAGGGTTATTCCACTGCCGCCCGCCCCTCTATCTTTCACACCCCATCCTCACCCAAGCTCTGTTACGGCCTGAAGTGTGTGCTTGGCCAGCCTGTATGCTGAAGTCCTAACCCCCAGGACCTCAGAATGGGATGCATTTTATTATTAACTTGGAGTTAGGGTCTGCAATTAATATAAAATGAGGTTGCTGGAGTCGTCTGACTAGCGTCTTTTCAGAAGAGAAAATTAGGACACAGGAGGGCACAGAGGGAAGACAGCCACCTACAAGCCTCGAGAGAGGCCTCAGGAGACACCAGCCCTGCCGACACCTTGACCTTGGACTTCCAGCCTCTAGAACTGTGAGAAAATAAGTTTCATTTGTCTAAGCCACCCTGTCATCCGTCTGTGGTCCTCTGTTATGGCAGCCTGAGCCAACTGCCTCAGTAACCAGCTTCGTGAGTCCCTGGTTTATCGTTCCGGTTCCTCTTTGTTCAGATGAGAAGAGGTATGTGTATTTTTATATTTCTCCTTTTCTTTTACACCAAGTGAAATATACTATAGGTACTCTTGCACTTTTTCGCCCAATACTGTATCCCAGAGATCACCCTGCATCCGTACGTCAATTGTTGAATAACAAGTTGACCATGCATTCCTAGAGTAAACCCCACTTGGTTGTGATACATTAGCCTCTTAATATGTTGTAGGGTTAAATTTTCTAGTAATTTGTCTAGGCTTTTCACACCTGTGTTGGTGAGGGATAAAGGTCTGTAATTTTCTTGTAATATCCTTGTTGGATTTTGGTATCAGCGTTACTTGTCCTCACAAATGAGTGAGGGAAGTTTTCCTTCTTTCTTTGTTTCCTGGAAGTTGTATCAAATTTATAGTACTTCTTCCTTAAATGTTTGGAAAAATTCACCAATTAATTCATCTGTGTCTAAAAGATTTTCTTGCAGGGAGGGAGGGCGTTGCTTTTGTTGTTTCTGGTGGGGGGTGCAGGGAAAGCGGTAGAAGCGAAGGAAATTTTCAAATTAGATTCTGTCTTTAACAGACATGACTGTTAAGATTTTCTTTTTCTTCTGTCAGGCTTGACAAGTTGTGTTTTTGAAGGAATTAGTCCGCTTCCTCTAAGCTGTCAGTGTTTTGATGTAAAGTACGCTGGACCAGGAGCACCACACTGAGAAGGCAGTATGGGAGCAGAGACCTGCAGGAGCGGAGGAAGCACAGCTTACAGGTATCTCGCAGAAATGGAGAGCAGAGAGCGGGAACGAAGGTGCAAAGGCCCTGAGGCATGTGTGTGCCTGGTGTGTTGATGAACAATCAGCAGGCCAGTGGAGAGTGAGAGCAAGAGCCAGCGACAGATAGAGAGATGGAGGTGAGGTCAGCAGGTCACAGGGCCAAGACCCAAGACCACCTGGGCTGTTGTAGGGTCTTTGGCTTTTACTCTGAGTGATTGAGGATTTGGGGCAGAACGATGCTGTGATCTAACTTATGTTTTGAAAGTTCAGAGTGGCTATTGAGGCTCAAGGACAGAAAGAGAAAGACCAGATAGGCTGTTGGTCCAGGAAGGTGGCAGGGGAGGTGATGAGAACTGGTCACATCTGCCAAGGCTTTGAGGGTAGAACCAGTAGGTGTGCTGATGCGCTGGATGTCAGGTATGGGAGACAGAGAGGTCAGGGGGCACTCTGAGGGTTTTAGCCTGAGCCATGACCACGTCCCAACCTAGGGAGTGTTGTGGGAGGGATGGCTTTTGACGAGAGAGCTCAGAACTCAGTTTTGGAGACGTGTTATTAGGCAGTCAGTGAGGAGGCGCAGGCGGCTGGGTACATGGAAACAGAGTTCAGGGGGCAGGGCTATAAATTTGGAAGTCATGACATGTAGATGGTATTTAAAGCCACTTGAGAGGTTGATGTCACCAAGGGAGTGAGGGCAAATTGATAAAAAGTCCAAGGGATGACCCTGGGGCTGTCCTATGTCCAGAGACTGAGAGATGAGCCAGGAACAGAAGAGAGATTGTTGACCGGTGAGATGAGAAGAAACATGCAGAGGCATGTGTCCTCTTCAACACCCACTGAGGAGAAGGGAGTTCTCAGCTGGGCCCCAGGCTGCTGATGGGTCTGGTACAGAGAAGACTGAATGGTGACCATTAGATTTAGCCACCGGGAGTTCCCGGTGACCTTGACAAGAGCAGCTGGGTGGAGCTGGAGAGCCAGCGCTGACCGAGTGGCTTCCAGAAGGACTGGGAAGACAGCTATTGAACTGAGTGTGTGCGGACAACTCCTTTCAAGAATTTGCTCTTCTTGGGGAAATAGGGTGGTGCCTGGAGGAGATGTGGGGAAATTGTAGCATGTTTTAATTAAAGCCACTAATATGAGAGCCATTTAGTCCATGCCTGGGATGTGTCAATACTGTGGCACTTTGAAGACTCAGAGGTGAAGGAGATACCATCCCTGCCCCCATGCAGTTCGGCAGCAGAGATGGCTTACAGAGATTTACAGTGCAGTGGGTGATGCACTGTGATGGATAAAGTCCAGGGGCTGGTGGGAGCCCAGTAGACGTGTCTGACCCAGCTGAGCAGTCAGGGAAGTCTTCCTGGTGGAAGTGATGCTGGCTGAGCCTTGAAAGGGAGGCTAAGGGGCCTCTGCCCCCAGGAAGCCCTTCATGATCTGCCTAGTCAGAGTTACCTTGTCTTTGTTTTCGCACCACATCCCTAGCTTCATCTCCTCACTGCATTCTGCTTGGGATCGGTCATTTGCCTGGATTCCATTTGTGTGTGCCAGGCACCTTCCATACTCAGACGCTCAGCTTGGTACTTGCGCCTGCATCATCTCAGAGTCCTCCGAGGTCCATGGCAAGTGGAGCAGGTGGCCCTGCTGGGGATGAAATTAGGTTCTGAAGGCCCTTTCAGGGGACCTCAGTTTCCCCATGCGTAACCAGACGGAACTAAACCGCCATTCCCAGGATTCCTTCAACTCTATGTGTTCACCATGGAATCATGCCCGTTCTGACGTGATTGCCACAGTGGGTCCCTGGCAGTTTGGGGTGTTTTGGTTTCCCATGGTTGGCAGTGTGCTGAGCCTCATGACCCTTGAGAACATGGCAGGGCAGCCTGGACAGCCCCCTGGTTGGCTGTGTGCCACAGCGAGGTCCCTCAGAGAATGGCCTCTCATGCTGGGAGCCCGACGCGCATCAGTTTGGAACTGGACGATGCTTTTTACCTCCTGAGTCAGTCCCTGCTTTCCTTAGGACCAGGTGGCTTTCCTGGATGCCTAGTCCGAGGTGAGGGCTGGCCTCTGGCCTCACACAGGGCACGCGTGGCACACAGTGGCAACTCGCATGGTAGCGAGGTGAGGAGACTAGGAGTAGACAGGGAGCAGCCCCAAACTGCCCTTCTCCTTCCCTGATTGGAGAGTCCCACTGCGTCTGTCATTTCCCTGTTACCCAGTGTTGTCCTGGGCGACTGGGAGTCATGAGTCTTATTTAAGCTTTTGTCAGGACAAATGGAGATCAAGTCCTGTGGTTTCTCAACAGTTTGTTGATTGACAGGTTGACAAGTGTTTTGGGGAATGTTTGGGGTGTAGCCACGGGCCTGGGAGTCAGGGGCACAGGGTCCCAGCCGGGCCCAAGCACTCCCTCCGGGCAGGTGCCTCCGCTCCTGGCCTTACACTCCCTCCCGAGGTAGGTGGACGGCATCACCTGTTGGTTCCTCCCAGCTTAAAGGTTCTCTGTTCCAAATCCATCCATCAAGCACTATTTTGAGGGCTTCGAAGTGAAGCCTGGGTGTTTTACATTATCCCACACACCTATCTCACACCTTCCAGAGTTTGAAAGTCTCTTGATTGGCACGCCAAATGGACACATTTCTGGATGGGAGGGGCTCTGTGAGCCACTTTTCCCCAGGAGCTGACTGATCACCTCCAAATCCTGCAGGCCTGTTTGCTCCTGGTGGCAAGATGCACAACGAGTAATCAAGCCTCCTGGGCTCAGACCTCTGTATTACCCTGAAGGCCCCGTCCTTCAATGTGATGGGGGCAAGCACACAGAGAGAGATGGTAAAAGGAACAATGCCACCAGGGAATATCAGAGCATGGCGGGACACACACACACACACACACACACACACACACACACACACACACACACACACACACACACACACACACACACACACACACTGGCTCAGGATAAGAATCCTAAGTAAGTTATGTAACATATCAGGTGTGTTATCACTGTGGTGGAGCCATTCTTTTGCCCTGCAAGTTGACTGGTGAAGAAATTTCCAGTTAAGGCTCATTTGCTCATTTGGCATGGTATCGAAGGGACCCACTGTCTTTGGATATGGTGGTCAGCAGACACAGCCTCCTGATATTCCAGGGGCTCATCCACAATTCCCAGCCTCCCTTGCAGTCAGGTTGGGTCACATGGCTACCTCTAGCCAATGGGCTGTGGGTAGAAGTCAGTGTGTCGCTTCTGAGCTAAGGCAGCTCAGAGCCAGTGTGACTCTTTGAAGTCCCTCTTTCGCTGCTGTGGCCTTGGAGGCCAGGAGATGTGGTGAGGCGGGCAGGAGGGCTGCCAATCAGCAAAGCAGAGGACATCAGAGAAACACGCATTTCCTGTGTGAACACAGCTGGAGATTCGTTCGTTGTGCAGCACAGCCTGGCTTTTCCTGGTTCATGTGAGGATGTGGAGGTGAACGGTACCCACGCCACTGGAGAGCCTGACTTGGGATCCTAAGTCGGCCACTACTGGCCGTGCAGTGCTGGGCCAACTGCGTGACTTCGCTTTCCCTCGTGTGAAATGGGGTGCCGATAGCTAACGGACAGGGTGAGCGTGGTGAGGAGTGGAGACACTGTGTTCAGCCAGAGCCTGACGCCCAGGAGGAGCACAGACTCTGTCGGTGCTCATCTGGAACTCTAGCCCCATAACTCCACTTTTTCTGGAGGTTCACAGTCTGGCGGGGAGACAGCCCCCCCCCCATAAGCTAAGTTACACCAGCTTGCCATACATGTGCATGTTTGGTCAAAGTTGCAGACGCCTGTGTCTGGGTGTGAACCCAGCACTTCTCAGAAGTGTGAATTCTCCTTTCGCCCTCCCACGCTGCACACACAGGACCCAAGGCAACAGAGCCATCGGAGTCAATCCTGCCCCCGGCCTGAGCTTTCTTAAGAGGGTACGTGGGGGAGAAAGGTCAAGAGGTTCCTTTCTGATCGTCCACGTGCTGGAGCAGGGCTGGTTTGATTTGCCTGGAGGATTCCATGGGTGTGTGTGTGGAGGGGGAGAGCAGTGCTGCTAGACTCTGTTATATCCAAAACGGTTTCAGTACAAACCCGACGCCTGTCCTTTACCCAATTCCGTTTTCCCTAGCACTGTGCCATTTGCTACCATCACTACACAGTGGTCTGCTCTTTTTTGTCTCGTTTTTTATCCTTTATTAAACCTCCAAATAAAAATGAAACCCAACCACAAATGTAGCTGACACCTCAAGTGGCTGAAGCGTTTCAGCAGGGTGCTGGCTTATTTTGGAGTCGACCTCGCATAGATGCCGAGCGTCTGCTTATTGGGGGGTGGGTGTGATCTGAGGGCCCCTGGAAAGGCTTGTCAGCCCCCAAATGTTCCCTGCACTGCAGTGTTGCTCCCCACCCCAAGTTCTGCTGTTATAACTGGAGTGTGAAGTATGTGTGAAGCCCGAGCTAGGATGAGAAGCTGGCGTGGATGTGTGAGTGTGGCTTCAGCGTGGAAGGATGAAGCTGCCATAGTCCCGGCCTCAAGACATTTATAGTCCAGTCATTACTGCTCTTTCAACGGGGTAGGTGGGGGGGTGGGGGGGGGGGAGAGCGGCCAACAGTTCTTGCTAACATTCTCATTGCAAATAAACATAAACTTCGTGGGTTGGAGGAAAGGCCTGTGGCCTCTGAGCCCGAGTGCAGGGTCCTCCTGTTGGCCAGCTCTGTGCCCCTGTGACTCCCTCACCGCCTGGCACATATCAGGAGCACTTGTTAGTTTTCTAGGGTTGCTGTGACAGCAGTACCACAAACTGGGGGACTGAAACCACAGACATTTATTGTCTCACAGCTCTGCAGGCCAGAAGTCTGAAGTCAAGCCCGCGCTCCCCCTGAGGGCTCTAGGGGAGTGTCCTTCCTGCCTCTTCCAGCCTCTGGTGGCTGCTGGGCATTCTCGTGGCCCCCCCTCCCCCATGTGTCTCCCTCTGTGTGTCCTCTCCTTTTTGCATAAGGACTCAAACTGTATGGGATTAAGGGTGTGCCCTAATTCAGCAAAACATCACCTTAATTTAACTAATTATATCAGCAAAGGCCCTATTTCCAACTGAGGTACAAGGGTTAGGACTTCAATATATTTGGGGGGGGGGACACACAATTCAACCTGTAACAGAGTGCACCCCATATTTACTGAGTGAATGATCAGATGCTTGGGGAGCAGACAGGCCCCTGGAAGATGAATGAGGGAGAGCTGGCAAGCATTGGTTGGTCATGGTGCCTGGCAATGCATGAGAAAGGCATGGTTTTCACCCAGTTCCCTGCCCTGCTGAGTCCCAGGGTCTCTCTCTTCTAAGGGCCACTGTGCCCTTTTTCAGTCATTCAGTGACTACATTGAAGCCAGGCCCCATGCTGAGTTCTGATGAAACTTAGAAGTAAAACATACAGTTCGCATCCCAAGGAGCACCCAGCCAAACAGGAGAGAAGGCTGTGACAATGATAATTTTGATGCCCATAGGCTGGTCGATGTCCATTTAGAACTCTAGGGGGGATTTGCCTTTTTTATTTTTTAAGTTTTATTTTATCCAAGTCAGGAGCCCTCATCTTTTAAAACGCATTAGCCCTCACAACTGTTAGGGAAAATCTGGGTGCCCTGACGAGGGTCAGGATTTTCTTTGCAAATATCAGAGCGTGGGTGCTGGTGACAAGTGCGCTTCCCCACGAGGGCTCAGGGCTGGCAGCAAACACGTCCCCAGAGCTGGCTGTGGAGGTTCCAGGGGAGGATGTCCTCTGCAGGAAGAATGAGAGCCATCCTGTAGCCTTCTCTGCTCCAGAAAGCTCCGCGGTGAATACATAATTAGGCCCCTGTAATTACCAGTTTGAATCTGCCTAGGACACTAGGGCTCCCACCCCCTAATTTACCTTATAAATTTATTCTGCTAAAAAAGTTGAAAATGTCAGTCTTCTGTGAAAGCTGCATAAATGAATTCTCTGCCTGGATGACAGAAGGAGGGGGAAGCTTCAAGGGGGCATTCTTCATTGTGAGTGTCTAAAAGTAACCCCCCCCACCCCCCACCCCCCCCACTCAGCATGTACCCAGCATGGAGCCCAGCGAGGCTGCTCTCTGAGGCCTATGGCTCTGGGCAAACCTGGGCTCCGTCAGGATCCAGAGCTCCGTGTCCCCTGACAGTGGGGAGAGGTGGCACTTCAAATCCCCTCCTTTGGACTTTAGAGAGCCTTGCCTCAGTGAGCAGTTTCAGGTGATGGAGGTCTCCAAACAGAATAGAATGCGGGGAAAATAAGGCAGCTTCTGTATGAGGTGTGATCAAACACTACGTTGAATGCTGCTGCCGAGTGCCATCCAAAGGAAAGGCAGGGATCTTCAATACGGGAAGCAGCGCGTTGAACCTTAGTAGCAGTGAGTGAAAAGTTTCAGCTTGTTCGGTGCTGTCAGTTGAGTGTGAGCTACGGTTGAGAGAAGGTGTGTTTTAAAGTGTGCCGTAAATCATCCTCCATCATGACAACGCTCCGTGTCACACATCGCTTCTGGTATCCGGCAATTTCTGTCAAATGATAACATAATGGTGTGTCCTCATCCACTTTATTCACCGGATCTGGCACCGTGTGACTTCTGGCTCTTCCCCAAAGTCAAAGTGACCAGGAAAGGTAAACATTTCAAATCGATTCAGGACATCGAGGCAGCCATGACAGCACAACTAAAGACACTCATGAAAGAGGACTTCCAGAACTATTTCAGAAAGTGGCAAGAATGATGGGATAAGTGTGTTCAAAGCGAGGGGGAGTATTTTGAGGGGGATTAGTGGCAATGTGTCTTTTACTGTAATAATTTTTTTTTAAAATTTAAACATTTACCGTATTTTTTGATCATTCCATCCAGCCTTGTCCTGTAGTCCCTTGCACCCATGATGGTCCCATGCCAGGACGGTGTTCTCCTGTGACCTCATGTCAAGCTAGTCTTCAGAGCCCAGTGATCACTCCCTTGACTCTTTTACAAAACTTCATAAAAAATGTGGTGGCAAGTCTTTCTTTGAGGACATTTTAGGATGTTTGGGGAATAAAGTTCTTTTAAAAGATTCTCTAATCCCATCATCCTAACACAAGGGCGGCTGTCCTTCCTGCATCTCCTTTCAGTCATTTTTTTCATAGGCGGTCTTTTTATTACTCTCACCTCCCCCCCAAAGTACAGTTGTTATAACTTTTTAAAATTTCGGCGGGGCTGATTATAAAAGCCATAAATACTGATTATGGGAAATTTGGAGACTAAAAAGAAATGAATGGTGACCCTAGGGTCCCCATCTCTGAGATGGCACCTGCTGACATACCAAGGGCTTTCTTCCCAGCCTTTGTTCTGTGTGCTCAGGCTTTTCCGTGCCCCTGTGCCAGTTTGCAGATGTGTTAGGTCTTGTATGGAGGTCTAGCTGGCTCATTCATTGATCACCTACTGTGTGCCAGCCGTCTCAGGCACAGGAGAGAAACAGACTCTGTTCTCTGCTGTGAGGAGCTCAGAGGCCAGTGACGTGCTGTAGCCACTTGCAGTACAGACTATGACGTCTTCCTCTGGATATTCCCAGAGGTTAGCCTGGTCCCTGGCACATAGTAGGTGCTTCATCAATATTAGTTGAATGTGTTCACGAATGAAATCTGAGGAGAATTACTCTTTTCAGTGCTGAAATGTATGCCATAGATTGGCTTGGGTGTGAGTCTCCTCTCAACCCCAACATAAGGCCTATATAATAATGTCAATAATTTATTAAATTCTTGCTATGTGCCAGGCCCTGTGCCGGGGGCTCTCAGATAGACAATCTGATGTAATTCTCACAGCATCTTGGGTGTAACATGAGGACCTGAGACACAGAGACAGGAAGCAGTTTGCATGAGGCCTCCCAGCTCACAGTGGCACAGCAGGGCTGTGCACCGAGCTGTTTGCGTCCTGCCCTGCTGGGCGGACAAACTCAAATGAGGGAATAAAAGGCCTTTACACTCCGCAGCAGTCTGTGCCAGCCTTAGGTATTTGTCTGTCCCCAAATGTGACCAGCAGACCTTCTGCCTACCTCCCTGTCTCTGGCTGCCCTTCAAGCCCATTGCTCCCGCTTAGTCCGCTCTGAGACTCGTCCTCCCCAGGTCATCTGTCTCTGTCTTTCCCTCTTCGTTTCGCAGGGCACAGGGGAAACTCCAGTTTAAAGCAGGAGGCAGCCTTCTCGGCTGGTGGGGAGGGGCCTGACAACTGGCCTGGCCATCCCTCCTGGCCATAGGGATTAGGGGGTGGACGCCTCCTCCAGACCCAGCCTCCAGTTTTCATTTAGTACGGGACTCTTGATGGCAGCTGAAGGTAGTGGCATGGCCTGGGAGCTGGTACAGCCACTGTAGTCCTTGTCGCTGCTAACAACTCAGTGGGAGCTGCTGCTGACCTACGCGGGGGCGTCTGGGGTCTGTGTGCATCCGCGGTGGGTGTCACTGCCAGAGGTTGGGTCAGGCCCCGATGCAGCTAGGGAACGCAGCAGAGCCACCACACTGTGTCATTAATTAAAGGAGGACCTACGTGACCACTGGCCAGCCTAATAGGTTGTGTCCAGTTGCAGGGGAAGTTATCCTGGAAGACTTTGGTAGGAAAAAGCAGTGCAGAACAGCACAGCTCACTGCAGGAGGAGACTGCCTTTCCTAATGGTTTCTGGGGAGAAATTGCCATCTGGCATGGGTATTCTAGCTTTGGGGGGTACCCCTGCTGCCCCCTGGGAGTCTGGGAGCTGGCCTGCACTTGCCCCTTACTTGGGAACTGTACCCCTTAGAGATCACAAGGAGCCTGGGAATAAGACAATTCAATAAACTCACAATAAAACATCCACAGCCTTTCATACTTTTTCACTTTCTTTAACTCAATTTATTTTTCATTTTGTGGACAGAGATTTAGTCCGGGTATTAGTTTATGATTTTTTGCTGAAGGAATTACTCAACACACACACATATAAAAAGGAAATATTATTTTTATCATTTATTTTGTGCCATGTATACCATAGGAGAAAAAAATGGAGTGGAATCACTTCAGTACCGCTGTGTTTTTCATTACAAAGTTATTACATATAGAAATTACTCCAAATTATCTGAAATGAATGGAAATTATGAGGTTTAAATTCCCCAGGTTACTGCAGGCACAGCTCTGGAAATTTATTTTGTCATCTTGCTGAACATAATTGCTACAACAAAATTTCTTCCATTTTACAACTGCAGCATAACTTATTTATACCGGTGTAGCTGTAATTTTACATCAATAAGTTGCATGGGAAGGAATACACAGGTGGTAATTGAAAACAATAATTTGTACTGAGGTCCAGGTGGAACGGTTGGCTGACAAAAAGACTCCAGTTACCGTCGGCAACAGCTTTGTGTCACTGTGGCCCCTTCCCATCCTGTTAGCCAACACCCTGCAAGCCATCCAAACAAACACCCTCAATCATGTCCCCAGTGGCTGCCAGGGTACGAGCAAGGGCTTGTCCGACTTCCCACCATGGCCCGTGAATCCCGCTGTGGAAACTAAGGCCACAGGGCCGTGGGGGAACTAGGCGGGGCCCCTCTGCACCTCCTGCCCGTCTCCTCTCATGCTTTCCAACTTGCTTCTGGGTTGGGTACATTTAGGTACCCGGAGCTAATTAAGGTGTTTGATAGATTTCAATCGGAGTATGAGTTCTTGCCAGAAACATCGACAATTCGATTCCCCAAACACAACGCAAAGTGTTAAATCCACTAATGCTTTATACATTACTGTGTTCCTTTCCAGCCGGAATGTGTGGTCTGGGTACAATACCGAAACGGTCCCCAAACAGGCGTCCTCACTCTTCAGTTCTCTAATTGTTTCTGTTAAGCAGATACAAATAATGAAACTGCAGATGCCTGTGCTAACCCCCCACGGCTGAGACGAATCTACCCGTTTGAATCTGGAGACCCGAATTCAGATGTAAAAAAAGCGACCGTAAATCTACCCTGTTTAGGTTGCAGACCATCGGAGACAGATCAGACAGAGATGGTTGTCTTTGCTCCTGTCCAGTGTTCCATTTCAGGCAGGACACATGTGGGGGTGAGAGAGAGAGAGAGAGAGAGAGAGAGAGAGAGAGAGAGAGAGAGAGAGAGAGAGAGAGAGGCAGGCAGAGGCGCTTTGATACAAGTTCAAGTGGGTAATGTTATTGCCACATTCATATTTTAGAAGCCATTGTTATTTCAACAATCCCAAAGGCTTAAAATCACAGTGAAATCACTTTTTTTTTAAAAGGACCCAGATTAAACAAATGCACGGTACCAGAATGCACAGCAATCCAGCATCTCGGTCTTCCCTGGGTGGTATTAATTATCTTTTGTTGTAGCAAATTGTCTGCCTTGTAAATTGAGCCGAAAGTGTGTCTTCAAGCAGATGCACTGTTTTAATATGCGATAATGAAACAACTTCTATAACTTTCACGTACTATAGGTCTATTATTCCATTTCCAATAACGTTCCTGCAGCTCAAACTTTGTGCTGTGGAGGCCTATTTGTTTGCCATTTTGCAACCTTGGCCCTTCTCAGTTAGAGGGAACTCCACTTCAGTGTTTTCTAGGGTACAAACTACCTTTGCTGAATTCACTCGAAAGCATACATGACTGTTTCTAGGACTACAAAACAACAGATGAGATCTCCCAGAACCCTTTTCCTTTTCCAGCTCTGGAAGGCATATCTGAAGCAAGGTGTTGGCTGGTTTTTATTTTCCTTTTTCAGGAAGCACCCCCTTGCAGCATTCTCGTTAGCTGTGCCCTTCTGAGGATGCTAGTCTGACTCATGCTTCTTCTCCTTCTCTCTTCCCAAAGCGAGTACTTCCTCCTCACTTCCCCTCTCCATCACTTCCTTTGTAGTGCATCTCAGCACAAACAGGAGTTTTCAGAGCCTGGGTTTGGGGGTGTGTGTGTGGGTGGGGTGGGAGTGGGGGTGTGCGCGCGCGTGCAGAGCTTGCAACTGAGTCAGATTTGTCTACAACTTCAGCTTCGCATTTACCGAAACTTCCTCTTTCTCCAACTGCTTAAGGATACAAACTAATTAATCCTCACAGCCCCATAAAACCCTTGTTAGAAGGTGATCATTATTGCCTCCACCCCAGCCCCTCCCCATTTCCTATCACCAGACACCTCCCTGTAGCAGCCCGAGTCAGAACTGAAAATTCCCTTCTGATTCCAAGTTCTTTCCCCAAATGAACCATTTTAACTCTCTTTCTCTTCCTTGTGTATGGTCTCAATAGGGGAGATTGACTGTCACCTGGTGACTGAATTAAAACTGGTGTGTGTGTGTGTGTGTGTGTGTGTGTGTGTGTGTGTGTGTTATACTTGAGTTATACAATATGGAGACTTGGAGACAGGAGGGGAAGCAGCAGAGACCCTTTCTGTACAACACACACACACACACACACACACACACACACACACACACGCACCCCCACACACCTGCACAGCTGATCTGATCTCTGTGCACATGGCGGGTGGGGGGTAGGACCTGGTGCAGTCGATCATCTTTATGAACAATATTCCTCCAAAGCCGACCAACTGGGTGAAGCCGGTCCCTACCAAATTTGAATTGATGACTCAACTAAAGAATTAAAATTAGCAAGGCAAGAAAATTCCAAATGAGGTGAGAAAGCTGTAGAAATAGTTCCAGATCCCCTAGTACTGAGCCATTCAATATCATTTCTGATGACAGGGACAGAGCTAGGAACATTCAATGTGGGTGTGAGTCGTTTTCATATACGAAGAGCTGGGGTAAGTATTTTTTTTAAAGGAAAATAATACATGAATCAGGAACAGTGACTTCGGTTTAACCCCTTGCAGGCTGCAGCCACAAAGGCAGGAGGCAATGGTGCCTCTTAGATTCTCTAGGACACACCTATGCTTCACGTAGTTAAGCAATAGTTGGAATCTACTACTGTATTAAACCCAAGTGTTTCTTGCAGAAATAAGGTACAAATGGTGTCGTTTTTTAACAGAAGCAATGTTGCGAAATTCAATACCTGGAGAGAATCAACCTAGCAATTGTTGGGAGAAGAGTTTTGTGGTCCTGCCTCTGCTATAAGGCAACATGCAGAAAACCCCCTCCAGATCCAGCTAAGCCTTAACTGAGTGCTTCTGGCACTTAGACATTTGCTGTAATTTTCAGAAATGACATCAAATAATTCTAGAAGATATGCCAGGGAGCCCAAAAGACCTCTTTTGTCTTTTTATGCTTCTGGATTTGATAGCTCCTCAAGATTCTAGAACCGTAAGGCAGGAGATAAGGGCCATCTGGGGGGCCTTATTAATGTGTACGCAAATAGGATTTGCTTAGTGCCTCCACTGCGGTTTCCTCAAAAGTTAAAACAAGTCAATCCGCCGATCAGATCGATGCATTTTATTTATCCTCATCTTCTCAGTCAATAGCGTTTATAGATCCTGAGGAAGATAAATTAACAGACAGTTTGCTTCTGAGTTGGCCCCACACCTGTGAATGCCAAAAGATTCGCGTTCTCTTTGCACAGCTTTTCTGCAGAAACATTGGGGGCTCCCATTTCAACTGACACTACCCATCTTGAGTCTTTCCAAATTTTTGTAAAGACATAATATAAAATATAACAGCTCAGAAGGCAAAGATAACATTACAGAATCTGGTGCAGAGCCCCACCTCAGCTAAGAGTTAAGTGTGGATGGGTTCAAAGAATTTTAAACAACAAGCCTGGCTGGGGGGTGAGGGGGGGTCACGTGTCTGTTTCATCTGTCCCCCATCCCCCCCTTACTGCACTGTGTGTTATATGCAGCACACACAGGGAAGCAGAGCCTCCCACAAGTTAATAAAAATGCACCCTGATTTGATGAAATGATTTCTGATTTCTGAGCTATTCCTCTATAAAGAAATTTAAAGTGACCGAGAAGATGGGGGGGGTGGTATGTGCTGGAGTGTGCTGTGAAGCTAGAAAAAGAAGAGCAGGGAAATATTTGTGAGTTCAAAAAGCTTTTTGACATCATTTTAAAAAATAGTACAGAAAATGTAGCATTTCTTTCCATCTGATTCCAGTCTGCACAAAGCCCCCACTCTGGGCCCAGCACACAGTAGGCCTGCAGCAGGTGCTGGAAAAACAAGTGTGAAGTTGTGTAGTATTTAGGACCCTATGTTCACCTGCACTTTTTCCTTTATTTTTCATGGTAAGCACCTGCACCTCCCTCCTCCCCTTTTTGGGGATGAAGTGCTTTTTATCCTAAACAAAGGATTGGCAGATCAAGGGATGGTGTGTGTGTGTGTGTGTGTGTGTGTGTGTGTGTGTGTGTGTGTGTGTGTGTGTGTGTGTGTGTGTGTGTAGTGACCTTCTCAGAAGGGTACTGGAACCCCTGTCTGCCTGGGGTCTTGAGGAAGGGGAAGGGATCCGGCTGTGGCCCAAGCTCTGCCACCCCCTTTCCGTCCCGCCGCCTGTTGTCTGGGCATCAAGAGAGTGGAGAAACATTAGTGTGGGCCAGCTGCCGAAGCCGGGCGGGGTCGAGGGAGAGGTCAAGGTCGGAGGAGAGGCGGCTATTGATCCGGTTGGGAACGCGAGACAGGGAGCGCAGCAAGACTAAAGGGGGAGCTGTGAGACCAGACATTAACAGCTTTCAGCGCTAATGACGCCCGTGCCAGACAGGCAGAGGGAAAAAAAGGAGACTGGAGCGGCAGCTGGGATCGCTCGCTGCCTGCGCCCAGCCGCCTCCCGGGAGAGGAGGCGGAGGCGGAGGGCGCAGGGGCCAGGGCTGGGCTGGGCAGGGCCAGGGCCGCCTCTCCCCGGCCGCCGCGAGATGGAGCGCTCTGGCGGGCGGTGGCGTGTCCGGCCCTGCGCCGGCCCGCCCGTGCGTCCCTCTTCCCGCCGTCGGGGCATCATGGGGCCAATGAGGAAGTGCTCCGCGGTCAGTCGCGGCCCGCGCCGCCCCCTGCCCGCTACTTCCTGCCGGGGGTGGGGCGGAGATGCCCCCCTCCCCAGCCCTCACCGCCTGAGCGTGCCGGAGGTGGCAGCTGCAGCCTGGTCCCTGAGCGTTCTGCAGTCTGCCGAGGGTCCCCTTACCTGAAGGGGGCTGCTGCATGACTCCCAGCCCAGACCGGGTCCTCTTTCATTGTAATCAACCCTCAGAAGGCGAGGGTCGAGGGTCTGGATTTCGGGCACCGGAGCGCAAGCGGCGCAGGCAGCAGGCGTGCGGAGGCGACTGGAGTCGAGAGCTGCTACCCCAAGGGCTGTGTGACCTTGGGCAAAACGCTAAGCCTCTCTGGACTTCACAACGCCAAGTCTCAGAAAGCGCTAACTGCTTTCCCAAATTTAAGAATCTAGGCGACTCAGGATGGCTGGTTTATAGTTTTCTTAAGAAGTTTATTAAAGGTGCGTGTGGGCATTTTTTTCTAATTTAGGCCACTTTCCTGGAAAGATTTTGGCGGTGGGGCGGGATGGGAGGAGAGGGAGGTGCTTCTAGACTTTGGACCACGTGGAGATAGGGTGAGAGTTAGGGGCGGTGGGCAGCTGCGGGCAGTCCCCAGGGAATGAGATCCCTGATTCTCCAGGGGTGGAGAATGCAGACTGGCCCCACCCCATCCCCCTCCACAGCCCAGTCTCCACCCGCTCGGCCGGGCGACCCTGCTGCCTGTCCGCAAAACTACATGCTAGGGCACATTTTATTGTTATTATTTTTTGGGGGTAGTTTGGTGAGGGAGCTCTCTTTCTGCCCTGGCTAATGGGCGCTGCGCCGTGTTAAGTTGTTGGTACCGTCGCCACACCCAAGACCTTGGGGTTGAACAAAAACCCCGTGTGTCCCCGAAGGAAAAGGACCCGAGGGAGGTGGCGCGCGCCCTGAGGCGTCACGGCTCAGCCCCTCGCTTGGGTGAAGCCAAAGGAGCTGGGCCTGGGGGCGGGGTGGCGTGGATGCAGCTGGGCTCGCCCGCCAAGCCCAGCCCTGAGCCAGGCCCCGACCCGCCCTGGCCGTCTTCAGGCCCAGACCAGAGAAACCCTGAGAAGGAAGAACGCTCCAGCCGCGTGGCGCACCCAGCCGGGGAGGTCAGGTCATCAAATAGACGAAGTTGGCCGCTGCCAGGGGAGGGATCCGGCTGGGAGGGCGATGTCCACGCGGACCGTGGCCTGGCCTTGCCCCTGGGCCACGGACAGGCCCCCACAACTCCACTTGTCCTCTCCGGTTGCAGAACAAACGGCTGACAAGGCAGCTGTGTCCTTCCCAGTTAGACTGGCGATTTCAAGTCCTGCCCTAAGTAGAGGAGCACTGGGTGTGTGTGTGTGTGGGGGGCGTTACTTCCAGGTTGCAGTAATTGTCAGGGGGTGGAAGGTAACTGGGGGACCCGGGTATCTTCAGAGATCTGACCACACCTACTTCTTGGTCAGCATGTACAAGTTCCTCTCCCACGTGGAGCGCCCCTGCCTCGGTACCCCCACGCTCCCCGCAGACCCTGACCTTAGGCGGTGGGGCCCCTGTTTGACTCTCCAAGTAGTTAAAACGGTGAGGTGGAGGGAGCGCTCAGATTCCGGCGAACACTCCTCCAGAATGGGACTCAAACAAGGTCTCACGTTCCTCCCCCCAAATGTGATCTTAATTCTCCCTTCTTCGTATCTTTAATGTCCACCTCGCTCTCCCAGAGTTTGTAATACCAGCATTTATACAGAGACACTTTTTGGAAGTTTAACCCTGATCCCCCAATAAAACAAAAAGTATAAACAACCAAGCGACTTTTCCTGGGAGATGAAGCAACTGACCATCACCCCCAGTCCCTGTGGCCACTCCAATCCTCTTGCACAGCGTCCCCCGGACCTCAGCCTCCCAAGTCCCCAGCCTCCCAAGTCCGACAGCTTTCGGTGGGTGGATGGGCACTGGCATAGATTCAACTTACTTCCACACGCAAGGTACTCCGCCCCCCTTCTCAAGGGGTCCTGCTCCCAGGAGGGGAGGTGGGACAAGGGGATTTTCTTTTATTGAAAAATATCTTGCCCACAGTCTCCCCCGCCCCCCATTTGCGCTGCCAGTGCATAAGGAGTACATGAGTGCACAAAAACGCTGTTTGCACGTGTGACCGGCCTGATCTGCGGATGTGCGCACGGGCGAGTGTGTGTGTGTGCATGCGTGTGCGCGCGCGAGTGTGTGTGCGCGTGTGTGTGCGTGTGTGTGTGTGTGTGTGTGTGTGTGTGTGTGCGCTTTCTTGTTCTCTTACAGGGTACAATGTTAAAAAGCCACCGCTAGTCGCCCCCAGTGCTCCGACTCTCTGGGTCTTTTTGTCTCTGGTGCAGATTAAACGTCACGTCCGCACTTGAACTTGAATTTTATCCCATTGTACAGAGGCAGCCCCAGCCATAGAGAGACCGAGAGCTCCCAGAGAACCCGGACTCCGCCATCTTCACGTTGCAATCTATAGCTCCCAGTCTGCGCCCGCACCGACCCAGGCGCACTGGGCGAGCCGCCCCTCAGCCCAGCTCCCCCCGGGCCCGCGGCGCCAGGGGAGCGCTGGGGAGCGCTCGCGGGGACCCGGCAGCCTCTCCGGCCGGCGCCAGCCTGCCAGGTGAACTGGGAAGGAGCCGCTCCTGGAGTCCCCCCCAGAGCCTCGGAAGGGTCAGTCTCCGAGAAAAAAACAGGCAGCCCGCAGAAAACCTAGAAACAACCGAACACGGACAGTTTTACATCGCTTTGGGTTTTTTGAGGGGGCGGGGTGAGGGGGGTACGAGACAAGTCCCCAAGTTTTCTTTGCCTTTTTTCTTTTCTTTTTCTTCTCTTATTTTTTATTTGTTTGCATTTTTCTCCCCCCCACCCCCCTCCTGGTAGAAGTGCGCTTTCCACCTACCAGACCCTGAAAGTGTCAGGAGCCGGTGCAAAATCCGGTTTAAGTTCAAGAAGACATTTGGAAGTCCAGGAGGCCAAGCAGTTTGAAGAAGTGCAAAGGATTTTTTTTTCATTCAAAAGAATATATTTTTTAAAGAAACCAGCCAGTCCGCGGCAAGCGACAGCAGATTTTTTTTTGCTTCTTTTTCCTATTTTAGATCGAGAGGTTTTTCTTTTCTTTTTCTTTTTGCAAAACAAAACAAAAAAAAGCATAGAAGAAAGAGCAAAATAAAGAAGAAGAGGAGGAAGAGAGGGCAAGAGAGGAAGGGGGGAAAAAAAAACCAACCAAAACACCAACCGGGGCAGAGGAGGCACGGCGGCGGCGGCAGCGGCAGCGGCGCGGCGGCGGCGGCGGCGGCGGCGGCGGCGGCGGCTCCGACCCCCTCCCCCGGCTCCCCCATCAGAGCAGCTTTCCGGGCGATGCCAGAATAGATGCCGGGGCAATGTCCCGCCGCAAACAGGGCAACCCGCAGCACTTGTCCCAGAGGGAGCTCATCACCCGTAAGTGTCTGCGGCGTAAGCGCGAGGGGCCGGAGGATGGGGCTCCGGGCGCCCGGGGCTGGGGACACCGAGCCGGGCGCAGCCGGGCCGGGTGCCGGGGCGGCCCACGGGCTCGCAGAGGCAGCGGCGTCGGCCCAGAGCCTTGTGGGGGGGGCAGGGGGGCCATAGGAAAGTTTCTTTGCAGCCCGGGGAGTCCGGGCGCTGCGCAGTCAGACGCGCCTCCGGCTCGGGGGCCTGCGGAGCGGGTGCCGGGCGGGAGAGGGGGCGCGCAGGCTGGAGGAGGTGTGTGTGTGCGCGGAGCCTGGCTGGACGCTCGCCCCTCCGAGCGGCGTGTGTGGCGGCGGCGGCGCTGGTGGCGGGGTTTGGAGAGGAGGGGGAGGGGGCAGCCGGGAAGTGGGGAAAAGTTGGCGAGCGCGTGGGTCCGTGCTGAAGGCGCGGGCGGAGGAGAGCGGGGTGCTCTGTGGAATGCGGGCGATGTGGGGCGACGGGCGGCCGCCGGCTCCCAGTCCCTGGTAGCTGCACCCGGCGGGGCAGAGCGCCGGCCACGGCGTTCCTAGGATTCTGCAGCCGCCTTTCTCTCCCTTCCTCTCGCTATTTGCAAAAGAATCCAGCTGCACGGCCGTTTGCCGGGCTCATGCACCCCCCCCCCCATTTCCCCACCTCCGCTGTCTCCTGGGATGATCCTGTCTTCTTTCCCCCACTCCAAAAAAAGGTGGGGGGTTGGGGGCTGGTGAAAAATACCCGCCACGGGGGGAAAAAGGGTTGTCAGCTAGGAGTGGGAAGAGAGGGATGTGCTTGTAAAATAGTAGTAAAAAAAGAAAAAAAAAGAAAGAAAAAAAAAGAAAAGAAAAGGAGAGAGACCTATCAATCTTTTACGCATCCTTCTATCTCAGTATCTTTCATCTTCTCTACCTAAATAAACAAGGCAGGTCGCAGTGGAAATCCACCGGCTGGGCTGGAATCTTGTGGATTTCAAGCCAGTGGCGGGGCGTGCAGTCAGGCAGCAGGGCAGAGACGCAGCAGCTTCCAGCGCCCCAGTTGGGTTTATTTAGAGAAGGGAGAAAGAGACCGTGAGCGGGCCAGGTACGGGGTTTGCAGGGGAGCTCGCCCCGGGGGCCCGCACAGTTGCACCGGGAAGGTCGGCTCGCAGCTCTCCCCGCCGGGCAGCCGGCTGCTTCGCGGCGTTGGAGCATTTCCCCCGCGGTCCTTTCTCTCGCGGTGTCTGGGTCGCCGCTGCTATTTTTTATTTTATTTTATTTTATTGCAATAGAAATAAAACATCCTCTGGGTGCCATCGAGACCGCGGGGCAGGTTGTGTTCCTGCAATCCTCCCGGTACCTAGTCAGGCTGGGGCCCGGCTGCCCGCGCAGAGCTGGAGAGGGCTGCGCGCCCAGTCGCCGCAGAGGACTGGCTGCGGGGCGGCCGAGAGCCGAATATTTATGTTATATTTTTAAAAATTTAAATAAATAAATATATAAAGGGGCTCTCCCCTCCCCTGAAAACCCGCCTAGGAGCCATCTGCTCTGAGCAGTTGCTGCTGCCATCTCTCCTTTGTTACAGCAGATACATTAGTAAGAATTTGTGGGTTTATTATTATTTTTGGGGAAGGGGAATGGATGTTACAGTGGGGTTCACCTTGGGAGATATGCCTTTGGGGAGGAAGGGAAGAGGACTTCTTTTTTATTTTTCACCGTTCTAACATGAAAGAGGGCTCGCTGGTTGCATTTGAAACAAAATGTTTTGCAACCCGATTTGAGCCCGGTTTGATCAAGGTCCTCCTTTTTGCCGGTTGACATTTGTCCTTTTACCAAGAATTGCTTATTCCAACCCCAACCCCACCTTTAGATAGTGGAGTGATGGTTAGAATGCCTGTACTTGCAGGCGCCTAATTTCTCCAGGAGGCAATGGGCCCCACATAGCCTGTATAATTGCAAGGGTTGTTTTTGAGGAGGGGGAGGTTGGGGGTGGGGGTCTAGGAAGGGGGAGTTATCAGGGGTGCACTGCTAAGCTCGCAGCCGCGAAAGAAGCCAGGGGGGAAAGAAGCAGGTAGGTTTGCTTTGCTTTTGCTCTCCCCTCTTCTGGCATTCCTGGGACATCAGGAGAAAGCCCTGACCAGAAGGACGGGTGGCAGCTGGGCGCTGGGGGCGCGGGGTGCCTGGTGTGACAGCCTTCCATCCTTCAATTTGTTCCACCTCTCTCCCTCAGCCTTGCTCAGAGCAGTGCTGGGGAAAGAGGCTGACGCTGGAGCAGTGGCAGGGAGGGAAAAAAGAGAGGCGAAGCAGAAGAGAAGTGCTCACAGGAGGCTAGAGGGCAAAGGGTGTCCTGCCTGCCTTTCAGGGCACATGGAGCCCAACGCCTGTGCTGGGATGTAAGCAGGGAGAGTGGTCCAACCAGTTTCCACACAAGGCTATTTATTATCAAAAAGCAGCTGGCTTTTCTGTCTGTCCGGTGTCACCGGGAGGTGGGAGAGCGAGCAGGGAAAGGCGAGACCTGGGTGCAGTTTAGGCTGCATGGCCTGTGGAAGGGCCCCTCCATCATGATGCAGGCTTGAAGGTGCTCTGAGCCCTGGCCAGCAAGACAGGTGCTGTTACGGCCCCCACCTGGGGTTCACATTTTCCACTTTAAATGTGAGAGAAACCACCTATAAGGTGGTGCATCTTCAGTTGGGGGGCAGCCCGCTGGCCTAGGGAGCTGTAGCCCCAGGTTCTTTGGGGATGATGCAACCCAGGATAACTGATGGTCTGGGGAACACCAAGAGCACACAAATAGCCTCGATAATCTTGGGTGGAGGAGTCGGTGAAGGGCTCCATCATGAGCTAGTTAAATGTACAGACAGGGCCAGTGAGAAGAGGAGGGACATAGAAAAGAGTGTGGGAGACAGCTGGGGATGAAAACCTGGGCTTCTGGTTTCTTTCAAAACGTTTGACCCAGATGGATGTGGCTTTTAAACCCAGAGGACAGACACAGCTATTAATAAAAACAAACACACAAAAAACACAGTGACAATAGTGAAGAGGGGAGGAAAAGGGACAGCGACTGACCAGGCACAGGGAAGGGCCCTGAGCCGGCTGTGGAGACAGGGTGAGTGGAGAGGGGTATGAACACCAGTCCATGAGGGAGCTGAGGCTTTCTGAAGAAAATAGGATGCCTATGGTCAATCATACCACCCCATGAAGGTGATTGTTCAACAACCCACCAACAGGTTTCCTTGGAAGATGAGTAATTTTCCGTACGAATTCGCGATTTTGCAAAACAACTAGAGACCCAAGATTCGACTCGGAAGTTAGGCTGTGTTAATTCCGTGATTGCCCTTTAAATTAGGTTTTGCTTTAGCTGTGTGTTTTGAAGGCGGCTGTGCTCACAATGATCTTAACTCCCCAGGGTGTAGTATATCTCCAGTTGTTCACATATCTTTCAAAATTGGGCCTCTGATAAATTTCCTAAGCTATGCCCACCCCCCCACCTTTGGTAGTTGGTGGGGGGAGTGAGGTTGGTCTCTTCTGCACAGAAGGAAACCCCATATCATTAGAAGTGTGATATAAGTCAGCTGCTCCGATTCCACCGGAGAATAAAATGTGTTCATCAAAGGTATTATGCCAGGCTGATTTTATTCATTTGTAATTCACACCTGAGAGAAAACAGCCGTGAGCATATTTTAACAACCCCTAATATTTTTAAAGGGTATTCTTTCCCTCCCTGAATATTATGTACAGATAGATGCATATTTCTTTTCTTTTCTTTTTGAGGGGGAGAGGTTGCTATCTGCCTGTGCTCTGGCCTTGGCGATTTTTGTCTGGCCTTCAAAATATTTCGTAACAGAAAACGAGTCATTTTCTAAAGTGCTGGAGCGAATGCAGTTCCTTTGGTGAAACCGGCCTTAGGGACATGCAGTCAGAGGGTTGGGTGTGGTGCTTTGCTGACCACTGTGCAGGACCAAATGGGTCCTCCTGACCGCAGTGAAGGCCAACTTTGGGTGCATTTGATAATAATTAGCATTATGTGTCAGTGAGATGGAAGCAGGCAAAACAGTTCGTTTATAGATATCAGTTTCCGACTGCAGAGCGCACCAATTTCTAGCGTGTTATCAGAATCGAGCTCTTGGCACTGTCTTTTTGCTTAGAAGACGCTTGCACCAGCCTTCTCTTTTTCCTTTTCATCTCCCTTCTCGATCGCTTCGCAATCTCTATTGCTTGTTGTGATAAAAGACTTTCCAAAATAAACTTTCAGTTGCATTGGCTTCTGGTTGATGGCAAGCTTGAAGCGCCGCGCCGCGCCTGGCGCCACTTGGCAGCTAGGGGGCGCTCGGCGCCCGTGTCATGGCTCGGCGCCGTAGCTACAATGGGCTAGGAAAGGCTTTCCGTCGGCAGCCGAGGCCCTTTACGTTGCTGCAAAATGTCTTAAGTGTGAAGTTGTAATATTGATTTTCCTGCAGAGATTCGAGCAGGACAAAATGAGAATATAAGTTTGAGAAATCTATTTCCAAGCTATCGGCATTGATTTACAAGCCCTTACTTGGCAGATGGAGGTATTTTTCTTTTCTTTCTCTCTCTTTTTTAAGCCATTAAAACGGTTAGCTTTGAATGGATGTGTTTCCCCCAGTTAGTCTGTGGTCTTGACTTTTTGAAAATTCCTTTACTCTGCTAAGGCATGTATTACCCGGGAGGAGGTCTGGGAAGAGCGCGCATCGTTTTGTCCGTTTCTGTGTTGCGCGCGTCCCAGAGATTCGCTGCTTTGGGGAGTCGTGTACCCAGAACAGCTTGATGAATGGAAATCCTCTTAGCTCAGATTTTAGAGCACGTGGATTCTCAATTCCATTTATTAGGTAATGTTCCCACTGTGCTAAAGGAAGGAGCATTATTCCCCCAAGATATAAAATGCCAACTCAAATAACGTGTGCAACTTTGGAAGGAGACTGCTTACTAGACCCAGCATTGCTAATACCTTTCACCCAAACAGGGCTCCTAATGGGTGGCTTTTAATGAAACTCTTTCTCCCCTAAACACGTAATCAAGTGCTGGGCAATATGCGTGCTTTTGATCATGGGATTTCTGGATCTCTAACGTCTTCCAAGTTCAGGAAATCTGGAGACAGCATAGTTAACCTGGAGTCCTGTGTTTGAGTTCGATATATAGGCAGCAGAGGTTACCCTGAGACAGGAAAGAGTGCTCTCTTCTAACCTGAAAGAAAAATAAATTAGGTCAGACAAAAGCCGAGCGCTGTCATCAGCTGGAGAAGGAGCCTGTACTCTCTAGCACCGAGGGCCAGCAATTTATCTGATGATTTCTCTACTTCATTTCATGTTCGAATTGAGCCAGTTGTAAGCATATCACGGCAGCGTGCTCATTTGACAACTCAGAGATGAAGTGGCACTGTCACCTCACTGCCTTGGGCTGGGCAGTGGCCTCTGGCCTACAGAAAACCGTTAAAAACATTCACTTCAGAAATCCCCAATCCTGTGCCTTGGAACTTGGGGGAGTTTCACAAGCTGTAACTAAACATAGACCACAGATATGACAATGCTTGAAAAAAATAGACATATATATATATATATATATATATATATGAGGGAGGGTGAAGATGAGGTTCTTGACCTTTGGAGACTGTTTCCTACATCTCCTGTGGCCTAAGGGAGGACGCTCTAGCTGTCTGGTTAGGTCTTACCTTTAGCTGAAAGTCTCCACGGACTTTGGCCTCTAGGTTTAATGCTGTGTCACATCTGGGAGGACAAGGGAAAAATAAATGCTCTTCGGGGACTGTGCCCTGCGTGGCGCGATCAAGTTATTGATGCCGGCTGAGCGTCCTTTTCGGAAGGTGGCGTTAGCTGTAGGGACCCTAACTTATTTTTTTAATGGGGAGCAGGTACAGAGTAACCCCGGGAATGAATATCTGTGTCATCCAGCTGCTCTGAGTATGGCTTTGTCACTTCACAGCATTCCTTATTTACTCACATGAGCAGGCCTGGGGCCTGTGTGTTCTCTGTGTGTCCCCCACCTCCCTCACCCCCCTGCTTGCTTTCTGCTCCCACAAATCTTTTTTTCCCAGGGAGCCGAACATCACTGAGATCTACTCCGGTTCTCTTCCCCTCCCCAAGAAAAGCCGTGTGTCGACTGCCTCCCGAGCAGTTTTCCCAAGGTGTGTATAAAAAGTGCCGCGGCCAGGCTATTTGGAGACACATGAAAACAGAGGGACACACTACTTGCACGAGCCACGGAGGAGGGGGGCGAGGGGAACAGCACCATTTTTACTGGCAAAAGTGACACCAGATTGAGAGGTTTGATTAATGGTACTACATTCAGGGGGACTTCTTGTCCGGCATTTTGACATATGCAAATCTTTTGCGTAATTGCTGAAATTCAAGAAATTCATTCTTTTTTTTCTCCCTTTTTCTGAGGCAGCTGATAATCTGCTTGGGTGTTGAATTAGCCAAGCTGTGCTATTTTCCTATAATGAAATTATGGGCCACACAAAATGAAGTAACTTCAAAGTAAAAAAAAAAAAAATCCTCCGTTTTACAGAACTTTTTTTATGCCCCCCCACAGAACTGCTGAAATACAAATACATTTGTTGATGTTCTAATGAGTTCTCTGCTAAAGCAACACGCAGAAATGACTCCAGAAAGTTGAATGCCAATGTTATTGTGATTAACATGTGCTTCAGAAATGGATGTGCTGCTAAGAAAAAAAACAACAAAAAACGGGGCCACGGTGAACCGCCTACCTTGGAAATGAGATGTTGAAAGCGGCTGTGCCCGCGCCATTTGCTGCCAACCTCAGAGAAGGTCCCCCAGCTGAGGGCTTGCAGTCCCGTGTACTGTATGCAGGGTCCTTCTTCTGCATATGTAGCACCTTTGAAAAAGCGGAGCATTAAATAAAGCAAACCTCTTCATTTGGCTGCAGAGAAAGCTTTTATATTGCATCATCATCACGAGCCCTGTCGTGGCTGTGAAGATTTAAGGCATTCGCAGTTTTGTAGACTCTTCTGGATGTGTTTAGAAGGATTTCTGTACGGGGTGGCAAATCTTATTTTTTATTTTTTATTTTTGAATTGACTACTTTATTTATGAAATCATAGGTCACCCCATTCTTTGGTATCGTGGACTCGGCTTTTTTTAAAAGTAATCTTTTAGTCCTGGACAGGATCTGTGAATACACCTGAACTCTGCCTTTCTTATTCATTTGGTCTTTTTTTTCTGCTTTTAAATGTGTGCGACCCAGCCTGCGGGAGCCCAGTTTTGGGGGTTCTGGAGAGGTGTATGCGGCAGGGGGTGGGGAAAGGTTGGATTGAAGCCTGCAGAGCGAGGTAGGGTATTTTCCAGGGAGCTGTTTCTGATGGGCGGAAGTGTCCGGACACCGGGCTGGGGTGTGGAGGATCGTGTGTGCATCTGGCTTCTCATTTCGACCCTAGACTTCTCCACCTGGTCCTGCCTCTGGGCTGTGTAGCTGAGGTCCTTCCTGCTCCCCAAACCTCTTCTTGGATTGGGAAGCTTGACTTCTGGAACGCAGGCCAGGCCCAGGCCTTCCCCCGAGGGCTCAGTCAGCCAGACCCCTTCCTGGTCATTTTCATGGGCAGGGAAACCCACGTGGCAGATAAGGTTGTTTGTGGGCAGCCCTTCCCTCTGTCTTCTGCCCAGGTGTCAGAAATCTTGAAAATTTCACTTTGAGATGTGTGCTGTGGTTGGCGTGGAGTTGATGGGGCTTTGTAGGGTGTTGGTCTCCGTGGGCACCGGACCCTGTAGTGATTTGAAGGTTGTAGGGAGGGTCTCAGGGAGGCACAGAGTCCGGGCCACCAGCTGTGTGACACCTGGAACAGGTAGACTCCTCAGACCTCCTCGGAAGAGGGCAGGTGGTCAGGGGAGACAGTGCATCTGTGTGATGTGTCCTGCTTCGGACCCTCCTAGGGTCCAGCAACAGCTCCCAGCCTTGTTGGTTGCAGCAATTTGGAGGGCAGATGGCGGGGATCTGGATTGTGGCCCCCACCCTCAGATGTGTCCTAGCCCTCTGTGGCCCTCGGAGCGCAGTCCTCCTAACGTATGCCTGGCTGGGTTGGGTGACTGTCCCTTCTTATCTCTGTCTCCTCTGCCAGGCACCTCATTATGCCCTGTTCAGAAAACTTCATAAAGCCTCTGGTTGTGCCTTTAAGCATCACCTAGTCATAGGTTATTGTCTCCACCAAGAACTGATTCCTTCTCTCTCCCACCCACCCCTCTTCCCCTGCTCCATGGTTGTTATTTTCTCTTGGATCCAATAAATTAAAAATTGATGGCAGCTCAGAAAGTGTTGTGCTCCGTCGAGTGTGCATGTTGGTGGTGTTTCGGTGTCTCCCGGAGCCCCCAGCCCCTCCCTGAATGTTCTCGGGGAGGAGAAGGCCCAGATCGCTTCACAGATATTGGTAAGCGTGGCAAGGGCTCCGTCTTCGTAGGAAGCAGGTGTAACGTCTCCTCGGATGCAAAGCTCGGGCGGATGGATGCTGAACAGTTTTTGTAAACATGCGTACACATCATGATGGCATCTGTGACGTTGGTGGCACACAATTTTAAGAGCCTGGCAACTCTCCCCCCACCTCCTCCTTCCCCCCATCATTGAACCAATAATTTTACGTATGTTTCTCCCGGATGGTGGCTCAGCGATGAAAGATAGAGATTTAGATGTGGATCAGGGCAGGGTAAGGGGGACATGGCCTGTGTGCTGTGCGTGGCAGCAACCCACATGCACTGTGCTCTGGGGACAGCGGCCGGCCAGCCTCTTGGCTGCAATTCCCCGAAGGGCAGGTGAAGAGACAGTTGGACCAGGATGGGCGGGGCCCTGGGGGCTCTGCATGTTGGGGAGTCCCTGGCCAGGTAAGGCCTGCTGAGCCTGTGCAGTGCTGGGGGGCCTGTGGGCTGCTTGGCTGGGCCTGGGTCATCCATGTCCTTCTGTTTCTGTCTTCTGCCCCAAATTCCTTCCCAGCCGAGCTGAGGCACGGGCGAATTTGTCTTAGGATCAAATGCCTCCCTGTGCAGTTAACAACAATGTCCATTATTATTTGTGAATCCTGATTTCATTGCTTCTAAATGCGTTCACCAGCTGGGAGGAGGCCCAGCCTTGTAAATAAAATGTGGTTTTGTTGTAAAAGAAAATTAACTCTGTGTGTGTGTGTGTGTGTGTGTGTGTGTGTGTGTCCATGCACTTTGGGATTTCACATTTCAGAACCCACCCCATTCTGATACCTGACATTGGGACAAGTGGCCTCCATTCGTGTCTCCTCTTAATGAGTCCCAACCTTTTTGCGATCCTGCTCCTTTATTCGGCATATAATAGTGAGAGCGGCTGTATTGTGCAGGGCCGCCTGACACTTGGGGAGCATTTCACGAAAGCAGGCGTCATCTCAGAGGAGAAAGCTCATCTTGCCTTCTTTTTGTAAGGCCTGAGTTTGCTGGACAAGGCAGCCCTGAGAGGCTGGTTTGCAGGGCCCGGGAATTTGAAAGGCCGTTTTTGTTTGTATGTATCTTTTTGCTGGTGCGTTCTCGTCTCTGGGTGGCAGTTTGGACCACTCTGCCTGCCACAGCAGAGGCCTGGGTCTCCGAGGCTGTGTGGGGCTGTGCGGTTCCAGCGCAGGACAGAGAATGTAGAGCTCTCAGAGGGCCAGACATGTCCACACGTTGCCCCTCTCTGAGCTTGGCTACGTGGCTGTTTCTCCTTTTATTTCTTCCATTATCGATGCAGTTCTAAGAAGGGACACACACACACACGGACACACACGCACCCCACACACCCAGCTTGGTATCCGCCTGCCAGCGGAAATGAAACCACAGCTTGACTTTGGAGGCGTCTCCGAAGGCCATGAGTGTGAGCTTTTGAGGCTCAGCAGACTGTCTTGGTCCCCCTGCTCTGACCCAAAAGTTTGACCGTTTGGGGGTTCGGGGTGCCTCTGCTGCCTGAATGTTGAGGGTGACATTGCCACCTCCCTGGGAAGTGTCTCCTGCAGCAGGGCCCCACACCCCAGGGGTGGGGAGAGGAAACCCCATTCTTGGAGCTGAGTGAATGCCCTCTGTCACCTTGAGTTTACTTTCAACACTGACAGTGGGAGGGAAGGAGATATTCTGGTGGATGTTTCTTTGCCTCCTGGCCTCACTTGGAGGCCGTGAGCTGGATCCTGGGTCTGGGAGGTGGAGATCCCAGATCAGAATTGCCTGCGTCCTGGCTGCCCAGGCTGGTTGGCTGTGGCTGCGAGGGGACTGGAGGCAGAAATCTGAACTACAGCACAGTGAACGGCTTGGGGTACTTTCAAACTCAATTTCTGAGGCTCGCAGGGCTGGCAGCATGAGGAAAGTGAAAAGGCAGGGACTGCCGCATGAAGGAGGGATCACCAGATGTTACCAAAAAAAAAAAAAGGAGAGAAAGGAAGACGGTGTTGGTGACACAGAGTCCTCAGCAAAAGGTGTTGGAAGGGGCAGGGAGGAACGCTTGCACACAGGCCTATGTGACCTTGGCTAATTTTAAAATTAGTCTGCGTTTCTTTCGAATTAGAAGATGAATTTGAAATTGTGTAGCTCGACACCTCTTAGCAGAGAGGAGCTATTCCTAGAACTCCTGCCCAGGAGAGCGATGACCGTGGCTGAAAAAGTGAATGGCAAGGCAAGCAACACAAAACAAACAAAACAAGGAAACCAAAGATGAACTTAAACAACAGAAGACACCTCCCAGACTCCCGAAAGGACAGTCAGGTTGGGAATGGGGATGGATTAGCTGGTGTCCTTGTTTGCTTTTATTAGATGCCGCGTTTGAGGGCCCTTCCTACCACAGCCCTTGCCTCTGTTGCCTTTGAATTCTCAATTTCATTTTGTCCTTTTTTTTGCTTTTCAGCTCATTTCCTTTGTGCCT
>NW_017731393.1:5069211-5081369 GCF_001890085.2 Hipposideros armiger
TTAACAAAACAATATTTTGACATCCTCCTCCCATTTATTAGATTTCCTTCCCTAGAAATGGCGCACAATACCTCCTTATATTTCTAAAGAACTGTTTTCACAGCCCTCTCCTTTGGCTCTGAAATTATGTATATGTAATTGGTAATTAAAGGTGCGAGCTTTTCAATATAAACAGTATTGCTCAATGTTAGATCATTAAAGGGAAAAGAGGCAGCGAATAATTACCTTTTACATTCTGACAAACCGTTCACGGGAACCCAGTCCCCCTCCCCCACCCCCCCAGAACCACTGTTTGGCGTGAGGGTTGTGATTACATTTTAACCATAGCAAGGCATCTTTTCATAAAATAAATTGGTAAATTAATTATGTAGCATTGTCTTCCAACTCCTTTTTAAGTAAACTCCGACTTCTTTTTAAAGTGTAATTAATGGTTTCTGGGGCCGGCTTTGTGAACACGTTTCCTCATACCTCATAGGTGCTTTCTGTCAGAAGGATGCACACTACAGATTGAGGATTTCCTCATCTGCGCGGTGTTTTCTGGCCCGCCACGTTTCTAACGTGTGTCAACAGTTAATTCATCGACAAGGTTCTGTCTGCTTTTCTAGACCCACAGGCGGGATCTCAAATGGTAGCTTCCCATCCCAGCAAAACCTACTCCTGAACCTATATATGCTTGGTTCATACGTGACCTGTGTCGTACAGATTGAGTCCGTTCTAGATGGAACCCTACACATGGGCTCTCACAGGCCCTGAAGAAGCCTGTGTTCAGAAAATACAGAACAGTGATTTATGTGTAGGATGAAAGATGCCACAGAGTTTTTTCCTTAAATTATCTGTTCTTTGGCTCTGGCCCGTCAATAACCTCACTGCCACGGAATGTGTTTTTCTTTCTTCCATCCCTTCCCTCTGTTTTCTGTGGTTTTCACGATCCTTTCTTAAATATCACACAACTTAAAATGTACCTGTCTCCTTGGATTTCAGACCCCTGAAAACCCCGGCACCCGTGCCATCTGCCCGACTACTGACATGTACTCTCAAAAAATCCGCCCCCCCCACCCCCGAATTTGCTCCGGCCCCCAGGGCAGATGCAAGCTCGTTGTCCACTCTCCTTATTTATGACACTTTTCTTCAGCTGCCGAGTCTTCCACTTTTCTCTTGAGGGGGTTGCTGCTTTTTGAGGCATTTATTAGCTTGAAAATATTTGGGTCCTATGCTCCTTAACAAAAAAAAAAAAAAAGGAAGTATGTCAGTTGCTAAAGAAATATGAAAATGTACAGCCCATTGAAAGGGTGGTTTGTCATCTGCCAAGAAATGCTTTTGCAGCCTGAGGAATTTGTTTACCTTCTCTTTTTCTGGGAGTGAGAATAAAACCAACCGACAAAAAAAGGACAGTGGGGACATGATGAGTGTTGGGACATCTACAAAGCAGTGGAAGTCGGACCAGGTGCTGGATGTTTGACAGGGGAGCCAGCCCCCCCCACCCCTCCGCCAGCAGCAGACTGTGTTGCTTCTCTCGGTATTTCTTTTGGAACCAACGCTCACTTGTTGCTTTCTGAGCGTGTGGGCTTCTTTCTCTCGTAAGGCCTGGCCGGCCCTGTGACGGCCGTCTGGGTTTCTGTTTTCTTGTCTGGTGTGAAGCCAGGTCTCAGGTAGAGGAATGCATGAATGAAGACGGCATGAATGAAAGGTGGAGGGGAGGGGGTACGACAGACCCGGCCCCAGCAGGGGGAGACGGCTCGTGGTTGTCAGCCTTGCCTGCCCGTCAGGATCTCCTGGGAGTCTTAAAAAACAACAGCCTCCTGTGTAGATCCCAGTGCCATTGGTCTGGGGTACTGCCTGGGCATGGAAGCTTTTCCAGGTTCCCCAGGTGATTCTCAGATGTTGCAAAGTTGGGGAGACACGTCTCTAGCTGACCCTGCCCCGTCTGAGACGGCCCCGTCTCTCGTGAAACCAGGATGGGTGTCTGTGCTTGTGGACATGTGTGTGTTCCTGTGCTGTGTTGGGGAGGGGGGCTGGCAGAGAATGAACTAGAAAGCAGTAAGGTCAGCACTACTGAAGTCACAGCCTCAGGGAGCCGTGACGTTGCTCCTGGAGCCTCAGTGTGTCCACCTGTCACCCGTGGGCTGGTGAAGCCCCTGCCTCCAGGAGCCGTGGGGAGGACGTGGTGGACTCTGGCATCCCGCAGCAGAGGGGGCCTGCCTCTAGGTGGGGATGGGTTGGAATGAACGATGGGTGCTTGTGATTGCCTAAGCCCATCTCTGTCTTCTCTGCCCCCCCTTCTCCTTTCTCTCTCCAGCAGAGGCCGACCATGTGGAGGCCGCCATCCTTGAAGAAGACGAGGGTCTGGAGATAGAGGAGCCCAGCGGCCTGGGGCTGTTGGTGGGTGGCCCCGACCCTGACCTGCTCACCTGTGGACAGTGTCAGATGAACTTCCCCCTGGGGGACATCCTGGTTTTTATAGAGCACAAGAAGAAGCAGTGTGGTGGAAGCCTGGGTGCCTGCTATGACAAAGGCCTGGACAAAGGCAGCCCGCCGCCCTCCTCACGCTCTGAGCTCAGGAAAGTGTCCGAGCCGGTGGAGATTGGGATCCAGGTCACCCCTGACGAAGATGACCATCTTCCCTCGCCCACGAAAGGCATTTGCCCCAAGCAGGAGAACATTGCAGGTATGGAGTGTTGCACTCGCCTGGCCACCGATGAAGCTACCTCCCGGGTCTCATACCCGCCTTCACCCCTTGCGGTGTCGGGGGGCTCACCCTCAGTCTGAGGGTGCTGGGATGGCCCAGGAGCTATCAGGACAGCCTCTGGGCCACCAGCTGGGCTCGCCCTTTCTGAGGGCCCACTGTCCGGGTGACCCTCAGGAGGAGACAAGCCCAGGGCTCAGGGTGGCTCCACTGGCTGACGGTAGCTTTGCTTTTGGCAGCGGGGCTCTGTTGTGGGGCCTAACGCACAGGTGGCCAGGAGTACTGAGGGGAATTTGGAGATCTGGTTGGCCCTCACTCTGCTGGGGTTCATGGCTTAGTTTCTGGCTTTGGAGCCAAAGAATCTTGGGTTGGAATCTGTGAAAGCCACAACTTGGACACATCAGTTTCCCAGTCTGTGAAATGGAGTCAGTGAAACCTCTTTCCTTGGGGCTGTTGTGAGCGAATGGGGCTGCATGTGGGCGGCCCCTGGAAGGCACTTCTGAATAGGAGCGCCCATTTCTCTCCCTCCTCTCGCTGGCCTCAGTTTCCCATCTGTGAAAAGAGGGGTCAGGCCCCCTGATCTCAGAGGCCTCTTCTGACACTGCCTATCGTCACGGGTAGGTCTGGGGAAGGGCTCGTGGGCGCTTGCTGGAGCACTGTGCCCCTTGGGGGAGGTTGGACATGCCCTTTGGCACGCCCATCTGGCCGGCCATGTGGACGGCTGGTTCTCACCACCTGAAGAACAGGCCTGGGGCTTGCGCCCTCCAGCCGGGTCTGCTCCCCACGGGGTGGGGGGCGGGTTGCATCGAGTCCCTCTCTCCAGGACATGGCCGTGGCCTGCCAGAGCCTCCTCCAGGGAGCCCAGGCTCTGTGTGAACCAGAGTATTTGAACCTGGATCATTCTTCTGAGCCCAGGAAGCTGGGGGGAGAATGGAGGACCCTGGCTGGGCTGTGTCCCCTAGAAGTGGCAGCCTGTCCTGCAGCAAGTTGGCATCAGAGTGCATGCAGATGAGTGCTCGAATCCTGATGGTTGACTTTGGACGAGATGCTCCCCGGGTCTGAGCCTCAGCATCCTCATCTGTTAATAGGGAGCGATGACACCGGCAGGCTTGGTGCGGGGAGTGAATGATCAGGGCTCCATAGATGCTTTGCAACTTTGCTCTCAGAGGCCCCCCGTGGCACTGCAGTGTGCAAGCAGGTGGCCAGCTGGGAAAACACGTGGGTCCGTCTCCACCGGATTTCGGTCAAGGAAGCTAGTGCGGATGCTGCAGGGGCTGAGGCTGGCTGTCCCTCAGAGGGCGAGCCTGGTGTATCCAGGGAACCCCCCTCCCACGGGTGAGATGGCAGAGGCCCCCACCACCCAGGAAGCTGTGGTTAGAGTAATGCAGCAAGCCTGGCTGCTCTGTGACCTCGGGCCTCACTTTGCCCATCTGTAAAATGGAGTTGAGATCTTGCTCCCCTGGAGAGATTGTGGTGCCGTGGGCCTTGCCATCAGCGTGTGTCCCAGCACGAGAGTCTCACACTCCTGAGGTGCCAAGGGCATGGTGAAAAATGTCTGACATGTCCAGGCCATGGTCACGTGAACCCTGGTTTCTGAATTCTGACCAGATCTGAGTGACACTTCCTTCATTAGGGCTGGAGCCATCAAGCGAGACAGGTGCCGGGTCCCTTTTGTCTGTGTTGTTGGGGTCCCCACCCTTTCTTTTCTTCATCAGACACTCCAGGGTTGTTTCCACCAGCAGTATAAACGCCTGGCACCAGTGCACACAGACCTTTCAGGGGTGGCTTCTGCTGATGAGATGCCGGCCCCTCCTTACGTTTCAGTGGAAAGACTTTCTGCCTTTGCCAAAAACCCATCTGAATTCTCTTTTCACGTTGAAGGTATTTCCCCACGATAGGTGGCAGATTGTGGAGGGTAGGTGTGTTTAAGAAAGTGCCTAAATATGATTTCATAAAAGGCAGAGTTAATCGCCAAGGCACTTTGTCCCCCCCCCGCCTCTCCCCCACTTTTTGGGGTTGTAATGCTGCCACAGCCTACCGAATTTGTATTTTATGTGTGACGAAAGAAATCATTGGCCTTTTCTGTTCAGTAACAGGACGAATGGATTTATTCATTCTTGAAGAAATATGTAAAATAATCCCTTAGAAGTCTTAAGAGATATGTTTGTTCAAAGCATTTAAAATGTTATTTTAGTCAAAGGCACAAAACAGTCTCCGTGCTGTGTCAGCCGAAGACGACCATCGCATTCAGCAGCGCACCGGGCTCTTTCTTTCCCCGTCTGCCTTCTTCCTCCCGACTTTGGCACCAACTTTTTTTTTCCCCTTTTTTATTTAATAAAAAAAGGAAAGATTAAAGAATAAAACTTCAGTGGCTCAAATGTATAAAGTAATTTAATATGGTGGGAGCATTAATTATTTTAGCTTAATTGAATTCTGAGGACTGCAGCGGTTGCATTTTTGTAGACAAGCCCTGTTTATTATTTCTCTGTAGATTAACAGTAAAGGAAACACAGATAACTTTCAGTTATTTATTGTAAAATAAATGTGTCAATTCATGTGTAAAGCAAGCTGCTCAAAGATAATTGAGTCTTTATATTTTAAGAGGGGGGCTAGGACTCACAGGCACGTTTCCGCCCGGGCTTCCGGAAATCCGCACAGCTGCTGCCCGTGCCGCTGGCACCGCTGGCACCGCCGGCACCGCTGGCCTGCCCAGGCCATTCCTGTCATTTCCCGGCCGTGGCTGGGAGGGGAGACTCCAGCCCTTCCATGCCCTGCTGTTGTCCGCGGGGCCGGTGGCCGTTGAATCTTGGGACTTAGCCTCTGGCTTGGCCGTCCGAGGGGAGGTGCCCGCGGTGGCCCCGAGGGTCCTGCCTTTCCTGTGTGCTGTCCTCCTCGCTGCCCGGTGCTTCTGGGAGCAGGGCTCCGGAAATGAAGTGGATGGGCAGGGCTGGCCTGTACGTATGTGGGGTCCCTTCTACCCTTAAGGGCATCCCCCAGGGTGAGAACTGAGCTGGAATTCTGTCAGTCATCACACCAGGGTTGGACCCCGAATCAGCCCCCTTTCTTTGGGGAACAGGAATTCTGGAGATATGGGTATGAAAGGAGTAGTTACTATTCCTTTTTTTTTTAAATGATTAAGAAATGAAGAAGTAGGAGAGTGAAAGAGGAAGTTTCTGAAGCTTTGCCTCCTGAGGGCATTCATTCATTCATTCATTCATCTATCCATCCATCAACTGTACCTATTACTCTTATCTGCTCCGTGCATCCCTGCCTGGCCTGTGGCGGGGTGGCAGTCTTGGGGCAGCAGCATGGTGGGAGGGTGGCCATCAGGGTCGCAGCTCCGTCCCGCGTGGGGAACTTGGCTGGGAGGATGGCCATCAGGGCCGCTGCCCCGTTCCACATGGGAACTTGGCCGGAGTGTGGGCAGGTAATGCCCTGCCCTTGAGATGTGTGTGCTCTGGGCCCCGAGCTCTGCTCCCTGAGCATCCGCTGTGGGCAGAGGAGGTCTGTCTGTGGAACTTGTGTCCCACCTGGGGACAGAGGGTGGAGGTGGTCAGAGGTAGGGGCTTGGCCCGGAGGTCTGTGTCAGGGGCAGGCACCCGCCTCTAACATATATCTGCCTATGGAGGAGTTCGTTTCGTTTCTTACGATCCCTTCCTACGGCCTCTCCCTGCCTCTGTGAGGGTTCTGGTGGAGCTCGGGGCCCATCCGTCAAGGGGAGATGGGAGTGGTAGACCCTGGGAGGGACGTGAGGGAGGTTCCAGGGTTTGCACAGAGCAGGGATGGGCGGCTTGAGGGGGGGAGACGGGAAAGGGGGCTTAGGGGGGTTTGAGGTTTGTGGCCTGTACCCGGGAGGCTGTGTGGGAAAGGACCTAGCCCAGGGCTGTGCCACCCTGATGCCTGCCAGCCTCAGGCAGCGAGACTTGACTTTCAGAGCTGCAGTTTCCTCATCTGGGAACATACCTAACAGTAATTGTGACGTTTAAATGGCACGTGCCTGCTGCATGGTAACGGGTGCTACAAATATGAGGGCCCGCCCCTTCCCCCTGCTTTCCCCAGCGTCGTCATGCCCTGGTGTTCCAGTGGGCCTTCTGGAATTGGGGAAAGCTTCCCTTGGGTTCTGAGAAGCCCACCATCAGAAACAGCATCAGAAAGACTGTTGCGCTATTGTGTGTGTCGCCCCCCCTGCTAGCCCCCATCTTTGGTCACATTACTGTCCTGCGGTGAAGCTCTGATAGCGTGTCACCCTGGGTAGGGGTCTCAGGGGTTGAAGGAGCGTGGGCTTGGGTGTCAGCCGGCTGGGGTGGAATTCCAGTGCCGACTCAGGCAAGCCACGTCTCTTTTCCGGGCCTCAGTTTCGACGTCTGGCCTACTTCTCAGCGTTACGCTGAGTTGAAGCACCCACCTAGCGCAGAGTCCCGCTGGAGGTAGACGACGGAAAAGTGGCAACTTCTAAAGAGCCACGCTCAGGATCCCGCTTGGCAGCACGAAGTGCTTGGTTTTCTCAGTGAAAATCTTGAAAACTTATCTTGGGTCTCTGTCTCTCTCAGCCATTTCCTCCAGATTCCTCCTTGGAATTCCCGTTTTATAGGCACTGGAGGGGAGAGGCTCTTTGTCACAGGTAATCCGCTCTTGCGTGTTATCACCTCTTCCATAACAGGAGGAATGAACCCTCAGCTGTCAGTCATAGGTTTGCCTCCTGCATTTCCTTCCTCTTCCCCCTAAACCCCAAATGTCAGATTTCTGGAGAAATGCGGGAGACAGGCAGCAGGTGACAGGACGTGGCAGATCCCCCTGGGCTGGAGGTGGCAGGCTGTTCCCTGCGCGATGGCCCCCGCTCTCCAAGTCTCCATCCTGGATCTGGAACCCTGGAGGCTGGGGGTGTGCCTGGGGTGGAGGGGGGTTCGCGTAGCAGGCAGGGCACAGGCGGGGCTGTGGTCTGGGGTCCCGGTGACCCATTGGCAGACAAAATGCACTGGAGAAGAAAACACTCCTGATCAACCAGAGGATTTACATGCTGCTCTGAGAATGTTCGTTTCAGACTTTAAAAAATAATAACATAAATGTGGGGAAGAAATAAAAAAGAATATTAGCTTGGCCAGTGGGAGAAACTAAATAAGTTGCTTGTGCTGGAAACTGCAGATAAACCCACTTGCCGGCTGACTTTAAAAACTTGCATTGGATATATTTAGAGTTGTTATTTCCCCTCCAAATTAAGATTGGTTAAATCCATGTGTGTTGTGGCAATGGATTATCTTTTTTTATTATTACATCGTGACAGCTAATTATTAGTTCTGTCTGCACCAAGGAAGAGGGGAGTGTTCTGTCTGAGGACGTGGCCCTGGGCTCAGGCTGGGGTGCCAGGCATTTCAGGGCTGACCCCACAGCTTGGGCAGAGCTGGTGGGTGGTGGGGATGCCTACCTGGTAACCTACACTGTGTTAGGTGCTTTCCTTGGGTTATCTCACCTTGCGATAGATAGCATCTTTGAAACACATACCTCTAACCCCGTTTGGAAATAGATATTTCTAACCCTACTTTTAACCTGGGGTTCAGAGAGGTTAAGGGATTTGGCCAAGGTCACACAGCAAAGTGGAGTCAGACCTGGGTCTGCCTGGCTTCTTTGGATGACACAGGGCATGGCAACTTAGGGAGAGGTCTGCAGAGCCACTGGAGGCAGGCAGTACCTCTAGACCCCATCCAAGGTGGTCGCTGAAGCCGGTCCCAGGCATGTCCCTTTGCCGATACGTCCAGGAGCTCTCAGGCCCCCAGAGACCTTGGCCCACAGTCTGTGGCATCCTCATAGTTGTCCGTACTTCCTGGTGAAGGTTTTGGAGAGGTGGGTGGCAGGAAGGAGAGCAATGGAGTGTGAATTCATGTGGACCTGGGCTGGAATTTGAGTTTCGCCAGTGACTTGTTGTGTGAGCGTCAGCTTTCCAAGCCTTGGTTTCCTGTATAATGGAGATAGCCTTTCTTATCTTTCAGGTTTGATTTAGGCAATGTATGCATGGACTAGGTCCCTGTGGATTGTCAGCTGTGGTTAATAAGAGTCACCAGCGGGATGCAAAGGGGGATCCCAGTCTCCTGGCCTGGGCTGAAAGGATCTCGTGGCCAGCCCTCGCATTCTTACCTGGTAAACGACTTGTCTGAGCTTGTGTCACTGGTTCCTGGCAGGGTTGAATCCAGGCCCCGATGATCTTGTCAGGACAGGTGACCTTTCACTATATTAGGCTGCCCAGCCCTGTGGCGTGAGACAAACCATTTCCCCTTGCAGAGCTCTGGTTCCCTCACTGGGAAATGGGGGAGAAATCCCTGACCTGTTGGCTTCCCTGCTGAGGGTGCTGTGTGATCTGGGGAAACAGACTGTCAGCAGCTGCAAAACGGAGCTGGCTGGAGCACTGAGTCGTAGCAGAGAGTTTTACTGAATGAAAATGAAGACAAGCAATACAGGTCCGCGAAAGGATGATGTTTTCCTTTACTTTTTGGGTTTGGGGCCTTACGATTTGTGATTTATGTAGGTGGTTCCTACTTCCAGTTCAGGAGAGAGGAAGGAAAGTAAAGAAAGCGAGTGAGAGAGAAAGACACCTGGGCTCCCATGCCTAGAACCTAACCAACAGTCAGCCTCAGTTACTATTATTATTATTATTATTAGGGTTTTTATTTGACAGTAAATAGTTAGCAGTGGACTTAAGTTTTTTATTAGGCATTTGACAGCTTTTTTTGTGTGTGTGTGCTAATTTTCATGCCTGAGTAATGCATAAGCACCAGTTCTAGAATCTGTTAGGAGTGGGCTCCGTGTCAGTAAGCCCTGTAAAGAAGACAGCCTGGCTGTCACCACCGTGCCCTTTGGTTCATCTTTTCATCAGGAAACAGAAAGATTGAGTTTTTCGTATTTGGATTTTTAATTTAACACATACTTATTAGAGCTTACTATGTGCCAGTCACTGTTTGAAGGGCTTTACAATCTTAACGGATTTCATCCTCCTGACAACTATGACGTAGGTACTAGTATCAATGCCACTTTTCAGAAGAGGAAACTAAAGCCCAGAGATGTTAAGTCACTTCCCCAAGGTCACACAGCCGGTGAATAGGGGCCCAGGGTGTAAACTCCGCAGTCACGCTCCTCGCTGTGCTGAGGCGGTGCTGCCTGTGGGCGTATTTAATCCTACATTCCCATCCACCACCTCTGCCCCACAAAGTCGGTAAATCAGATATTACTTTCATTTTGTAGATGAGGAAACCAAGTCACAGAGAGGTTAAGCGCCTTGCACTGTCACCCTGGGAGTCGTCTGAATGGATGTGCCTAGACCCCAGGCTCCTGATTTCTGGCCACTGAGCTTCACAGGGCGGCACCTGGGTCATCTCCAGGGAGCCCAGGCCCCATGGATAATGTGGTTCTTTCACGGTGGCTGCCACAGGCCCCTTACGCTCCTAGCCAGGCAATGAGGGATTTCCAGTGTGAGGGTGGGTTCGTGGTGGGACTTGGGGACTAGTGTGGGGTGAAAGAATCACGACAGTGGGCCTCTGCCTGACCTACACGTGTCTGTGGATTTCGTATCGACTGGAGGTGGTGTTCTGGGTGCAGGGTGGGGAGGGTCAGGCATGGTAGACTCTGGGGTGGCATCCTTGTCCTGTGGCTGACATGCTGCGTGACCTTGAGCAGACCTCCCCGCTCTCTAGGCCTGAGCTTCCTGAGCTGAAGCGTGAGAAGGTGCTGCTACCAGCAGTTTCCAGCAGCAGGAGGACCCTGGCTGGGGGCAGGGCCTTAGGGTCCAGTTCCCACCTCAATCCCCTTCCCACCCAGCAGCCTTGACAGACTTTCTTCATTTGTTACATCAGGCTTAGGAAGTAAGTTTTTTTTTGGAAGAAACTGGTAGCTGAAAAGAAAAATTATTATACTAAAGGATAAACAGGGTCTCTTCCTGCTCTGAGCTGGCAGATTCTTCCCGGAGGATTGGCTGCACTGACTGAAAGGTTGACGGAGTGCAGGCTTTGGGCCCCTCGTGTGCCCAGGCACTGCCCCCAGTGTTGTAGACGTGCTTTGGTATTTTTGTTTTTTTGGTTGTTGTTAATTGGGCCCCCCCCCCACAATTGTAGAAGCCTCAGCCCACAAAATCTGGACCCACCCTGGCCCAGGCACTGCCCGGCATTTAGGGCAGTGACCTAAGGAGCAGGGGTGTTGGCCCTCCCTAACTGAGCGCACATGGCAGGTGTGTGATCAGGAGTTGGAGGCCCCCGGCTGGACCCAGGGGCAGGAGACCTTTCTGGAGAAGGCAAGGCCTCTAGGCTCCATTTTATTTATTTTAAGTGGGTTTTCTTAGGGCCCTTCTGCTGGTCTGCTGGTTTTGATGTGGGAGAGGGGTGGTGGCTCAGGAAGGAGGAGGGTGTCTGCGCTGAGGGGTTTTGGGTGTGAGAGGGGGTGACCTGGGAGGGAGAGGTGGGACCCTCTGACGAGAGAAAGGTCTTGGAAAGCAGCTGCCTGCTGCTGTTCAGACAGCATGGAAACTGGGACCCCAGACTCCTTTGGGTGGAAAAATAGCAACAAAATGGCCTTTCGTTGGAGGTGAGAAGTCAGAGCCCCCACTCCTGGTGTGGAGAGAAGACAGCTAGCTATTCAGCCATTCAGATGCAGGCCAAGGGCAGGGTGAACTGCCCAGTCCAGGACAGCTGGTCGCTTCTGTCAGCCCAGACAGTGTTTGATCAGGGCTGTTCGCCTCCCTGGGGCTGAGTCCCTGGGCAGCTGCCAGGGCCTCCAGGCTGCAGGTATGGACATAGCCTTAGAGACAGGCAGATACAGCCAGACTCAAAGGTGCAAACAGGTGTGTGTGTGGGTCAGCTGCCACCCAAGAGGAACCCACAATGCACAGAGACTCTAGGCCTGGCAGCCCTAGAATCTGGACTCTGATGGAGCACACGTGAGGACAGCTGTCCAATCTGTCAGTATCCCCAAGACACAGCGCCACTTTCCTGATTTCAGGGACCAAAGGGACCCTTGAAACGAGTGGAGAAAGCACTGGCTTTGTCTCAAAGGTTTGTTGGGGGCAGAACGTGGCATCTAGAGAGTGTACACCCCCCAGCGGGGTCCTAGGGGGTCCTCCCTTGGGGCTGGGGGCCAGGGACTGCCTGACCTGGGCTCAGTGTAATGGCAACCATCTAGTTCTCCTCTCCCTGAAGGAGAAACAGGACTGACCTTTGATGACCCCTTCCCTCTCCAGGACTGGCGAAATCAGCTGAGGTTGGTAGACCCCACAAAGCTAAGTTCTCCAAGGGAGCAGAACAGATTCTTTCCCTCTCCCACTGCGAGTTCAAAGCCAGCCAATTAAGAAATCTAAACAGTGTGGTCCTCTCCCTGCATCATTGACATCATTGGCTTGTAAAACTTTCCCTGCGAAGGAGGCCACTTTATTCACTGGGAAAAAGAAGTCTGTAATTTTCCTGACCTGACCTTTGCTTCGGAGAGAAGGGGTGGGGTGGGT
>NW_017731393.1:5081709-5147507 GCF_001890085.2 Hipposideros armiger
GAGAGGGAGAGGGAGAGGGAGAGAGAGAGAGAGAGAACTCATTTCCAGAAACGAACGGGCCCAAGGCAGCAAACAGCTTCTGTCCAGTGCCAGGGCCCTGCCATCCGGAGTGCGGCAGTCGGGACACAGAAAACCGAATAGCCACATGCGGTGGGGATGCGAGACTGCAGAGCGCTTCGGGGCCAGGGTCCTTGGCGCGGTCTAAACTATGGGGGTGGGGTGAGGAGCTGGACATAAAAATCTTTGCAACTCTGAGACTGAACCTCAGATCCCGCTCCCGTGAAACCAGGCGCCACCTGCCTCACCACTAATGCAATTTCCCGTGTGCCCCAACAGTTGCGACTTGCAAGACTCGTTTTGCTCCTCCCGGGTCCTTAGCGACCCGACCCGTCCCCCCGCCAGGCCCCCTCTTCTTCTCCAGACCGTACACACTCGTTGCAAACCATCCCCTCCCCTGCGGGAGGGGGCAGGCACAGTGCTCCTCGCCACGCCGGCGGGGAACTTCAGGCCCCGCCCCCAGGGGCTCCAAGGTTGGGGTCAATTAGTTTCCCTTCCCTGCCGAGTCCGGGCACACAATGGCCTTTTCCGAGGCGAGTAGAGCAAAGCTCAGGCGGGGTCGCGAGGGCAGTTCGCGCCTCATGGACCCTGCAAGGGAAAAGCGCGGACACTGGCAACTTTGTGACTGCTCTGGGGTGTGTGTGTGTGTGTGAGGGGGGCTCCCTTGTGGTCTGTGCCCCTCCCCTGCCGACTCGGTTACACCGGGGGTTCGGAGTCGCTGCCGCTGGGCCTTTGGGTGAGATTGGCCTTCACCAGGCAGCCGGCCTCGTTGACTTTCCATTCTGCGCCCCGGCGCGCGGCTCTGCTGCCATCAGCCACCTCCTTCCTGCTCGCCAGGCCCACCCGCGCACGTTGATTGTGTCTTCTTGGGGCGGGAGGGCTGAGGGGGCTCCAGGTCCATGCATAATTCGGGGACTTAATGGGCCAGCTGCCCAAGCGGGGCGGCGAGGGGCGGGCAAAGGCACAGCTGACCCTGCCCGCGTCTGGCCTCGCAGGGAAGGCGCGCTCCTTTCTTCCTCCAGTGACAGCTCCCCTCCCCCTCTCGGCCCAGGTCCGAGGAAGGCGGGGGTGGGAGGGTGGTGGGGGGGAAGTCGTAGGGTTAGCCAAGGGAAGGGGGTTTCCCTTCGTGCATCCGTGCAACTTTTGAGTTGGGGGTATGTGTGCAGTGAGTCGGAGCTGCCCCAGGACCCGGCTCCCGAAGGAGGGGGGTAGTTGGAATGCAGGGTTCCAGGGAGCGCTCTGCCGCGCTTGAGCCTGTTTTTCTGAGCCTTCTCCCGCCCCGCCCCCCGGCGCCCCCCTGTTGGTTTCCCGCCCTGTTGCGGCCGCGCGGAGCGCGCCCCTGGCCCGGGGCCAGCCCCTTTTTCTGGCAGCAGGCGGAGATGGATGGAGGCAGACCCAAGGTCAAGGGCGGGGAGCTCGCTGTCCTGGGGCCCCTTTGTGCGCAGGGCTGCCCCTCCTCCACCCGTCGCCCCCTCCCCGAACCCCCGGGCGCACACCCGGGCTAGTGACCTTCCCAGGCGTGGAGAATTGCATTTCAGGACTCTGAAAACTCCTGCCCGTGGCCTCCTCCCCGAAACCGTCATGTGAGGGGCAGGGATCCTTGTTGGGGTCCTGGGGGTGCCCGGGGAAACCCCCTACTCCGGGCGCCAGAATACTGAAGGGTAGCGCCACACTCCCCAGCCCACGTTGGCTGGACAGAGCCTGGAAGTTCCCTAGATCCAGGTGAGGCCGGGTTGGGAGGATCCTCTGAGTTTCCTTTTGCATTTTGTGTCTATCCAGGGCATACAGTCCTGTCCAGAAGAGGTTTTCTTTGGGGTTCTCTTTCCGCTCCCCTCTGGTCAGAGAGGAAGCCTGCTTTTCTAGAGGGAATTCCTGAGGCTGGAATTTTAAAACACTTAAGAACAAAAGTGTTTTCCCAGTTGTGTGGAAATGGGACCCTCCACTAGAATGGGACACAAAGCCTCAGTGGAATTACAGGAAATTCATGTCAGTGCTTCCGCCAGCCCCCCTTCTTTTTCAGTCACATCCCCCCCAAGAGAATTTGTATTCAAATGGTCACCTTGCTAAGAGTCTATATTTGCTTCTTAAAAATTGGCCTCCGATTGTTTCAAGTACTCCAGCAGGCCCTTCAAACCCAGAAAAGCAGTGGTTGGATGCCCAACGTATTTACCACAAAGCTCTGAAGGAAATGTTCAAACATTTTCCCAAAGCTGTTACTCCCAGAAATAAAAATGTATGCTGTTTGGCTATAGAAGATTAAAAGTTTACCTTCACTGTGACAGCTTTTCTAGGCTAGAATTGGAACCACGTCTCTATTTTCAGAAATTTGCTGTAACAAGAGTCAAGGTAATTAGAAAAAATTGATATATCTATTTATGATTTGGGCTGACCCAAATTATCACAGAATACTGCACTATCTGTACTCTCAAGGCTACAGGAACTTTATGGCGTTTTGAGTAAGAGTTGATCTAAAAGAACCCCTCAGATTTAGTTAACCTGAACTTGGAGCAGCTAGCTTTTCTGTTGGAAGAATCTGAAGGTATTTGTCAATTTACTTTATTGAAAGGCCTGTGAAAAAAGTAACCAATTCAACACTTGGGAACTCAAAGCTGCTGGCAGCCCCAGATGGGAAGGTTTCCATATCTGCCTGAACTTGCTAGTCGATTCCTCAGATGTCCATTTATAACAGTTCTAACAAGATAGAATCTGCCTTTGAATATCTGTAAATACGGGTAAAGATCACAGTCCAGCGCTCATAATGGTCCAAGACCGAAAAGGCAGATTCTCATGTTTGATCAATATTTATGTTACCGGATTCCTTTATGAAAAGAAAGATGAAACACTCGTTAGGGGTGTGTGTGTTTGGGGGGCCCATCCTAGGTCGCTGCAGTTCCTTTAGAAGGATCTACATTTTAGGAATTTTGGAGACACGGGGTGTGTGTGGGTGTGTGTGTGTGGTGATTGTTCACGTTTTTGCCTGAAAGACAGGCAACCTGTGGTTGGCTGACTTAATGGCTATTTCATGGAGGAGGAGACGAACTCACCTGTTTTATGCTGACATTCACAGTTGTAGTAATTACTGGCGATTTTCCCCTGTAGTTTCAGGTTAAAGCTAGGGGCCAGTGTGGTGGAAGGTTTTTATCCAGAACCCTCCTTGAAGAGAGGCCTGCAGCCCCCTGGGTGTTCTTCCGTCCGAGGCACACACCTTTGTGTCCACGTGGCAGAGTGGGCTGCCTCGTGTGCAGTGTGTTGTTCTGAGCCTGACAAGTCTGCTGGGCACAGGTGACTTGCCTTGCTTTGTTCAGCAGCTGTGTGTGCGTGTGTAGGGGGATTTGCTTGGGGAGGGGGCATTCTGTCAGGTGGATCATGTTGAAATAAACACCAGCGGAATCGGTCGACAGAGGGTCCCAGGGAGGCCTTCTTCAGAGGTGCAGTTAAGCATCTTCAGTTTTGTTACTTTGGGGAATCTAGATGTTCTTACAGGGCTTTCTGGAAGCGTGGCCTCCCAGAGCAGCACCTGCCCCTGGTTAGACTTCCGGTTCGTGTTTGTTGTTGCTGGAGCACTAGGGGCTATCTCAGTGCCGAAGCCCCAGGTTCGAGATGCAGGCAGGCACTGCACAGCCTCAAATATGTCTGTTCCTCAACGATACAGGGCACACCAACCCATCTCTGCATTTCTTCATCTATCCAATGGGGCTATCCAATTGTTTACACACCTGCCACCGTCCAGATAGGAAAACAAACCCTTCCGTAGGAGTGAAGTAAATGCTGATTTCAAAGACATTAGAAAAAAGAGTAGACTGTCATTGTTCAGTCCATGGGGCAGGGTGAGGGGCAAGGAATCGCATGGCTACTCGTGTAGCATGTCAGGTTCAATGCTAAGGGGGAAGATTAGGGGACTGAGGGGGGAGTGAAGGGGGAGGCCTTGCATTTTCAGGTTAGTAACCTATTACCAATAGGAAATGCTTCTCCCCCATTCCCAATCATTTTAGGGGACTAACCCCCCCCCAGCTCCTTGTTTGGGGACTGTCGTATGATTCAGAACCCTAATACAGAGTAGGTTTGCTGTTGTTCTTGACCTGAAGAGACCAGGAAAGGTATCTTTCCTGACTTTTGGTGTCTGGCTCCAAGGGAGGGCTTGGGCAGAGAGAGTGCAGACTTGAGCTGGGGAGAAATGCATACAGCTGGCGGCCTTTTAGTGCGCAGTCTTGCTAGGTGCGGGTGAGGAAGCAACTCGGAGCGGACTGGTGAGGAAATGCCTGTTTCGCTTTTGCTGCCGCCTCTCGAAGCTGAAAAATTGGCATGCCTGCCCACAGAGCGCGTGGCTGGCTGCTGTGAAATGGTACCTTCACTGGGGAAGTGGGAGGGCCCATGTGTCTCGCTGGGCTCCACCTTACTTTTTTTGTTGTTGTTTTTCTCTGAGAGAGGCTCGGATTCTTTTTTCCCAGCAAATGCTGAGTGACCCGAATTAGCTTTTTAATGGGAGTCACCTCTGGCAGGCCCCAAAACCTGCGGTTTAGTCTTGCAGTACTTGGAAAACACAGGTGCTTGCCTTATGAATTCGGTTGGTTCACCCCGGCAGGGCCAAGACCTGAGACTTGAGTTTTGGGGTGTGGGTGGGGGAGTGTGGCTCTCTGCGGGGGACTTGAGGGAGCCCTTGCTTTCTGGCAGCAGAGCTGGAGTGGGGTGGGGAGCACAGCAGATCCCCCCGTAGCCTGCGTTGGTACAGGCATGGAGCCAGAAGCTGTCTGGTGTTCCTTAATTGAATACAGACCTCAGTCAGCACCATGTGGGCATGCAAGGATGGGCAAAGACGGCAGGGGTAGTGCTCTTTTTCCCCATGTCCAGTCTTGGAAGCTCAGACCCCCCCCCACCTGAGGGGCCTCCACGTGTGTCTCTGCCCACATGGTTTGCAAAAAAGGAAGGGAAGATCGCACAACGCCCACGTAAATATTGTTTGTATGAACTGGGTCTTCTATCTTTTGTTAGTGGCAGCTCGTTAATTAACAAGCAGATTAGTGCAGCCTTCTTTTGACACACATGCATGCGTTGGGGGCAGAAGATTCTCTTTCTCCTAAAACTCTGACCGGGACCCTGCAGCAAGTCCTGGTAGGGAGCTGCAGTCTCTCCTGTCCGTCCCCTTGTCCCCGTGGCCCTCCCTGCTCTCCCCTCCTCCCCACCCTTCCCCTTAACCCGAGTGGGCTTGTAGTTGCATGGAGGACAGACGCGTTAAACAAAGCTAAATAAATCATGTTTACGCTTGGCGTTCTTGGTAGTGAAGAATCTGTTGGCTGTTTTTACTTCCTTATTTCTCAGCATTTGCTTCCTACCTGTTTTTGAGCACATGCCCAGAAATAGTAGTTTTGTCAAATGAGGGGATAATGCCAGCCAGCCTTTCTTGCTGCCAAGGAAGCTGCTGGATTTTGCAAAACAGAGTGACGTTTTTTTAGTGACACTGATGTCACCCCCCACTCCACCAAAGCCATTAGGATGTAGAATAAGGGTATGAAGATGCATTTAGGGAGGAAACACAAACCCACCCAGTCACCTCCAACGCGCAGGGACATGGAGAGAGCAGGTTTAGATACAAGTCTCACTTCCGTTTCTTCTGTTTGCACTTGGCAGCTCCAAGGCCGGGAGGCTGCCGCAGACCAGGAGAGTCTGCTTTGGGCCTGGAGAGCGGAGTCAGGCCCCCTTCCTATCAGCCCCAAGTCTTAATTTTCTCTGCCATTTTGGATGATGTGGTGCAAGGATTTTTGTTTTCTCCTTATTTCTGGTTGGGTTTGCGCCTGTTTGTTTTCTGAGACTTCCTGAGCAGTGCTTGCTGCATTCTTCCTCTGAGGTTACAGTTAGATTCTAGTCCCAACCGGGCTTCGCTTCGGTGCTTGTTGGGATCCAGCCACACTCTCATTGTTTGTATAAAGAAAAGCCAGGGAGGCCCCCCTGCCTCTGTGCTTTTATCCACCACGTTGTTGTGGGGTATCTGGAAAGTCATGGTTATGGGGGTGCTGTGTGCTGGGCAGAGAATTACAGCCAAATATAGACTGCAGGTTTAAAAATATATATGTTTTTAACAGTTTCAAAAGCAAATAAATGGCAAATAAAGGTTGGGCGCTCCTGTCAGGGGGCAAGGTTTGACTATCATGGGATGTCTGTCGTGAATTCAGTCTGAGGTCCAGCACATCAGCTCCGTTGCAAAGACAGCCAAGGAAAAAAAAATTACAACAAAATCAAAGTCAGCATGCTCTGATTTCCCCCAATTTCTAATGGGAATACTTTGCAGTAGAAATGCTATTTCCATTGAGGACTACGCTACCGGTTTCTTTAATTACATTAAATAGCGGTATAAACCTCAGCTGAACGTAAACCTCTGTTAACAGCGGCATCGGGCGCCTGGCTAGATTGAATCGTAAGGAGCAATGCTACCAGTGCTAACGTGCTAGCAATCTTTATTAAATGAATCCTGCAAAGTGTTAATTTTTACAAATTTTGTTGTGCACACACCCGTACGTCACCAGTGGTGTGTTAGGAGAGGAAAATGGCTTTCACGTCAAAAAATAAGCAAGAAGGTGGCTGTCAGACTGTTTCCTTAGAAGAAAATTTGTGATTTTAGTCGTCACATGCTACCTGTGCTGAAAGGAAAGCTCATAATATGTATATTAAATGCCATCTACATACAGAAAGCTCAGTTAAAGGAACTAACTACTTTGTTGGAAGTAATTACAGGCCTGTTCAATGCTTCAGTCAGTAACATTTCAGACTTGGCTTAGAAACATAAGGAGGCCATAGAAAGATTTTGTTCTTATGTGATGCAAAGCATTGAACCTCAATATGCTATATATCTATGAGGAAAAGGGAAAAAAAATGAAAAGGAAGAAAAAAAGACTCAACAAAATCTAGGGGGACAGTTAGATTTTTTTAAATTATAGTAGTAGAGACCAATTGCATGCAACTAACAAATGCAACTAAAAACAAAAACAATGTATTTAAACGATAACAGGGTCCCCTTTTATACAATTTGAATTTTTTCTTTCTTTGTTTTTTTCACCTACTAACCACATTAAAATTCTATCCCATCTAAGACAAGGAACCCTGCTGAGCCCTTGGTTGCATATCCCTTAACTGCCCAGGTAGAACTTTATGGTCTGATCCTAAAAAAATGGCGGTGATGCTTCATTTCTCAAATCCCCAACGCTGTCTGCACCTGGAATTGTATTCTCTTTTCCTGGCAGCTCTTGGCTTGAGTCATTGCATTAACCTCCTTGCTGGGCACTCTGTTTTCTCGATGTGCTTTTGATTGGCTGGGCTGCGTTATTTTCATTCTTAATTCTCCAGGACTCTCAGAGTTCAGACTTTTCTCCTTCTATTTATTCTGTCGTGCTCTCTATGAAGGGCGGCTGAGCCAAAGCAGTGTTGGAGGCTGTGGGACCTGAGAACCACCACAACTTCCTGAACACACCAGTTTTTAAGCATGTTCTGTAGAGGACCCAATTTTTAACAAGCGGGTCAGGATTCAGTGTTTCCAGGTCATTCCTCAGAGGCCAGGCACGGTGGCTGCTGATGGGAAAGAAAACGTATCCTTAGGTGAAGGGTCACCTCCTGGTTTATTTCCCTCCTGTGACAGGTGACTTCTCTCTTGACTATGGCCCGCTCCCTCTAAACTATAGGGAAAGGGGGTCTTGATCTAAGGGATGCCTGGCCAAGCTGGCCATTGAGAGTCCAGCCACTAAGTTCCATTTGGGAAAGGGATGCAGGGGCCTGACCCCAAGTCCCAAAGTCTTCATGTCTGGAACCCAAAGTGTGTATCCAGCTTTTTACCGCAGTTTATAGACTGCATGTTTCCTCCGGGGGTGCGTCATGAAGATAAGGGTAGCATACTGTTTGTGGGCCCTCATGCAGCCTGAGAGAAAATGGAGGATTGTGGATGAGTTGTTTTAGGGCAGAAACTGCTAAAGATTGAAGCAGATCAGTGAGCCTGGATGGAGAAAAAGGGTCAATTCCTCTGCTAGGTGTTGGCCAGCTGTTTTTGCTGGTGAGATTCAGAGAATCTGTCACCTCCTGTTTGTCCTCATTTTCTCTGGATTCCAGGGGATGCATGTAATGTGTCCACGTTGCTGATCTATGCATGTGTATGTGTGTGTATGCATATATATATAATCTCTGTATAATAAACGTGCATGCACACAATTTTCTAGCTAGTGAAACACATGGTTTCACCTTCTGTTGTCCCCAGGCCTGCCCATTCCAGGATCGTGGGCCCCGATTTGGTGGCCCCTGCCTGCTGTGGTCACCCCGGAGGACTCATATCTGTTTTTCTGTGTGTGTCTGGGAGCCAGGGCACATAGGCCTCAGCGTCAGGCTGCAGGACAAGTGGTTCCGTTTATTTGCATCCCACCAGTTCAGAGAGCTCCAGGAGCTTCCCTGAGAGTCAGTCGAGAGTTGAGCAGAAGAAAAGAGTCAGAGCTTCCTGTTTTCCCCACAGATGCCTGCTTCGGGGCTGGAATGGTCAGCCGGAGGACTCGGTCAGCTCCCTGTGTCTTCCGCTGAATAGTTCACAAGTATGGTTCCCATACAGCCTTCCTCCCCAACAGCGCCTGAAATGCTACCTCACTGGGCCTTTCGGGGGGGGGCACAGAAGGTTTGGGAATTTGTGATGTAACCTCATCGATCCTGAGCTCAGGGTGCAGAAAGGGGACCTGCTTCCCAGAGTCTCTTAGCGGCTTGCGTCTTGAGGAAATCGGGGCTGGCAGCCATGGACATAAGTGCTTTTGGACCCGGCGTGCCTGCGTGCCTGCTTCTAATTGCAAGACGCAGCTTCTGGGGAGGACGTTCCCTTCTCAGCCCCGGTAGAAGGAGGAAAACGGGCGTTGGCAGTGCTGTTTGGGGCCTGATTGTTCTTGGGCTTCGCCTCTCCTTTTTGTAGGGTGCATTAAATGTGTAGCACACGGGGGAGAAAATAGTTGACTTGGTTAGTGATTCACCGTTGACAGATCTCAGAGTGTGGGGGAGGGAGACGCTCAGAGGAACTCAGCCTGGCTCAGGGTGCTGGCAGGGATGCATTTCTGGCTGCCTCTCATTGGCCTTCTCGAGAGGGTGGGCAAGGGCTGATGCCCTGGTGTCCACACAGGGCTGTGGGCAGCATGGGGTGGCTTCTGGATGGTCACTGGGGCAGTGGCAGAAGAGCCAGTTTCAAGCCCAGAGATGTTCCTGGGGGCCCTTGGCAAGCCCACCTCCCCCCATCCCTTCCTGCTGCCCCAACCCCACAACGGCCCTGGCGGTGAGGGAAGCCCACCACGCTCTTTAGCTGCTTTGGAATCCCCACCCTGCCAGCCACCCGAAAGTGCTGCTGTTTCCAACAGGCAGCCCCAGGAAAGCCTGAGCATGGATTTGAACTATGTTTTTATGTCTCCCATGCAATGACCCTGAAGGACGTCTCCCAGCACAGCTGGGACCCTATGTCCCTCCCCACCGTTGCTCCTCCTTTCAAGGACACTTACATGTGCACCTCCAAACCCAAACCCAAACCCAAACCCATGGCAGCCAGAGACCTGGAGACCCACAATGGGTGCTCAGACTTGCCTGACTTAGAACAAGAATTTGGAAGTGGGAAGTGGGACTTGGGGAACCCTAGCTCCCCGCAGAGAACTGCTTAGTCCCCCAGACACTCTGGTTCGGTGACCTGAGCCATGTGGTACATCATGCAGCCTCTGGCCCTGTCCTGGGGACCAGTCCTGGACTCACAGGCGACTTACTGCTTGGATTTCCTTTCTGCTTTGCATTATTATTATTATTATTATTATTATTATTATTATTATTTTATATTTATAAAAACAAGTTCCAGTCTTTTCTGGTTCCCAGACCTTGGTAATTAAAAACTAAGAAAAAGGCATGAAATAATACCTGTGGAGTGAAGGAATTCATTTTTTGAGCACCCACCCCAAGACCCAGTAGCTCTGAAATTGAGTAACAAAGAAGGCGCCTTAGAATTCTTCTCTATTCCTGCTGTCTCAGCCACACCCCTGTCCCTAAACCCCTCCCCCCCAGAGAGAGAGAGAGAGGGAGAGAGAGAGAGAGAGAGAGAGAGAGAGAGAGAGATGATGATGGGAGGAGGACTAGGTCCTGTCGGGTGAGTACCTAGGCCTGTCTCCTTTAAAGTGGCACTCCACTTCTTTTAAATAGGAAATTGCCAAAATGGATGTCATCGGCTGCTAATTAGATGTATTTTAACTGCAGGATCATTTTACCAGCTAATACTGTTATTATGTGCTTCCATGTGAACCCGTGGTGGAGCTGTTAAAATATGAGCCTGTGGCCCTAGCAGACAGCTCACGGAGACTGAGGCCAGTGGAGGTTCTTTCGCATCGTGGCAGCTGGTGCCCTGTGTGGTTGGCCCTGAGATGGCTGGGTCAGACCCCAGGCTGAAGTCTGAGTCCTTTCAACTTCTCAAGATGCACCCCCTACCCCCCTATAATCACCTTCTTCATGTGTTTAGGCCAGGGCCTGAGTCCAGAGGAGGCTCTGAGCTCTCATGATTGGGGACCTCAAGAATCACATCCTCTCCCCCTCTAGTGGTCACTGTCCCCAGTCTTTGGGCCTCTGAACAAGCCTGGAAGTGACAAATGACTGCTGTGGAGGTGCCGACCCTAGGCCTGATGACCGCCATGTGGAGCCCCAAACAGGCCAGCCTTGGGTTTTCAAGTCTGAGCTGGCTCCCCTCCATCTTCTCTCTTTAACAAACCGGAAAAAGAGCCCCGATTTCCCGATTTCCCGTCGGGGTGGGCTGGAATCAGGATAATGTGTGCCATGCCTTTGACTTCATGTGATGTCTCCCTCCCCGCCCCCACCCCCTTAATACATAGCTTTTTTATCATCCTTAAGACAATGTAGCTGGCAAAATATTTAAGCGATCGGAAAGAAATGTTTTTGTTTGCCTGCGTGCGAATTGGGTTATCTGCCTATCTTGTTTATGAAATTTGGGGCTGCCTTTCCTGCAGTCAGTTCGCCTCTCAAATCTTCCCCGGCTCGCATTTCCATATTTCTGCGTGCATGTTCTTTGTTAATCACTTGGCAAGCGCTTATTTGAATATTAAAAATTTCTTTAATCATCAAAGGCAGGAGCACAGTCTCATGAATATTCATATTTTTCCCCCTCCTCATTACCCTGCAGTAAAAGCCAAACAGCCATCAATCGCCCTCATTACAGGCTCTGGCGTTTTGATTGGCTGCCGGCTGCCCAGAGCTTTTTATTTTTTTATTTTTTCCCTTCGCCTATGAGCTGCCTTGTACCTGCCAACAACCAAAAAAAAAAAAAAAAGCAAAACCAACAATGCAAGAATAAATTTCTCTGGTTGAAAAACAACTTTGCAAACTTGTCAAACAGTCCTTGTGGCTTGCTGTTGCCAAAGTGGCCACCAGCACTACCTGCGCCCCTAGAAAAAAAAAGACCCAGAAAAAAAAGGGGGGGAGGGAAAAAATTAAATAAATAAATAAAGAGGGAGAAACTTGAGCCTCAGCAATGAATATTTGTCAAGAGAGTTGACGTAAGTTTCATTTGCATAATGACTTTGTACTTCTGCATTAATAAAATTTGCATATGAAGCCATGTTAATTACTCCTGATCATGCTTTTTGCATTCATGCATAGTAATTTTCTCCGACTTGTGAGAATTAATGTCTTGGCATGGGGGGAGGGGGCGCGGGGATTGTCAGGTTTCCTTGCCAGTGGCCCTCACTCACAGGCGCTGGTTCCCTGTCTGTCTGTCGCCCTCCCGGATCTATGACTCATTTTTGCACTATCAGTAGGAGTTCTTGGCCTAAAAAAAATGTATCAATTGAAAGGCACCGGTAGGGAGAAAAATATACATCTGCACAGTGTATTCCAGAGCTCCTCTGGCTGGCTGGGAATCGGTAACCCTCTCATGTGGGAGAGGACGCCCGAGGATTCAGCGTTGGGAAAGGCTCACAGTCTCCTCAAATCCAGGCTGGTGCTTTTCCAGGCGCGTTTTTTTTGTGTCTACACGCTGGTCGGTGTGGGCGTGTTCGCTGGGGAAGTGCGCATGTGTGGGGAACGAAGCGGGAACATCTGCAGGGCCCCTCCAGAAGGGAGACAGGTTACAGACCTCCGCCCCCGCAATGGAGGCATTAAAAATTACCTTACACCCTGATTCGGAGCTTCAATATTTTAGGGGTTTTATTTCTGGACGTTTTTGTACCTCGCTGTACAGGATGCACAGAGAGAATCCGACCGCTAAGAGCCACGTGGTCCTGGGCACCCAGCCTCAGTTTCCTCGTTTGTGAGAGGGGGTCATATTACCTACCTCACAGGAGAGCTGCTGGGCTTAAATGAGATGATATGCGTAGTCACTGTGTATTTCTTTTTCCCTAATGAAAGTGAAATTCCATGATAAGGAGTCCAGCCAGCCAGGGTTTTATTTTTAAGCCACCTAGATCCCACATAAAGCTGAGATGGCGTCCTGGCGTCCCTCTGCCACATACCTCGGTGCGTGTGCGTCTGTTCCAGTTCCAGAGGGGAACCCTCCTAGACCTCAAAAGAAAGTGCTTTTTGCAGGAGTGCCTTGTAGGGCTTGGCAAGGCTCAGAGCATCCTACAGATATCAGGGTCAGGCTTGGGAGGGAGCCACAGGGAGTCGGAGCAGGTCTAGAAAGGAAGACAGATGAGTGATGGTGACCACATACAGAGTGTTTACTGGAAGCTCTGCTCTGGCCAGGTGTGTCGACCTTCCTTTAAAGGACAGTCTCTGAGAAGGTGACTCACCCCTTGTCACAGAGCCAGGAAATGGCAGAGGAGAAATTTGAACCCAGGCCTCTGGCTCCAAAGGCTGCCTCTGAGCTCCGGCCTTCCTCTGTGGGTGTCTGACTTGTCCCAGGCCTGAAGCACTCCATCAAGTGTGGTCTGGATTTCCAGGCTGCACTTTGAAAGGCAGACACCTTTTCCTTGAGGAGGATCGAGGGCTGGGAGGTGGCCTGGGACAGACACTGAGACTTTTATGTTGGGCTTTAAAAAAACAAAAAAACAAATCGAGATAAGGCACACATCGCATAAAACTCACCGTTTTAACCATTTTAAGGTGTATAATCAGTGGTTTTGAGTATATTCACCATGTCGGGCAGCCGTCATCACTGTCTAACACCTGGACATTTCGTCACCCCCTATCCATGAGCCCTCACATCCCCTCCCCGTCAGTGACTTCTGTCTCCGTGGATTTGCCTGCTCTGGACTCTTCCTACACATGGAATCATATGATAGGCGGCTTCTTTCAACACCTTGGGCTTTGGCACTAGCTTCAGAAGAGGATTTCTGGAGTTCCAACCCTGGGCAGAGCCCTGGGCTTCAGCTGCTCCTCAGGGAACCTCCCCCAGTGCAGAGGGTCCTCTGAGAACACCCCAAGGGGCCTCTGCAGGCTGTTTAGGATTGGAAGCCCTGCCCCCCTGCTGGCCCCTCCCCTGTCTCCATTGAGTCGGCGACCCCTGGAGCCGGTAGACTTCAGCTAGGTCAGAATTCCTAATGAGGCACGGAAGCCCCTCCTGGGGCTGCCTGGCCGCCTACCCCTCCCTGAGTTGGGGATGACTTTGCCTTTCCTGACCCTGACCGAAGCCTGACCTTTCCAGGAGAGGGGTGCGGCTAGAGCTGCCCTGCGGTCCTTCCTCCCAACTATGAAGACAGTTCTGCTCACTTCAGGCTCGGACAGTGGCCGCCAGGCCCCGGTGCTCCTGTCCGTTTTCTCAGCCCTGGTGAATGGTGGTGGCCATGTTGTGGCCTCACCCAGCACCTGGGAGCCTGCCCAGATTTGCTCTTTTGCAGCCTGACGGACCCTCAGGCTCTCCCCCAGCTCCCCACTGCCCTCCTTCTCAGGATCCCTGGGTGCCCTGGCCCCTCCACCCCAGCTGCAGCGCCAGCGGGAAGCAGGGTATATCCAGGCTTTGAAGACCAACTGGGCTCAAGTCCCAGACCTTCCTGAGCCTCGGTTTCCCCCCTGTGGAATGGGGTGGTTGTGGGTACAAAGGGGCTGTCACAGTTACAGATGATCTGGAGCCTTCTGTGGTCTGTAGGCAGGGTCTATGCAGTGTCCAAGGTCTGGGGGGAGGGGGAGGTTTCTAGTAAAAACTGATCAGGGCAGGCTTCTGGGAGGAGGCAGGTGGCAATGGTCTCAAGTACCGACCTTCTTTGGGGACCTGCACTAAACCTTCTGGGACATTGCCTTCTGCTCAGCATCTGTGGCTGCAACTGCTTATGTGTCCTTGGCCACACCCTTCTGAGGTCTTCAGCTCCAGGGCCCTGGGCCTCGCCTAGTAGGAGGTCTTCCTTGGCCCAGAGGGGCCCAAGTGGTGTTGGTGTTAGCTTTCGCTCCCTGGCAAGACTTTTGCAGGTCTTCTTAAATGCCCGAATGCCTCTACCCCTGGATAACGTAGAGAAAGAACCCTGGTTGCCAAGCACCCAGGGTTTTGGTGGGGCTGGCTGCTGGTGTCTGCAGTTTCCTGTGGTCACATCATCAGTTTCCTGGTCTGTGCAATGGGTCTCCTAAGCCCAGCCCCATGGCATGTTGGGACTCTCACTTAAGGTGAAGACTGGTGGCTTCTGGCTCACAGTGGGTTTGCAGGGGCCCTGTGGCTCTTCCCGATAGGGAACCCCATGTAGGGCCGTGGAGTGGGCATATCCAGGTCCCCCACTCCCCACTGCAGACCTGTGTGGGGCAACGAGCAATGTCGGGTGGCCTCCCTGGCAGAGCGGGCCCGGGGCCCAGCTGCCTGTCCTCTTGTTGATGTTTTCTTTTTGTCTCTCTGATGCTTCCCCGCTCAATTATTTACCCAGGGAATTTGGGCTTCTTCACTTGTGGTTTTGGCAAGGGCTTCACACAAATGTTTTGCCCTGGTGGTCTCTTAGCCATTTAAGATAAACGGCCAAATCCAGCGCAGGCTGTGCCGGGGGGCCGAGGCGAGGCAGGCCCCTGGCCTTGTGTCGTGGCTGTCAGGCCCGGGAGGTGTTAGGAGGGGTGCTGGCCAGTGCCAGGATTTTCCTGGGGGGTGTTCAAAGCCTTCTGAAAGGCCTCGGGGTTCAGGTCGCTGCGGAGGACTGCGGGCTGGTGAGAGGCACCAGTTAGCTGGCTGTCCAGCAAGCCGAAGGTTAACCAGCGCCCAGGCGCTCGGAGGTGGACTGGAGGTGTCCCAGGTGGCTTGGATCTTCCCAGAGGGAGGTGGTCCAGATTTTGGGGGACAAATCCCCGAATGGAGCTTGCTCCAGAACACTCCAGAAGTCCCCACATGTGGGGACCTTCCTGGGAGTGGGGGCCCTGACAGCTCCCTGCGTTAGGCCCCCAGGGATGAGAGTCTGGCCCTAAGCCCCACCTGGCAGCTGGAAGCAGGACCCCTCAGGCCCCTGCCTGTGTGCTGGTTGTCTTCCCTGCAGGGCCTGGCACCTGGGGCCTCCCACCATGGAAGGGCGGCCTGCAGCCCTCTGCCCGGGGCCCCTGTTCCGCACCCTGAGCCCCGTGTACAGTCCAGGGCCCGACTGACCAGTCTTTTCTATTGTTTTTTCTCCAGGGCCGTGCAGGCCTGCCCAGCTGCCAGCGATGGCCCCCATAGCTGCCTCCTCCCACCCTCACACATCCGTGATCACTTCACCTCTGCGCGCCCTGGGCGCTCTGCCTCCCTGCTTCCCGCTGCCGTGCTGCAGCGGGCGCCCTGTCTCGGGTGACGGGACTCAGGGTGAGGGTCACACGGAGGCTCCCTTTGGATGTCAGTGTCAGTTGTCAGGTAACAGAGGGCCGCGGTGGGGGGCGGGCTCCCGGGGGTGGCGGGGTGTGCCCTGGCAGAGCCGGCAGCTGCCTCTCCCAGGTGGGCTGGGGCAAGGTGGGGGGACGTGCAACCCTCACCCCAAAGGCATTTTTGGGGGGCATTAGGGGAAGTGGTGAAGGATGCCAGCAGAACTGTACGCCAGTGCCCCATTGGTCAGGAGGTCCCCCCCGTGCCTCCACCCATTCTGAGAGTCTCTCCCAGAATGCATTTCCCCAGCCTCCAAATTTCATCTCTTTGGGCTGTTTAGCTAAAGCTTAATTGGATAACGCTTAACATCTGAGGTTTTCTTCGGCCCTCGCCACTGCCACCCCCTCTCCCCCGCCCCAGCCACTCCCCCCGCTCCCCAAGACACAGCTAGGAGAAGATTCCTTGGTTGTCTGTGTACATTGCTGGAGCCGTCCAAACTGCAGGAGTTTCTTTTTGCGAAAACATGTTGCCCATTAACTTTGAGGAAAAAAAGTCACTCTTAAGGAGCCTTTGAGTTGGGCCACCGGAGGGCGTGAGACCTTGTGAGAGGCGTTGGGGTAGGGGCAGGGTCATGTGTTTACCTGAAGGACTGAGCACCTACTGTGTGCCCGGCTCTGGGTTGCTGTGGCTGCCCATTTTACAGATGGGCACACAGGGGGCAGGGCAGTGTAGCGACATGACCTGGCTAATGCACCCCCCACCCCACACTGTCCCCAAACAAAACCCAAATTTCTGCTCTGGCCTGGAGGCCCCAGAATTTTCAGGCAGGGGCCTCTCCTGCCCAGTGTCTTGGCAGGACCTGCCCGGTGTGACAGGCACGGAGGCCACAGAAGCTGGATCTGATAAAGATGCATGTGGTGGTGAGTGCTGGTGGTCCGGTTTCCAGGCAGGGGCCAGGAGAGGAGAGGGCAGGTGCAGCGCTGGGCACAGTGCAGGCTTTCTCATGACCTGGGTGGTGAAAGGAGAACAATTTTTATTGGGCGGGGTTTGCTTTTAGTTGAAGCTGTCCTAAGGATGTTCCCTGCTGAAGCCATAGCCTTGAAGAGGGTCACAGGTAGCCTCAGCTCCAGGGTCTGGAGCTCCCTGGGCCTTCCTGATGGTGGGGAGGCCTGCAGGCTTCAAGACCCCGCTATGACAGATGGTGACATCATAGGTACTGGGTTGAATGCACAAAGCAAAGATGAAATCGCCTGGGAAAGTCGGCACTGCTTGCAAGGAAGCCGGGCCGGCCTGGTGCCCAGGGTGACGGGGACTTCTGTCCCAGCTCTGTAGGTCTGTGCTGTGATCTCTGCTTGCTGAGCAATGGGTGCCTGCCTGGGCGGCTGCCCTGCTCTCACGGCTTCCTGTAATTAGTGCCACAGCCCCTGCAGCCACTCAGGGGGGCCGAGCTATCAAAGATCAGCCTGACTGTTTATAACTGGACTCAGTCAAGTTCTGCGGTGCAGAAACACGATCTTCCTGGCGGAGGGGCGCCTGGGACTTCGCTTAACTCTCTGTTGCCCCTGGCTCTGCTTGGAGGCCACCATGCTGTGCTGGACCTGCTACACCCCCGTTTTGTAGGTCGGGAAGTTACGGCTTGGGCAGGATGAGTAGCTGGGCCTGGGATTTGTCGTCAGGATGCCTCCTGACAAGGCCACATGCCTCTGCCTACATCCAGGGGACATTCCTCACACACCCACTATCAGCCATAGTACCACCTACTTCCTTTTAGGGACCGTGTGTTGAGGGCCTACTGTGCGCTGCCTTGTGCTAGGCATTTTGTGTGCATGCTTGAATTTCTTTCTCACAGCAATCTTAGGAGGTAGGTTCACTGTCCTTTACAGATGAGTGAAGGAGGCTCAGAGATGTTGAGGTCTCACAGCTCATATTGATTGATTGATTCATTCATTTATTCTTTTACTAAAGGCCATTTCTTGGCCACCTAGTTTGCAGACACTGTGCAGACAAGGTGGAGTCAGGCGTGGTAGCTCCCTGCCCTCCTGCAGCTCGCAGTCTGGTGGGGGTGGGGAGGAGCGGGGCCGGTAGGAGGACACTTCGAAGGCGATGGAAGAGCACGCGCAGGGGTGGGATTTGATCCTGGGCTTCCCCTCTGGCTCCTGTCTCATCTCGGCCGTAGAGGCCTTCTTGGATTTTAGAACTTGATGCTGTGAGGGCTCCGAGCCCAGGAGCAGTTGCCATGCTTGGTGGCAGCGCGGTGTCTGTGCGTGGGGTCCCTGGGACCTCAGCTTCTGACCCTCCAGGGGCCTGCTCTCAACCCCTGCCCCTCTGCCCAGCCCTGTTCCCTGTCATTATTGGGTCTCCACTAATTAGCCGCCGCCAGGTTGCACCACCATGTTTTCTGATCAATTTCAACACCTGAAAATACCCTATTCCAGTGGTTTTTGTCCCTTTGTGGCTTCTGTCCCTGGCACTGGGCTGTTTGCTTAAGTGTTTTTAGTGCCTGTTTAATTAGTAGTTGGAATGGAGTCATTAAATTCCCAGTAACCCGTTAGGAAGAAGCAGTCCTCTGTATAAGGGCCGCCGTCCTCACTCTGTTTTGTCCCTTCTCGGATCAGGATGCACTGAACCTATCTCTTCAAATTAATACGGAAAACCCTGGTGTAACCGTGTTTCACACAGGTTAATTGCATGCCCGGGAATGCATTCACAGTTATTTATAGAAGGATGTGATTTCACGGGGAAGGAAACCACACAGGTATGGTGTGTGCTGTGTACCTTTTGGGCTGGCAGCACCCCAGACAGCTCTGCCTCCTAGCACCCCAACCCCAGGCCTCCTTCAGATGGTCACAGTGGGGAGAAGGGACTTCTTGAATGCACAAAGCAAAGGGGCTTCTTTGACCTTCGCTCATCCACTGCTTTCTGACTCTGCTGAAATAATGGGGAGTTTTGAATCCAGGAATTCCTAGAAAATGAGGTTTCCTGAGAAATTCCATGTAGGAGCTTCTCCTGAGGTGCTGATGGAGTTAAGAGGTTCAGGGTGTGGTTTTGGCCCTTACTCCACCTGACTGGTGATCTTGAATTAGTCATCCCCCCTCTCTTAGCCTCAGTTTCCCTCTAGTTATACACACACACACACACACGCACGTGCACACATATATCTATGATACATATATAACATTTAAAAACGAGGCTCCTCGTGTTGATCTCTTGATCTGTGTCGATTACTGAGCTGCTGTGGGTGACTGGGCATGGGGTGTGGCTAGGGACCTCAGGGCAGGGGTGGGGTGTTCAGAGAAGACTTTGACAACCGTTGGGCTGAACCCTTCCCTACGGTGAGGCTTCTATGACTGAGAGGCCAACGTCGGAACATATCACTGTGGGGTGAAGGCAGCTCTGTCCTGCCCTGTATGGCTGTCGGACCCTGGACAGGCCATTTTCTTCCCTTCTTAGCTTCCCCACCTGTAACATGGGGGTAATGATGGTACACGCTTGGAAGGACTGCTGTGAGGATTGAATGAGGTCATCCATGCCAGGTGCTGAGAACAATGCCCTGTGCTGAGCGAGCCCTGCAGACATCATGATTCATGCATGAGCAGAGTGGGTTTCACAACATACGTTGTTACGTGTCCGGCATTGTGTGGCATCTTACGTCAGGCTGGATCCTCGGGTCTCCTTTCTGAAAGGCATTTAGCCTCTCAGCTTGCTCAGCTCCTGTCCTGGCATTGGGAGGAGGAAAAGGAAGTGACAAACTTCACCTGCGTGTTTAAAAGCCGAAAATGGTCATCATGCACAGTGGTTAGTACACGAGCGTGGTGAAGTTCAAGGTCTCACACAAGCACACACAGGACCCCGGCTCGGGGAAGTGGAAGTGTTTGGATTTAATAGAAGGAGTCAGTTGCAGTCATTAGTATAGGCTGAAATCACAGGGCAACCCTGTAAAGTTAAATTCAATTTACTTTTCTACTGAAATGGTGCTTGCTGTGTTACTTAACCAGTCTGGGGTTTCTTGGCATGGGTTAAAGGGACAATAAAGATAAAAGAATACCTGTAAGTAAATAGTAGGGTTTAACAGTAGAATCTATCGTTTTCTCCTCCTTCAATTATATCCCAGTGTTCATTTTGTGTGTGTGTGTGTTTATAACTGAAGCCGTCCAATGAGATGCAGTGGATTAGACCACCCTAGCTGTGGAAGCTTGGTGCAATTAATACGGTCTGTCTGGAAAGTAGCCTTATTTCTGGAAGTTTTATGTTAATGATATGGTCTGTGCTTTGCACATTTCATACCAGAACAAGAAGCAAGCTGTAGTTGCATTCTGGACTGGGTTTGATTAACGCTGGAGAATCAGTGGGAAGCCCAGGGGTGCTGCAGGCCAGGATGGCAGCGCCCGCCAGGCCCCCGCCGGCGCACTGCCTCGATTCTGGTGCAGGGGTGCAAGGCTCCCCAGTGGGGCGCGAGAGCCTCCACGGAGACTCTGGAGGGAGGGGTGAGTATGGGTGAAGAAGAAGAGCAGGGAGCGTGGGTGAGCGTCTGTGGACAGAAGCACTCCGTTGGGGGAAGGCTTCAGACATGCTCTTGCGATCGCCTTTGCAAAGGCGCGTTTGTTGTAGGGTCTTTCTGGGCCAATCAGGTCCCAGGGTCAATGGGGGTTGGCTCCCTGTAGAAAAAGCGTTCTCAGGGGAGTTATTAAAAATTTAAAGAGTCATGTGTACGCCTTGTGATGTCGGCATCACCGAAAGGGCCAGGGGTCCAGCATTTACCACCCAGCGGGGATTTCTCAATGCCAGTCCTTGGAAGCTAACTGTGGTCTGTCTGCTTCTGGGACCGCACCACCCTGGACTGTCTGCCACTAAAACCCAGACTCCTAGAGGAAGTACCAGGAGAAGCCATGGAGATCTGCAAGGTCCCTGGGATGGAGGAAGCTGCCTGCCCAGGCTGGTCGAGGTGGCCGAGAGCAGCAGGTCTTGGGTAGACTCCAGAAAAGTCCCCTGTCTGGCTGAGCCTGGAAGTCACATCTCCTCTAGCACCAGCGGGGGCCAAGGTCACTGGGGAACAGGGGCCAGAAGGAGGAGTCCATGCTGCCCAGTGGGGGGCCGGGACACCTACCAGTGTGACTGTCCTTAGATAAAAGGGGTCCCAGCAATGTCCCCACCATGTCAGATTCCATCCGACTCTCCGAGCCGGCCCTGCAGACGGTCTGAAGGCACAGCAAAATCAAAGAATTCTGTTCAAATCCATACAAGATGTTGCTGTTTTTTTCTGCTCTGACAGGAGAGGCATTTGGAAGTGCAGTTTCTTTCTTTTTTTTTTTCCCCCCCTTTCTTTCTTTCTTTTTTTTTTTTTATAGCTGTCTTAAAAAGGAGTTTGGCTGTTTAGCACAGCTGGTGCTCATTACATTATGCACTGGCAATAAAATAGCATGTGTAATTAATTTTTAATGCAGCCTGGATGCAGCGCTTTAAAGCAGTTAGTGGATGTGAAGAACCAACACTGGCCACCGACATCAGAGATCTCAGAGCAAGGCTGCCACGTTCTGCAGCTTTAAAGGGAATCTGAAAGTGGCCAGGGGGCTGGGCGCCCTCCACGTGGAGTGCGTCTCGGCAGCCTGAAGGCTTGAGTTAATCTTTAACGATCTAGGACCCAGGGTCCCTGGAGATCATCCCGTCTAACCCCTTCATTATCTAGATGGGGAAACTGAGGCAGAGAGTGGGGGGAGGAGGCCACAAGATGTGTGTGGCAGAGCTGGCTTGAATCGCGTCAGCCAGGCTCTGCCCACTAGGCCGTACTGCCCCACTTGAGTTCATATTGAAAACTGCAGAAGGAAATTTGTCGTCTAGCTGAGGCCACATGAAATGTGCAGTTAGACCGGGCAGCAGACAGAGGGTGTGCTTTGAGGAACCCCACACATTTAGTCCCGGGGCCCTCAGACTTGCCTGGAACACGCCACCATGCAGCCTAGGTTGTGAGACGGTCTGTGGTTGTGCTTTGGTTTCAGGGCTCTGCGCATGGATTTGCGTTTGAAATTAAATGGCGCTGTGGACACAGATTGGCAGAAAAGCTGCAGGCATTGTGGGGCGCGCCAGAGGTGGGACCATGCCTGGTTCCTGTCCTCAGGGTGCTTGGCTGTGACTCTGTGACCCTGGCTAGCCACTTCCTTTCTTTCAGCCTCTGTGTCCTCACCTGTGAGATGGGGCCACTAGGAGTCCCTGCTCGTCTTCCCTGCATCGGAGGGTGTACTGATCGGCCTGCCATCTTGGGGTAGCCACGGCTGGTCTCTAGCACGTAGGGCAGCAAAGCCAAAGGGAAGTGTGAGAGGCAGGGAGGAGGAAGAGGGCTGCTGAGCAGCCCCGAGAACCCCTGCTCCGAGGATGCCATGCCTGCCCGCTCTCTGAGTCTCCTGCCAGGGAGACCTCCTTAGCTTGAATGAGAGGGGAGGGGGACCCACTGCCATCACTGCTCCTGTAACTTGCCGCTGTATCCTAAAGGGCCTACTGTGTGCCGGCAGTGTCCTAGGCACTTTGCACACTTCACTCAGGCACCCCGTCCTTATAACACCCCTAGGAAGAGGTAGCCCCCCCACCTTTTGCTCACGAGGACACTGGGGCGCAGAGGTGCCAACAACATGCCTAGGGTCACACAGCTCACGATCAGTGAACTGAGATTGGGACTGGAATCTGGCCGCCCCCAACCGTGCGCGCCGCTCTTGGCTCTGACTTCCCACTGGGCTGCAGGACGGCCCGGACTCCAGCAACAGAAATGTAGCTTGTGCGGGGAAACCAGACCACATTCAGACACGCGCCCGGGAGGGTCCCCAGATCTCCCTTCATTCGCAGGCTGTGCTGGTGCCTGATCCGCCTCTAGACACAGGGGTCTGTAAATGAGCTTGGTGGGATGCCTGCCCCAGAGGAGCTCACGGGGCGGGGGCTGCACAGCTAACATGAGACACGTGCCCCATGATGCCGTTCTCTGCTTAAGATAGATTAAAGGACTGGCCTTATGGGGTCTGGGGGACCCCGAGATCTACTGAGGTTTCCTGATAAGGAAAGTGAGGCTTCTTCCAGCATGTGGGTCCGTGACAGGCGTGGATGTGGGCGTCTTCCGGGAGGGCTCTCGCCGGCTCACCCACCTTTCTGCAGCCCTAGCTGGGCCTGGAGGAGCCTGAGGTGTTAGGAGGGTACAGAGTGACTGACCCTCAGACCACCAGAGGGGAGTTTTGAGCTGAAGAAGAGGCTGGGACGTGGGAAAAGATGGTCTCATCACATCGCCCTCAAATTGGATTTTTGGGATCTGGCTGGGAGTCGGGGACTTGGCAGCTGGCCCCACTCCAGCCTTCACCAGGTCCACACATGTCCTGTCTTGGTCTTCCCAGCACCCGGGTGGGCCTGGCCCTGGAGGTGCTCAGAAGACACTGGTGGACAACAAGGACCCAGAACAGGTCATGTTCACGTCCGTGAGGGAAAGCAGAGGCACCCGGAATGCCATTAGTACCTCTTCATTTTTGTACACAGTCCCCTAGAAACCATTTCTCTTCGCTTGAGAGAAACCAACTGTCGTCACCCTTAAAGCTTGAGGTGTTCTCTGTTGTTCTTCGGTGAGGAGACAAAATGTACTCGCCTTTTCAAACCCAAGGGCCGGGCAGGGCGAAGGGGCTGCGTATTGTACGTATTTCACAATCAAACCCAAATAGTCTAAACCATGAAATAGAGTTTATCCAAACATAATCAAGGCTGGCCAATTTCATCCCAAAAGCACCAGGAAGAAACCCTTGGTGGACAGGGGTCCCGCTGTGTGGGGTTCTGTGTGCAGCCCGCTGAGGGGAATATAACCTGTCACTTCAGTCCCCTCCTTGGGGGTTATTTAATAATAACCAAGAGCTGGGGTGGCGTGTGACCATGGTGTGTGGTAAGTGGGTGTGGAAGCACCAGCCACGATTTCTTCTCTCATCAGGGTCCTTCTTACACTCGGCAATGAAATCACCAGGTCACGGTCTGGTCACCATTTCTGCACTCCCACTGTGCATCTGGTTCTCTGCGGGGGACTTTTCAGACTTTTAAGCTCCCAGCAGCTTCTCTCTTAGGAAGGTAACCCCTCTATGGTTCTCAGGTGAGGAGGTAGACCAGAGAGGTGATGTGACTTGCTTGAAATTGCACAGCTTGTAGATGGCAGGGGTAGGATTAGAACTCGGGTCTTCTTGGGCCTGGGGGCCACAGCCTGCTCCTCTCCTGGCTTCCTGGCTTCCTGGCTTCCTGGCTCCCAGGCTGCCCTCTTGCTGGCCTTCCACCTGGCAGGTGTGAGTGGGAGCAGCCGATGGAGAGGAGCGAGCTGATGGATCACGGAGCTGCTGCAGGCTGGCCCAAGCCCTGGGTAATAAGAGCCTATATTTTATGATTTCAGTGGAAGGGGTGAGAGGGCTCGCGACTTCTCCAAGGAGGTTAATGCAAAAACGGAGTCACTACCTGCAGAGTCAGGGGCGCTTGGAACCTTTTCATAAATCTGGACATTTTAAATTATTGCCTTTGTTAATAAGAGGTGAGGAATGGCCGGTGGGATGAGGCCCACTGGGCCACGAGTCGGCCCTTGGCACTGTATTTAACCAGTTCTTTCTGACACAGACTCCCTTTTCTTGAATTTCCTGTGCTTTATTAACAAGCGCCTCATTTTATTCTTAGTTTAGTAGGAAAAGGAGCCATTGCTCGAGGGCCCGCTGTGCCACGGCCTCCGTACGCGTCGTCCCCACTGATGCGTTCTCACGATGGTACGAGGGTATGTCCACTGGAATTTTTTTCTTATTGTGGTAAACTATACAAAACATAAAATGTACCATTTTAACCATTTTTAGGTGTATAGTTCAGTGACCTTAAGTACCTTCACGTTGTCCTGCTACCGTCACCACCACCATTTCCAGAGCTTTCTTGTGATCCCAAACTGAAGCTAGTTCTCCGCCGCCCTGCCCCCAGCCCACCACCAGCACCGTCCTCCTTTCTGTCTCCATGAGTTTGACTTCTGTTGGGACCTCCTATAAGTGGAATCACACAATATTTGTCCTTTTGTGACTGGCTGATTTCAGCAGACTGCCCTCCAGGTCCATCCGTGTTGGAGCAGGTGTCAGGATGTCCCTCCTTTTCAAGGCTGAGTCGTACACCACTGTGTGGACGGACCATCTATTGTGTCTCCATTCATCCCCTGAGGGACACGTGGTTGTTTCCAGCTCCTGGCGATTATGAATGATGGTGCTTGGAGCATGTACATGTGCTGGTTGGAGAGGCTGCTTTCAGCCCCTTTGGGTCGATACCCAGAAGCTGCGTTGCTTGGTTGCTTGGCAAGTCTGTGTGTAACTCAGAGGACCCGCCCACCTGTTGTCCACAGTGGCTGCACCATTTTCCATCCCCACCAGCAGTACACCAGGGCCTCCGTTTGTCCACACCCTCACCTGGCCATTGGAGTTTGTGCTCAAGGACCCTGAGTCTCAGGGATGCAGACGACAACTTCAGCGGTTAGTAAACCCGAGGGTCTGGAATGGAGCCGGCTCCCACTGGCTTCAGCTTCAGTGCCTGTGGCCGCTGTCCTGGGTCACCTCCTTTACTCCTGTTTTTTGAGGGTCTCTAACCCCATGGTGGCCCCGTCTTCCAGGATGGCTGGTTTTCAGCAGCCAGCTCAATAGTTCGCTAGCTTGAGTGTCTGGGGAAGGAAATCCTGCAAGCGGACACTTCACTTTTCTGCTGGGTCCTTGGGGCATTGATTTGGGTTTTGTTTAGTAGGAAGAGCTGTGTTTTTAGAGTGGGGACACAGGGGAGTGAGGTGGAGTGACTGGTGTGTGGGGTCACGCCCTGCCCCGCCCTGAGCCTCTCCGGGTCTCCCCATGTCCTGGGGGTCATCGCGCTGGCCCTCTTTCCCCGGCTGAGCTGGGAGGGATTGAGGGGGCACGCTGTCAGACTCCAGGGCACGTTCTCTTTCTGCCACTCTGAGGGGGTGGCCTTAAGTTTCTTGGTATAGGGGAAAGTAACCCTTGGGCTGCTGTGGAGATTGTGTGGGCTGTGACTTCTCTCTGTCGCTCTGTATTGGTTATCCAGGGCTGGCTGGCTTTAAACAACAGGAATTTACTGTCCCACAGTTCCGGAGGCCACAGGTTCAAACTCAAGGTGGGTACAGGGCTGCGCTTCCTCTGGAGACTCTAGGGGATAACCTGTTCCTGCCTCTTCCAGCTTCTGGGGGCCCAGGCGTCGCCTGGCTTGTGGCTGCATCTCTTAAGCCTCTGCCTCTGTGGTCATGTGGCTTGTACCTCGGGGTCCGGCTTCTCCTCTCCTGGACAATTAAAATGAAAAGGACAGTTGTCATTGGGTTCAGATCCCACCCAAATAATGCAGGCCGATCTCCCCCGACATCCTGAGCTTAATTACATCTGCAGTGGCCCCTTTTCCAAAGAAGGTCATGGTCACAGATTCTAGGCATTTGGTTATGGTCGTTTCATTCCCAGGGCCACCCTTCAGCCCACGACGCACCCCTAGGGCAGGAACCCCAGCTTGGTGTTCTCTGAGAACTCCTGAGGTTCAGGAATATGAGGGGCATCCCCCAAATGTGTGCTGGCTTGAACCCGGAGGTGGTCTCCATGCGTTCCTTCCCCCAGGAACTCTGGGGTTCTCAGATGCTGTCACCTCATGGTTTCTGGAAGGTGGTGTGGCCCCCAGTCAGTCCTGCCAAGTCAGAACACAATGATTAACAGAGAGGGGGGCAGCTTTAAAAAAAAGTCTGCAATAATGATTCTGAGAAAAAATTAGCAAAGTTGAATAGGAGCTAAAAATAGCTGGACGCATACTTGCCTATAATCTATTTTTTTTTAAAAAGAAAATGTAATTATTTTTGTAAACCGTCTCTGAGAAGCCAGAAGTATTTTTAGCCTGCATCTTCCAAGATGTTGTGCATCTTTTCAGGAAGAGCAGCTCAGGGCCCACCGGAGTGTGATGTCACCAAGAGGCCTGTGGAGCGGGGTCCGAGGGTCAGGAGCCCGGCCCCGCGCCTCATCTCGCTGGGCATGTGTTTGATGGGAGGCTGGTCCATGAACAGCCTGACTGTGGCCTCTGTGGGTGCTGGTGGCCTGGGATGTCCCAGCCACACCTGGTCAGGTGGCTGATAGCATTGGGATGATTGCCGCTGGTTCAACTTGGGGGCCAGGAGGGTCGGGGGTTCCCTCTGGGCGAGGCTGGCCTGACCCGCCATCCCCAAGATATCTGGGTCTGAGTGGACCTGTAACAAATAACCAAGACTGGAGGGGAACATTCCATGGCTTTTTCACTTGGAGCCAAACATTGCCTCATGTAATTTTCTCCCTGGTTTTTCCCATTGCCTCTGCCAGGGTCCTTGGGCCTGGCACAGACCCCATAATGAAAGGCCTTGTGTGTTTGTGTATCTGTATTTGTGTGTACATGTGCATATGTGTGTATGCCTATGCACGTGTGCATATGTGAGTGTGCATGTACACATGTGTGTGTGGTCATGTGGGGGGGACTGTCAGCACAGAACAGGTCCCTTGCCCCTGCCCGATGGCGGAGGCATTTTAGACTGTTTTTCTCCCTGAAATTGTAATTCTTTCTGGATTGTGGTGTGTGCCATTGGTTTCAGCACCCGGCCCCCTTGGGGCCTTTGAAGCCACGTCTCTCACTGGCAATGAATTCACCTTCTCAATACTTTCTGGGGGAAACCTCGTCCCCCACACCTGCCCCACTTCAGAGGGAGCCCGCAGTTTGTGGCCAGCGCTGTATGTCACCCACCCAGGAGTGTGTGCTGGGAAAATGCAAGCTTTGGAGACTGCCGGCTGGGTTCACATCTGATGTTTAGGAGCTCTTTGACCTTGGAGAGTAACCTAGTCCTTATGAACCTCAGTTTCCTCATCTATAGGTGAGGATGGCAGCGACTTCGTGGGATGGGGAGCAATAACAGTGGGGCACTTTACTAAAAACCATGGGCTTCACTCTCAACATCCCTCATCCCGATTCTGCAAGGAGGGTACTGTGATCCCCATTTCACAGATGTGGAAACTGAGGCAGTCAGAGCCCTTGGCTGCTTTGTGAGTACCTCCCCTGTCCATTGTACTGCCTTCAGCAGCAGCTGGTGTGTGAAAGGTGGTGCCGAGGAGCAGGTATCACTATAATATGTATTTCTATTGTTGTTATAACTGTTACTATTATTATCCCGATCATCATCATTGCTGTTTTCCCGGGTGGAGGTGTCCCAGCGTCCACGTGGCCACGTCCTTCCCCTGCTAGTCCTAGTTTCTGGGACTGTTTTCACCCTTTGATGGGATGGGCGTTCTTACCTTGCGTCCCTTGGGCCCTCTGCCTCGTCTTCCCTCCTCCCCTTTGGGTTTGTGTGTATTTGAGGTCTCAGATAGTCTTTCTCCTCTAATTGAGATAATGAACACAGTATTTCCAGAACTGCTGCACTAAAAGTCAAGTGCAAAGGGATGGCTTTCATTTGTTGTTCTCTCTCTCTCTCTCTCTCTCTCTCTCTCTTAATATGCATCTCTTTAAGGAGGGATTGGCTGAGAGAAACAGCTAATAACCTATGGATTTATGGAGCCAGCGCGAGCCGGCTTAATAAGCTTTTATACCTGGAACCAGTGTTCTGTCCCTTTAAGTTGAAACTCCGACTTGCTTGGTATTTTACAGTGCCTGGTTTCATTTATGCTGGAGCCAGACTTACTATGTGAGAGCCGTCCGCATGCTGGAATTAGTCTTAAGCTTGCTTCTGTGGCATTGCCAAATTCCATGTTTGTGTTTTATTTAGAATTCTTTTCACGGCCAGCCGATTCTGTTCCGGCACACACAGGCGCTGCTGCGCCCCATGGAGAAAATAAGCAAGCTTGCGTTTTCTTTGGCAGAGGCCGCGGCCACAATAGACTGCGGTCTCCGAAACATTTTTTAAAAGCTATTTTAACCCATAACAGATGCATAAAGTCGGCACAGGCATGCCAGTTTTCTTAGTTTTAATTAAAAAATAATTACAGTCTAATGGGATGTTAGTGACACATTTGGATGAATGGTGGGTGACATTATCTGCAACTTATAAATGAGTGCGTCTCTGTTGGCCGGAGCAAGGATGGGCGGACAGTTGGGAAGGGAATCTGGTTATCTGTTCTTCCTAGGAGGATGGGTGCCATCCTGGGCACAGTGGGGTCCTGTAGAAGCCTTGGCGCATGGTCGCGGCCCTCAGAAGGGACGTCCTGCTGCGGGCCAGGTAACAGAGCTGCCGGGATGCGGCAGTGGCATCTGGGAACATTCTCCACCCCGGCTTGCCTGATGGGAAATTCTCACCTACGGGGCTCCTCAGCGGGTTGTCCGGGTGCCGTGGCCTCAAGCCAGCACCTGCTTCTCGGCCCCCGTGAGCCCTCCTCCCCTTTAGAACCACCCAACAGTTAGAAGCACATGGGCCCTGGGGACCTGCTGGGGTCTGTGAGAATAAGATGGTACAGCTGGGAAGGTGAAGAGGCAGAAAAACTACTGCTTGCTGGAAGTCTGCACCCCAGATGCTCACCCTGGGATCCGATTTTGTGTAAAACTCGACATTCATTGGAATCCGGGGTGGAGTGGGGTGGGCTGGGAAGCCCTGTGGGGACTTAGGGCAGGGACGTGGACGTGGGCGCTGTGACAGAAGGGAGGGGTTTGGATAGGATTGGGCGCTTCTGGAGCTTCTGCGATGTCTCTCATGGAGGTAGGGAACTTTGGCTCCACTAATTAGGCAGTTGGGAGTGGTGACAGCTTGTGGTGACCTCTGAGCCCCGGCTCTGTCAGCCCCTCCGGGTGTGAAGACCAGGCCTCGGGCAGAGGGAGGACTCAGTGTTGGGGAGCTCAGTCTCCTGTGTGCTGGGAGGCAGACACCACAGGGTTGGGATGCTGAGGTTGTCCCTCTCCCACAGGTGCTGGGAGCTACATCATCCAGAGCCTTTGGGGGTCAGAAGGAAGGGGGCTAGCCTAGCTTCGGGCCCTTCATGCTGGTGGACAGCCTCGTGTCATTCCCACACAGCACGTCCTGCCCAGCCAGGCCCCTGTGCAGCGTTGACAGCGTGCTTCCAGGTGGGCATGGCCCCTGAACTGTGCCCCAGAGACAGGGAGGGACTGGTCCCAGGCCACCCGCTGAGTCAGGACCTGCCAGGCTGGCCTCATACCTCAGCTTTCTCCTGAGACCTCATGCTCTGTCCGGGCCCACGGAGGACCCATCCTGTGGCTCACAGTAGGTTCTGGAGACAAGGGACAGGCGGGGGGACCTTTATTTTTACTTTTGGGGCGGTGGTACTCATCGTCGTTGGTGGAGTCAAATGACTGTTCCCTAGACAATGCTTCCCTGAGCCCAGATTCCTCAGAAGTGAAAATTAAGTTCCTCTATTAAAACCATGAGTCATACCAGCCCAGATGAGAGTCTTTCTGGCGTTCCTCGAATTTTTGGAAGGGAAACATGGCATTCATGCTAATCCTTTCAATTATACCTTATTGCTGAATAATCCACCAGGCGCTTTGCATCAGAGTCCTCCACAATCTGATGACAGTGCAGGCTCTGCACGCAGCACCTGAGAGGGAGCAAAGTAACTCCAGGCCTGTGCTTCCTTTCCATGGGCACACCTCGGTCCCCAGAGCCTGGGGGCTCCCTGCCTTCCTGGGGCCAATCGCAGTCCCTCTGAGAGGTCTCAGGTATCTATCTAATGGCTGCAAGTGATTCATGTCCAGTTGAAAAGGTTCCATGTCTGTCTGCTCATGAGAATTGGAAGCAGATGGGAGTGGGGTGGAGTGGGTTCCCCACTCCATGCCTGGTCCTGGCACAGAATCCTGGGTCCCCTGTCCCCGGTGGGTTTCCTGCTCAGCTCCGGTGAGGGTGCAGACAGGCTAAGTAAGGGTTTGGTCCTTCAAAGAAACTGGTCTGTAGGTTTGGTGTTACTCTATCCTTCCCAGAGCCTCGGATGACCATGGCAAGGACCAAAGCAGAGAGGTATCACTGGGGGAGGGGCAGACCCAGAGACTTCTGTCTGAAGGTTGTGCGTCCTGCTCTGGGGGAAAGCAGCCAGGCAGGCAGGCAGGTGGCAGCCAGCCCCTTGGCTGTCATGTTTATGCCTCCCACTGTGGGCCCCGCGGGGGGGTCTGGGCCATAGGCGAGCTGACCTTTGGCCCCAGATGCAGCGTGGAGGGGGAGGTGAAAGAAGGGATGTCCTCTGGGAAGTCTCTGCTCAGACCAGGGGACTGAAGGTCTAGACATTTAAGAAATAGGAGACTTGATACTCTGCAAGACGCAGCTGTCAGACCAACCTGGGTTCCATGTCTCCGGCTTTGGGCATGTCACTGGATTTTTGGAAATTTAGTCTTTTTTTTGGGGGGGGTGGTCCATTTTTCTTTTGCTTCTCCTCATTCAGCAAGATGCTCTAGCTTGCTCACTGTGCAGGTGACTCCTCAGGTGGGAGGAGCAGTGTCTTGGGACTGGGCCTGAGAAGACGAGATTTGTGGCAAGGACAGGAACCAGTGGAAGTCGGCCGCCAGGCTGGGGGCGGCGCTTGGGTTTGGAATCAGATACAAAGTGTGATTTCTGAGTTTGGAACCATCATGCTGTTTTGGGGGATGTATGTGAGGGAGTGGAGCGGAGCAGGGTGGGCTCAAGTTCATCTACTTCTATTAAGTTGAAGTTTTCTCATTTTATGTGGAAGAAGACAGAGCTCGTGTAGATAATGAGAAGCACAGGCTGGAAAGCAGAGTTTGTTTACTCGTTAAATTTTCCAGAAAATAAACAAGGCTTTAGAAGGGAGGAGCCAGCAGCGGGGGACTCTGCAGGGTGGGGAAGAGCTTGATGGGAACCTCTGGTTGGGAGATGGGGCAGTCAGAGCCATTGCACCCCTACATCAGCAGGTTCATTTGTTCAAGGAAGTCAGGTGTCACCCTGGGCAGTGAAGGTGACGGACCACTGTCCGGAAGGAGGTGTGTATGTGCATGTGTGCACATGCATGTGCATGTATGCAGTTATCCCATGTATGCATGTGTCTCTGTGTGCATACGATTGAATGCATGTGCATATGTGTGTGTACGTGCATATGTGTGCATGAACAGCGCTTCCACCCTCTGTCCTAAGGACCAGGCGCCCTGGCCTGCTGCTCTGCGATGCCTTGTTGAAGGGCCAGGGAACAGTGAAAGGTGCATGGGACTAGGAGGGAGTGACGTGCCAAAATCATACCCAGTGCCTGGCTGCAGGCTCCGCTGAGGAGCTGGCCAGCCCCTACTCTCCTGGGTGCACAGTGGCCGCCCTGATGGTGCTTTCAGAGGCAGAGCTGTGTGCGCAGAGAGCTCTGCTGGGAGCCGCCAGGCCTGGGCTGGCGCTGGCTCTGCCCTTCCGAGCTGAGTGACCATTGCCCTTCACCTCCATGTTGGAGCCTGAGGGGAGACAATGGTGTCATCCTAGGTTCCGGGGTGTGCCTAGTGCTTAGTACAGGGCCTGGCACGTGGAAGGCCCCAGCAAGGGGAGCTATTACTGGTCTTATTATGACAATAGTTGTCATTGTGGGCAGAGGGGAAGGTGTTTCTCCACAGTGACCCTGGGCATCTGCAGTATCGCCTGCAGCTGAGCTGAGGGTGTTGGTGAGGGCTGGGCTCCCACCTCAGGGTCCCCCCGTGTGCTAGGTGTGGAGCCCCTGGGCTGGGCATGCCTCAGTCACCCCTGTTTCACAGTGCGAGCTGCTCTGTGGGGATGCAGTGCTCACCTGCCACGTCTTCAGGGACACCTTTGTCCCTAGTGGGAAGCCCTGCCTCTCAGTCTCTGCTTTTGCCACCGAGGGCCTCCTGCCCTGTGCTGGCTTCCTGGGCCATGCCTCTCTCTTTCCTCGAGTGGCCCTCCACAGCTCGCCAGGGACCCAAACCTCAGGATGTCGGTGTCTTGGTCCTCGGGCATGAGCTGCTTGGGTTCCTTTGGGAGCCTGTTTCAGACCCAGAACAAACGGCCTGGAGCCCAGGAGGTGGTGAGCGAGGAGACATCTCCTCTCCCTGGAGGAAACCTCCTCAGTAAACACCTCTGCAGTCAGGCTGGACTGGAAAACCCGTGGCCTTGCATTTACTACGGCTAATAAAACCCAGAGATTTATGGGAATTCTAGGCAACTCGTCCTCTTCCCGGGTTTTGACCCATTATGGTGGACCAGCTGTTCCAACTTTCCTATTTTCTACCATTCGTGTTCCATCTTTTTTTATTAGCTTCCCCCAGAAGGAATGGGGTGTGTTGTCTAGAGATGGGTTTGGGTTGGGCACCTATGTGCCATGTGCACCTCGGCGGCTGTCTCCTGTGCCCGTGGCAGACCTCACCAGTCGATCACAGCACCTCTTTCCTCTGAGTCAGGTGGATAGGTGCAGCAGCCACTACTAATCAATCGCGCTGGCCCAGAAGTTGAGATTTCATTTCCATCCTGGCATGACTTTCCTCTGAGGAACTCTTGGGAGAGGAGACAGCACATCACACCATTCCCTCAGCTCTTGAGGAGAGCGTGTGGGGGCTTGTGGGTTTTTCTGGGCCATTGGACCACTGGGGGAAATTATTTGGGGGGGGTCCTCAGCTTTAGCGTTGTAGCTGTAAAGGTGATGGCTGCTCCGTTGAGGGCTAGTGTGTGCCAGGGCCAGCCTGACCCTCTGGGGCACACAGCTTTTGCATGGTTTTGCGGTTGAGGTGCAAAGAAGGTAAGGCTCTGGTTTGAGCTTACAGACTTAGAAAGAGACAGAGAGGATGGTTGGCCCGGCCCTTCAATCCCAGGGTTCTCATCTCCTGTGAGCATCACTCTTGGGAGTCCTGCCCGGCCTCGCCTCCCTGCTTGTCCTCTGGCCTGACTGCCTGGAGCGTGGGCCCTGGCCCAGCCCGAGGCTGATGTCCCCCCGCCCAGGCCAGGCTTCCAGGGACCTGTGTCCTCTGGCACCTCGTTGAGATCACTGAGCTGTACAGGGTGGCACAGGAAGTTCTTATCCCAGGTGCCACGGGGAGTTCTGTGGTTACTTGCAGCTCTGGGCTGGGAGCTGTTGCACTGACCTTATCCTGGCCTAGAGCTGAGCTTGTTTCGTCACATGGGCTACGAGGTCTCCGTGGGTTTCCACCCCAGGGCCGCAGCCTGCTCTCAGGTCACTTGAGAATCCCTGCTGATGTCAATGGAGACTGCGTGTTTTGATCAACAAGAAGTGGAGTTTTGGGGTTCAGTAGGAATGTGATGGGAGAGAAATTGGGGTGGAGCTCACCCCCGCCATGGGCCCAGTGTGTACCTCTCCACCCTCATCACAGCTCCCTGAGGCATCGTGGCCACTCCCGTCTCCCAGACGAGAACCCTGAGGCTCAGAAAGGCCAAGGCTCTCCTGTAGAACCGCACGGCTGTGACGTGGCAGAGGGACGCTCACACCCAGGTCTCCGAGGCCCCGGCCCCACTTTTTCCTGCTCTAGACACAGTTTGAAGTACAGCACCTCCCTCTCCTGCAGCCATCAGAGCCCCATCTGCTGTCCCTGCGCTCTGCTCCCTGGGAGGTGTCCTGGCTTTCTGTGTCTACTCCCTCCATCCCCTTGGGTGCTTGCTGTTCCCACGTCTGTGCTGTCCTTGATCCAGCTACGATGTATGTGCTTGTCTGTGTGTCCCCGCCGCTAGTCTAGACCTTGGATGAGGCAGGGACCCTGTCTCATGGTCACCCAGCTTGTGACTCTGTATCCCAGATAAGAGCATCCTTTCCGGCCCACCATAGGAGTCTGAGGATGTCTGGGGGGGTGGGGGGGGTGGGTACCAAAGTGATTCTTCAGTGAACACACCTTCATGTTGGCCCTCTTGTGCCTTGGGACAGGAAAGCCTCACATAAGGGGCCTGGCCGAATTCTGGAAAGGGTCTGTGCCCTAGCCTCCCTGGCCAGGATGAAGGCAGCTGGGCGTCTGTCCTCGCAGGTGAGCGTTGTCAGCCAGAGTCAGGAAGTCATGAGCCAAAGGGCACCTGAGAACCGCTTTCCGCCTGTGGAGGGCAACCTGCGCTCTTGGTCTTGCTTCCGTTATTCTCCCAGTCTGCAGCGGGATGGAATGACCCTTTTATGACTTTAGTGCTTGGGGACACCTCGAGAAAGCTAGGTATAAATATCAGAGCCTGCCAGCAGCCAGTGGCAGCCACTGCCTAATAAACTTCAAGTAAATAACACGGTGATTAGTGGGGTGGCAGCCTGGAGACGCTGGCCTCCGTGGGAGCGGGTCCCTGTCCACACCCGGAACGTAGGGCTCAGTGAAGTCCGAGGGCTGGGGCTGTGGCCCAGCCGGCACCCGGGCTTTATCACAGGCGGAAGGGATGGATGGCAGTCCTGAGTGAACTCAAGGTCAAACTGTGCTACTCAGAATGGCAAGGGACGAGATCCTTCAGCGCCCAGGGTCCCCCTGGGAAAGCAGACTCTTGCCACAGTCATGGCCCCTGGGGCCTTCATCCCGCAGAGCAGCCCAGAGTGCTCCGCCGCCCAGCCAGGCCACCTGTCGTAGCTTCCATTTATAAAATGCCCACTCTGTGCCCGGCCTGGTATCTCACGCCCTCTCACGGCGGCTGCCACAATTGGCATGAGGAGATAGACACTCAGGGAGCCTCTGTAACTTGCTCAGGGTCGCTCAGCCCACACATGGCTCATCTCCACACGGAGCCGTGAGACACGGCTCGGCCTGAACGCCATCACCCAGGGTTGGTGGTTGTTGTCGGTAGCTGAGCTCAGTCTCATGGGCTCCTTTCAGGGCCCTGGGTACCTCTGCCCTTTGGCCTGGCTGGACTCTGACCAGTAAGTCCCTCAGTCTCTCCATGCAGCCATGGTCCTGTTTACTTCCAAAGACCCAACTCTCTGCTGCATCTCTGGAAAAACTCCCCCAGTGCACACTTCTGGGCCGACCTGATTGTGTGGTATCCTTGTGTGGAGCTGGAGGGCCCCCAGGGCACAGACTGTGTGTGTCTCTGGGTCTTAGCACCTGGGTCTGCAGGCCTCGGTGCCCAGGAGAGTCTGGGGGGATGAGGGGTGTCTTTGGAGCCCTCTTGGCCACTAGAAGCAGGTGGGGCATTGGAGATGAGCAGAGTGAGTGCCCAAACTTGCCCACCTTCATGCCGGAATTCCCAGTCCAGAGGACTCCCAGCCAGAGGGAGTTTCGATTGGACAGGAAGGAATAAGGGCGGGGTGTCCTTGTCTTGGTGAATTCTGAGAGTGGGGTCTGCAAATGGGGCATATATGATGTAGAGGGACCCTTGAGCCGGAATACCATCATGTCCTCATGCTCTTTTTATTGTTTGTACCATAGCTGCTTCCACAATAAAGAAGTATGAGGTCTCCCACTTTAAGTGAACTGCTAACAGAAGCATTAAACCAATGGTGAAAGAATGGGAGTCATATAGTCAGGGTTGTTCCACTAACCTACACTGCAGAGGAACACAGAAGTTAGCTCTGAGCTTCCTGGCAGCCTTGGCAAAAAGGGAAATACGGTGAATTCTGATTTGCTTATAAAAGAAAGAGTCATGGTTCAGGATAGAGAGCTTTTTGCATCAACTTCAAGCGTTGGACACTTCCTCCCATGGTGTTTTAGATAAGATGAAGGTCCAGACAGTAAATATGTTAGGCTCTGTGGGCTAAATGACCTCTGCTGCATCCACTCAACTCTGCCACTGTTGGGCAAGAGACTCCATGGACAACGTGTACCAAATGGGTGTGGCTGTTGTTCCAATAAAACTTTAATTACAGAAATAGGCGGCCAGTCCGTGGATCTCTGAGATAAGGAATAGTGCATATCACACTGATGGATCATTCTTATATTAGCTCGCAGACATCTTCTCATAGTCTCTCTTGCAGAAGTTGAAGTGGAGGGTCTGGTCCTCTTATTCTGCATCTCCAGACCTCATTCTGCACCTTTGTTCCTGGAGAGAGAGAGACTGGTCAAGGGGGCCCTGGCCCTGGCCAGATAGACCCTGCGGGCTTGGATGTTCCCTTCCCAAAGCCTCGGCCTCCAGGTGGAAAGGCAGCACGGGCCCTGTGGGCGCCCTCCCTGCAAGACCTCCTGATCCAGGGCCATCCCTGTGGGGCTGACCTTCCTCCAACAACTTGTTTCTGCAAAGGAAGGCTATAGAAGCAAGGCTTTGGGGCTGGTTTCATGGCTCCACAGTGGTTAGGAGCTGAACGGCTCTGGGGGACAGATATGTGTGCTGGTATTTTCTTTTAATTGTTGGAAGCAAAATACGGGGATAGGAAATGTCTGCGAATTCTGCTCATTACCTCTTACTTCCAATTTGTTTCTTTACTTACTCCCAACCTCATCTCACGGAGGCTGGGTAGGGGTGAGCAGTGCAGACGGACGGTAGAGCTTTCTTTTCCTCTGGGAAGTGGAGGTCTGTGGAGCACGCAGGGCGGGACCTGGCACACAGGAGGTACCAGGACTCAGGGCTCCCCTTCCCTCAGCTGCTGGCGGTGTAGCCAACGCCTTGTAGGTGAGCTGCATTTAACTAAGAGTTTCAGAAGAGGACGGTGCAGCCTTTGGGAGAATCCTTGAATTTTCCTGAACTGTATAAAGCATGGAAGAGGGTTCCAGAGCGGACAGGAGTTTTCTACAGGCCCAGCAGGCTCCGGCGTCTTAGCTAGGGCTGTCCCTGCACGCGCATTTTTAGGGTCTGGAGAACCTCTGGGCACACCATCTTGAAGAAATGGCGGCAGAAGCACCCTCACTACAAAATCCCAGAATTAGCAGCTCTCAGCTGCCCGGGATGGACCTACCGTTCCTTCAAGAACCTATTTTATTTTAATTCCCCTTCCCGCTGCTATGACAGATCGTGTAGCCATTAGAAAATAATCATTTCATCCTCCCTTTAAAAGTAATTTAGCTGGAGGTTCATCTTCTGAGCACCTGCCCATAGGTGATCTGGGACCTGGCCCACCGGTTCTGTCCCAGGTAACCCCCCCCTCCTACCTCCCGCCATGAGGCAGTAGCAGGTATGGTGTTTTCACACCAAGTGGGCTTAAATTAAGACCCAAGCCAAGCAACTGTGTTTTACTTCATCCATGTGGCCTATTGTGGAGAAGTTCGTGAATTGCTTTAGGTTTTACACATTTTTAACAGTTTTAAACAAGGAATGCCTTTTATGATGACTTGCAGGGACCCGAGGATGGAACTAAGATGCTGGTGCTCAGTTTTGTCCGAAACGTTCCTCCCCAGACTCGGGCTCAAGCCCCAGCTCTGCATGCATGCAGGAAAAGGGGAGCTACCGAGGAAGGAGCATGTTCTAGACGCCTGTTGGTACCTGTTGGCCCCTGGCAGCCCAGCACTGAGGACGTGCTCAGTGACTATGTGCACAGCAGCTCAGGGGTCACTGCTGGGCATCGACATGCTGTCTGTGGAGCAGTACCTGGGGGCAGGGGTCGCTGAGTCCCCCACCTGCCTACCTCTGCACTGTTGGAGTGAAACACCAGGGTGGGGGAGCAAGTTTGAGTCCCCACCTGCCTCTACCCCAGGCCAACCCCATCTCCTCCCCTCTGCACCGTTGGGTAAAATGACTTTGGTCAGTGCAGACAGGAAGTGCTCAGGGCTCAGGTACAGGCCATTGGGGCTTCACAGGTGCCTCAGCCTCTGTGTCGATGTCAGGGACAGAGACACCTCCACTCCAGACCCCTGGGATATGGCTGGTCCCCAAGTTTGCCAGGGGTCCACCTCACAGCTCAAGCGTGGACACTGGTCTGCAACAGCCTCCCAGGACAGTGACCTTTCCTCTTCAGCTGCAATACCCCCGTCGTCAGGTCCCAGACGGCCTTTTACTCTGACTGAGGGTCCCAGAGGGTCCAGGCTCGGGGGGGGGGGCTGGGCAGGGCCAGTGGCTGCACCACCGCAGACAGGAAGGCTTTCCAGGGCCCCGGGCCCTCTCTGTGGCGCTCAGTGGCTCCAAGGCGGGGGTGAGAGGAGCTGGGGTAGGGGTGCTGCAAAGGGATTTATTAGGCCTCGAGAGGCAGAGGTGGTTGCTTCCTGCTTTGCTGGGCTGTGATGATGCCTTCCGATGTGTGTGTGTGGGGTTCCCTTCATAACTGCATCCCCTGCCCGGCACAGAACCTGGCACAGATGCATGCAGTACACCTGTTTGTGAAATCAAAGAGCAAAGAATGAGTGAATGAATGAATGAATGGGTGAATGAATGAGCTGCTGAAGGCAGCAGACCACATCATGATCCCCACAGCACCTGGCACTCAGTAGGTGCTTTGGAAATGCTGCTTACTGGGTGAACACACAAGGAACCCACCTTTAAGAAAGTAAAGCCACAGACACAGTACTCTGTGTTCTGTCCGTCCTGGACTCGCAGGTCAGCGTCCCTGTGGTTAAGGGGGAGCATCTCATCTTTGAGTGTCTGTCTGTCCTGAGGATGTGTGCGCTGTTCACGCCTTCAAATGCGGGATTTGCTGGCAGGGACCTGAGTGGGTGGGGCCCCCGGCTGGTGCTTGCTCGTGTGCTCTGTTCTGCCTGCTGAGGCCCCAGGGAGGAGAAGGGCCTGGTGGGCAGCACAGTGGCCGCTGCTTCCTGCTCCGTGGCTGGGGAAGCTCCTCCCTGAACCCCAGCCTCAGTTTCCTCCTGCAGGAAGTGGGAGTTAATGGAGATAACAGGTGGAGAGCCCAGCGTGGTGCCTGGGCATGCAGGGGACTCGGAAGAGGCAGGCGCCATGTGTTCTGTCCATGTGGGCTGTGGGTGTTGAATGGCTGCCGATGGGGACAAAGGAGCCCTTTTTGAGACTCCATGGATGTGGCTTTTCAGGGGCTGCCCCGCCCCAGAGTACCTGGGCTGTGAGGCCCTGGATTCTTGGTGGAGGGCAGGGAGATGCCTGGCTTCCCTGACCAGAGACCCAGGCCCAGAGACGGGAAGGGTGTTGTTCCGGTCACACAGCAGGGGCGGAGCTATGTTAGACCCCAGGCTTGTCCCACCCAGCTGCCTCGTCACCCCATTGTGAGCCAGCCTTAGCGAGGGTGGGCCCAGGTCAAATAGTCCTGCAACCATGAGGACTATTGGACATGGACTCTAGTAGCCAAGAGGTCACCTCTCCTGTATCTCTAGGGTTCTAGAAGGGTGTGGGCCCTGCCCTGGCCAGGGGGCAGAACATGGGAAGGGGGGCTGTTGCTTTCCCCTAAACTCTGTGAGTCCTCAGCTCTGTTCATTGAGTTGTCACATGGTGCTATGGTCTAAATATTTGCGTCCCCCCAAATTCATATGTTCAATTCTAACCCCCCAGGGGATGATGTTAGGAGACGGGCCTTTGGGAGGTGATTAGATCATGAGGACTAGTGTCCTCTTACATAAGAGGCCCCGGAGAACTCCCTGTCCCCCTCCACCACATGAGGACACAGCAACAAGTCGGCTGTCTGTGAACTAGGAAGCAGGTCCTCACCAGACACCGAATCTGTAGGTGCCTTGATCTTGGACGCCCAGGTTCCAGAGCTGTGAGAAACAAATGTCTGCTGTTTGTAAGCCACCCAGTCTGTGGTGTTCTGCTATAGCAGTAAGAAGGGACTAAGACATGGCTTCAGGAGGGAGCTGCTGAGTCTTCCTCTTCTAGTCCAAGGACCATTTCAGCTGATCGCCAAAGTCTACCAGCCCCTTCTCTGATCAAAACACAACTGACTCGGGAGGCTGAAGCGAGCGGGTGTTTGTGCCTTGTCCTGGAGTCGATTAAAAAGAACCCTCTAGGTTCCCACCATACACAAAGGTTTCACAAGGAAAAAACAAACAAGTGACCGGGTGCTTATAAAGAGGCTTATAAAGATGGGTGTGTTCCTGTCGCGGGGAGTGCCTGAGGACCCCCTGGGAGCCCAGCCCTGTCCTAGGCACCAGGTTATAGACACACAGATCAGTCCCTGGAAGACTCCAGGTAAAGAGCTAGGAGCAGCGACACATCCAGGAATAGTCAGCGGAGGCTGGCAGCTCTGGAATGGGTCTGAGCCTGGTTGCAAAGGAGGGGAAGACATTCCCCAGAAGACATGGAGGATGGGGGCCAGCAATGGCTTGATGTTGGGGTGCCTAGGGACCAAGATGAGCACAGGGCCCAGGCTTGGAGGGGTCTGCTGTATCCCCAGGGGGCAACCCTGTAATGGGAGAGTGAGGGCTCCCAGCTGTGTGACTTTGGATAAGTCACTCCACCTCTCTGAACCTGAGGTTGTCATCTGTAAACTGGAGGGATAATGATGATGGTGATATCTCATCAGGTTGTTGCAAAGCTTAACTAAGTGTCTAGATTCAAGCGTGCCTAGTATATGAGAGGGTGGCCCTGTCACCATTTGTGTTCCCTCTGTCAAAAACCAAAAAACAAAATCCCCGGTATTTGATGTGTTGGTTGTATGTGACAGCTTTTCAGCTACTGATCTGTTTTAAGCAGCTGATGGTCATTTTGTTTTCCAGGCATTCTTTACAGTGAGCCTTGGTTTGGCTTCCAGGAATAGAAAACCCTGGCTGGAGTTGCTTTTTCCTCTGTGGAAATATTTGCACAGGCCACTGGCCACTTCTCTTGGGAAATTTGGTGCTCTGTGGTATTGATCCTGCCCTTAGGAAAATGTTGGGGGCCTCGAAAGGTGGGGCGATGTGTGTCCACTCTCCAACCTGCCCCAGTGAACCCACCACATTGGGCCTGGCGATGCCCACTTCCCCATGACCGCAAAGGCTGTTCTGGGAGCATACAGGCCTGAGGGCGGGCTGAGGCCGCAGGCCGTGGCTGGAGGCCAGGCTCCCTCTGGGGCTGCAGACTCCAGGAGGCTGCTTCGCATTTAGTTTGGGTCAGCAGATACTGACCGAGCGCGCTCTGTGCCAGGCCGGGGGGAGGGTCCTGGGCTCCAGGTGTGAACCCCACACAGGGCTTGCCCTCGAGTAGCTCCCAGTCCTGGACGCCCTGCTTCTGAGTCCGTTCTGGGTTTGCCCAGAAGTAGCTGTGCCAGCCTCCTGCTGTATGCCAGAGGCACGTGGCCCTGGCAAGCAGTGGCCCAGGCGCGGAGCAGGCATTTGCGGGAGATTCCAGTGCCCTGGCTGGATGTGTGGGCCATGTGGTGTGAACCCCAGTGTCATGGGCAAGGTGGCTGCCCTGGGCCTGGGCGGGGAATCCCCCAGGTTTTGGGGGAACTGACAAAGCGCCGAGGCCCCCGGAGGATGTCCTGGTTGGAGGGCTTCCAGAGGTGGGCTCCTCAGCAGAGTGCTTGGAGATGCCCCCTGCCCTGATGGCCGATGTGCCGGATCTCAGTCACCACCCGCGTCCCTGGCTCCTGCTCAGGGTGCCAGCCTTTCAGTGTTTGGCACTGGCTCAGCAGTGGGCTTTCTGACCAGGGATGACAAAGCTCCCAATGGGATTTCGGCCAGGCCCGCACCTCGGCCCACTGTGTGGAATCGCCCCCTCTTCGCGTCTGACCAGACCTGGGCTTCCGGACCAGGGAAGTGGGGGAGGCTTTCTTCTCTGTGTCGTGGGCCCCTGCAGCACCCCAGATTTCTAAACGCTCAAGGGTGGACCTAATAAGATGGTTAGAAAAAAAAAGAGAGAAGCATCCCCGTCGTGGTGGAATGTGGTGCCTTGGGAAGCAGAGGGATGAAGTCAGGGGGAGCTCTTTCACAAGAAATAGACTCTCATATCTTGGGATTTGGGGAAACAGAGCAGGCGAGGGCTTTTTTCCCTTCCCGGGCACTCTGTATTATTAAGACACTCTGTCTTATAAGGGATGCGGGATAATTAATCCTGTGATGAGGCAATAGCAACAAGCCTTTGAATATATTTAAATAATGAGGAGATGCGTTAATGTGGACCCGGAAAATCATTGCGGGCCGGGGGCATGGAGGAGAGGGTCTGGATTTATTGAATTGTACTTCTTCCCCTTGAGAAGATGGAGCTTTCTTTTGTACACACACGCACACGCGCACACGCGCACGCACGCACAGCATTCAGCCAGAACCCTATGTCTTCTCCTTTTTCGGTCGAAAAGAATCAATTATGCCTTGTGGTCGCTTTCCAAAAACCACTTTTGATGGTGTGATTTTGTTTCAGTCGAGGGCGCTCCAATCAGCCCCTCAGAAATGAGCGGGGGTGGGCAACCCCTCTCACCAAATATCTGGGCGCTGTGCAGATTCCCGGCCATTGAGAATATTGACAGCAATCAGATTTGCGCGGCTGTTGAAACTTCGCCTCTAATTGAACTGGGAAAGGTAAACCCAGATTCAGGGCTCTGCACGCTGTAATTGCAATAATTTAATTTAGCTATTTAACCTGTAATTCAGTGGTATTTATTAAGGAGCACGGGAGAAAATGAGGCCATTAGCAGCCAGAGACGAATACATTGAAATGAAAATGAACACTTCTAACTGCCAGTTGACCTTCGGTTTGTAGCAGTTTTTATTAGGCTGGTCACGGTAATTACCAGGACGTGAATCAGGGAGGAAAGTGAATAATTCCGTAATGAACATTTTTATTCATTATCTCGCATTTTCAGGAAGCGGACAAGTATCGTGAAAAAGGCGACGAGCTTTTCCTGTTTGTTTTTTTGAAACATGATTGTTTGTGGACAATGGCCCCGTGTGAAGCGTCGTTCCGTGAGGAGGGAGCTGGCGTCCAGGGAGCTGGACAGAGGTGCCCGGGAGTGTTCTGGGCGCTGGGCGTGCTTCCGGGGCGGAGTGGGGGGGAGGCAGGCAGAGAGCTTTCCAGATGCAGTGGAGCTGCAGGCCTGCCAGCCCAGCTAGGAGAGGTTTTCCCAAAATTGTGAGTCACGTGGAAAGCTTCCTGGTCATGTGCTGACCAACGGTGGGGTCACAACCAGCTATTCTCGTGCCCCGTTAGGGTGAGTTGTAAAGTGGTGCAGCGTTTAGAGGGCAGGGAGCTCAGCTGGAAACAAGCAGGGAGGTCCTTCCTACCCTGGGACCCAGGAACCCTGTTTCTGGGCCTCCATCCTGAAGACTTAACCAGGGACGTGCAGGATAACGTGCACACGCCTGCAAGTGTCCTTACAAAGGTGGAAGCAAATAGATTCCAACAGGAGGAGAATGGTTGAATGGACAGTGTCCCAGCCATATGATGGAATGTCACATAGCAATTAAAAACAAAGATTTCACAGTGTTTTCAGGGATGGGAGAATAATGCTGTTGATGTGTTATCAAGAGAGAAAAACCGAAACCAAAACTGTATACAGTAAGAGCTCAGTTGGTAGGTGCCTGTGGGTGTGCGTCTAAGTCCATAGGAGAGGGACCAAAAGGAAACACAAACATTTCAACGGAAGTTACTGTAGTGGTTTCTCTTTCCCTCGTATCCTGGTCTGTATCTGGGAAATTTTCTACAAGCAGAAAGTGTTCCCTTGAAAAATCAGAAGATGCAGTAACATTGATTTCAAAAGTTGTGACTTGCGCTGATTGGAAAGAGAAGTTTCTAGCTGGGCACCCTCCAGCGGGCTCTGCCAAGCTTGTGGTTTCATTAGCTCCTCCTTACGCTTCCCAGAAAACCATTCAGTCCTGCGATGTAACAGGGGAGGGGGCTTGAGCTGAAAACACTCATGTTCGCCCGGCTGTGATGGATGGCTTCCCAACACGGAGAGCGGGTATCCCTGTGCTCTTCAGATGCATCTCCTTCTTATGGGCATGACTTCCCTTCTCTGCTTGTTGGTCCAAATCGGGAGTCAGGGCCTGGATGGGGCCCAGACCCTCCACCCCTAGGGCTGAGGGTGTGTGACCCAGAAGTGAGGACAGTTGCAGGGGACATTTGTTGAGCTGATGCCCCCAGCGTATTCCTCTCCACTCCAGCCATACGCCCCATCTCTAGCTGCGGTCATTTCCATTCAGATAGAGACGTTAGAAAGAATTTTCTATTCATGCAGCTGGAAGGAATGAGGAGTGTGTGTGTTGGGAGGGGGAGTGGGGGAGGGTGTTGTCAGAAGAACCTTATTAGCTACTTGGATGATATCCCCCACCCTGCCCCCAACAGGGTCTTCATTTCCTCCCTGGGGTGCCCCTTCCTCACCCTCTGATACCCACAGGAACATCCTGGGGGCTTGCCTCCTGGAAAAAAATTATTCTTTCCAATTTTCAATTTTCTAACTTCACTCATTTTCTTTATTAAGTGCCGTGTGGTTATTGGAGAGAAAGAAATAAAATGACAGCTGTGCCCTGAATTCAGAGTGCCTGGACCCTGCTTTGCATACTGACTTCGGCTGGCTAGCAAGAAGGGGTGAGGGGGTCCTTTTGGTCCTGGAGTGGTGCCTGCACACGCCAGGTCCTCTGCAGATGCGCCCGTCTGCCCATGGTCCTCTTCTCACTCATCTGCTGTCTGCGTCCAACCGTAATCCTATACAGTGCCCTAAAATGCAAGGGCTCTGTTGTTTAGCCTAAGAAGAGCATAGGCCAGGGAGGTGGAAAGACACGCATTTGGCATCTGGTGCAGGATCTGGAGCTGGGGTGTACATCCAGATGTGAGAATAAAGTTCGCGAGGGCATGTATGCAAAACCTCTGGCTGAGTTCCTTGCACATAGTAGGCTCTTGGTAAATGATCCTCCTGGCCCCTCCCGCCCCAAGGCTCCCCCTGACCACAATCAGCATGATAATCATAACACCGGCCTAACTGCTGAGGATCCAGTGCCACCTTGGATGTGACAATGCCTGGCTCTGCCAGATGCCCAATGAGAGAGCTCAGCTTTCGAGGTGTCTAATACAGCCTGGAAGTGCTGTGATGTTTCTGAGTGGATGGGTGCACATGCTCGCGGCACACAGATTCCGTTTCATGGTCAGGAACCCCGAGATCCTCTCCCACCTCCCCTCCCACGGACCCAAGGCGTTCCCTTTGACCAGGCACGTGTTTCCCCAAAGTGCAGCTGACCCCGCTGGACCTCTGAGGCTTCCGTCCGAAGGCATCTCGGGAGCATTTGTCAGAACAGCTGCAGATGGTCCGTGGTCACGGGGGTTGGGTTGTTGCAAAGCGAGGGCCCTTCTGGGAAGGCTGTGGCCTGGGACCTTCCCTGCAGGCCTGTGGGCAGCCGTGGTTGCTGGGGTCACTGTCCCCCTGCAGAGCTGGCTGGCCGGTGTGACTCGGTCAGGGAAGAGAGGACACGAGGCATTTAAGTCTTCATGTTGGGGGAATAGCTAGTGTACCCCACCCCCATTTTCTAAGGCCCAGAAGAGGGTGTCATGCCACTGGGACCCAGGAGCCACCATGAGCTGAATGCAGCCGTCCGCTGTCTCCTGTGCAGGAACTCGGGAACCTTTCCTCTGCCTGGTTGCCTGGTTACAAGCTCATCTGTCATGCGCTCCCGAGAAGGGGGCTTGGCTGGGGAGGCCTGGGAGGGGGCGTTGGGAGATGGTGTCTGCTGTGGGGAACGCAGTGAGTACATTTGATCATATCTAAGTCCCATTTATATTACGCCGGACAGCCCCACTGCCCAGCTGCCCTCTCCGAGCCTCGGACCGCTGGGGTTTTTTTGATGCATGAATGAAGACTGGGACGTGGGCCAGGACTTCGCTCACGGGCTTCTTCATCATTTATTAGCTTCTAGTTTTAATTGTTTCCCGACTTCTTTCCAGATATTTATCTAGGAAGAATTGTCAGTTCTTGCTGCGCCGTTCTTGCAGACGGGAGGGGCAGGCGCCGACTGCAGACTTTTAACAGCTCTTTTTGGGTGGCAGGCAGGAGGGGTGCTTCAGTGCAGCCCAGCAGCTGTTGGTAGAGCACCTACTATGTGTCAGATGTTGCTGTGTGGAGGAGGACTGTAGGAGGAACAGGACGAGTCTCCCACTCTGGAGAGGCCCTTTGTCCCTGGGAGGGGCAGGGTGCTGTCACATGGAAGCTTAGGTTTTGAGCTCCGCCTGGGCTACAAGCTCTGGGATGGGTCTGAGCTGAGTGGCCTCAGGCAGGTCGCGTTACCTCTCTGAACCACGGGCTCTCCCTCTGGAATCTGAGGTGACCAGCCTAGCAAGGGTTAGTGAAGACACGCTGAGACACTCAGCAAGTGCTTGAGGGGGGCAGGCCATTGTTTTTGGGGTGCTGTGTCCCAAGGAAGTATCCTGGATTTCGGGGTGGGGAGAGTCGTGGGGTGGAGGCGCAGCGAGGACAGGATGCCAGCCTGGGAAGCCATTTGCCTTCTGTCCTCTGGTCTCGTCTGCGAAACGCGGGTACCGGGAGAAGCCCCACAGAGGACGCAAGGGAAATGTCAGGGGAGCCACTGGCAGCGTCTCTTCCTCTCCTTCTAGAAGGAGCCCTGGGGCAGAGTGGGCCCGCGCAGTAGTCCCTGGGATGGGTTTGGCCATTGGGACTCGGAAGGCCGGGTCGGGAACCAGGGCTTGGCTCACTCAACATGTGTGTGACCTTGGGAAGTCCTTCCTCCATGCCGGGCAGCCTCAGTTTCCCCACCTGGTACTGTGGGAGGGCTGCACGAGCTTGCTTGTTGCTGGCCCTTCATTGCACGACTTGGGTGGCCTCAGGCCACCGTGAGATCCTCAGCCTCTGTTCCTATGTGTGAGCTGCAGGAAAATACATGCCTTGTGGGATAGCTGTAGGGTGAAATGAGGCGCTGCTGACCCGGTGCCCGTGGGGTGAGTCTGTCGGCCTCCCAGGGTGGCTGTCATCCAGGGCATTTGGCTTCAGCTTGGCTCCGTGGTTAATACAATGGGCTCTTGAGCCTTATCGCCGCAGGCCTGGGTCTCTGCTCCGTCACCTCATACAAGCCCTCGGGCTGGCCACACTTTGAATCTCACTTTTCTCCCTGTAAGACAGAAATTAGCTCCCTCTCAGGGTCATTGTACAGACCAGGAATGTCACACGGAGGGGCAGATTCAGAGAAGTTGAGCGCCTTGCCCTGGGTCACCCAGCTAATAGCCTCCGCATCAATGCTAGTTTGGAATAGAAACCTATAGTGTCTGGCCCATTGCCCAGGTGCATGGAGCAGCATTGGATGGTGTCCTGAGTGGCCCAGGGGACAGAAGGCTGGGGCACCGGCCCTGCTCGCTGGCCTCTGAGCTCTGCCTCCCACTGTGGACCGATTGTTCAAAAGCCACAGCTCCTTGGCAGGCCCGACCCATCAGACCTGGACTCAGAGTGGGCGACTTCTTTGAGCCTGTACAGCACGCCAGGTGGGGTTTCAGCCATTCCCTGTCACTTCTGCTGCAGGGGACAACCTGAGGTCTGGAATATTTACTTTGTGCTCAGGCTTGAAGAATGGAGGACAGGTGACCGCTGGGGCAGCTCTGCCACTGGCCCTCAGCTTCCTGGTTTTGTTTCTTCTCCATCATGTTTGGGAGAATTACGGTGAAGCCCCGATGCGTCGTGCGTGGGGACATACACGTTTCTGTAAGACCTCGCGTTTTCTTGGGAACTCGTTGAATTTACAAGTTGCTGTGGGGCTGTAGTGATTGGCAGAAACCATCAAAAACCATGGTGCCTTCATGCATGTTGACAAGCATTGGGGCCAATCAAGTGGCCAGATCTCACTGGCATGAAGAATGGATTTGGGGTGGCTGCAGGAAAGGGGGAAGCTAACCAAATCCTTTGTCAGCTCGCTCCTTGAACATGAGACTAAAACCCCATTTTAGATTTGGGGTTTTTAAAGACAGATCCTGTCTGAAGTTTTGGCCAGAATAATTTGAAACAAAATGATCCCGGACTTGATTAAAAAGTGTTGCGACATTAAACTCTTTTCCTGGTCTGCACTAGAACTTCTGTTAACCGTGGGGCTTGTAAATGTGTGTTAGACTATTGTTTCTTCACTCAGTTGCACTTGTTATGTTAGATTTGGGCTTTATCACTTATTTTATTTTTTCAAAGGGAAACCTTATTACAGAAGAGAGTGGTGAGAGGATGGGGGGAGGTCACCCCTCTGCAGCCGGAATCTGAGTTCTCCAGTATGTTGTGCCAAGCCAATGGTTATTATTCCCCCAGAAAATAATGTCCTTTTTTTTTTTTAAACTTGCTTTTAACATTCTGCCCTTGGCATCTGTTCCAGGCATTGTGGACGGATGGAGACTGTGTTCTGACAATGGGTTAAAGCAAGCCCTTATTGAAAAGCATTCTCTACTTAATTACATTTCCTTCTTCTGGAAGCTATTTTAATTTTTTTTTATAATCACATGTTAATTGTGTATTAGCGGGGCCTTTCTGATTAGTTGAAAACATAATGAAACCTTTGTAAACAACACAGAGAGAAAGAAAGGGGGACGTGTGAAGCAGGGACAGTGGTGACGAGCCAGTTCTCCAAAAGGACCACATAACTACATTTCTTGAAGCCAGGGAGGGGTGGAAATTGTACCTGGAAGTCCCTTTTTTGAGTGACAACTCCCCTAATGGGGAGGGCAGGACCATAGCTGCTAATCAGTGAAGGAGGGGGTGTGTTCAGGCGTGGACTCGCTCCTTCTCCCTCCTAGCCCGACCCTACTGGCATTCATTCATTCATTCACTCATTTATTCATTCACCCACCCGCTCATTCATTCACTCACTCCTTCACTCACTCCTTCACTCCTTCACATTCTTACCAATAAATAGCTTCCTCTATTGAGCGCTGACTGAATGCAAGGTTATTTAGATTTACTGACCCTCAGTGCAGGAATTAACCCCATTTGTGGAGATGGAAACGGCTCATAGTTGAGCTCACCCACTTCTGTTGGCCCAGGGAGAGGAAGCAGGCGAGTTGGCTCTGTCAGCGCAAGGAGCTAGTCCCAGTGTGCTTCTGAAGTCGCCCTGGCCCTTCCCAGGCAAACTTCAGCAGGTTCTGGCAGCGGGCGTTAGGAGGAGCCTTCGGGGCTGGGCCTGTCTGTGTGTCTGTTGGGGGGTGGGGAGGGCGGGAGGTCGGCAGCCGCTGCTGTCCCTAGAACGTGCCGGCTTTGTTTTATATTTTCCGCCTTTTAACAGCTTTACTGAAAGCCGCAGCCCCAGTTTACAATCCCTATTGTGGAAAGAGCCCCCTCCCCCGCCCCCCAAAGTCCTGCTCTGTTCCCCATTTACAGGGCTGGCCTTACAGGGGTTTGCAGTTCCCAGGCTGTTATTAGGAAAACGTGGCCGGGGCGCTTAAAATGAAAGTGCTACTGTGTGCAGAGCGCCAGGTTCGCCGTGCGCGCTCCAAGGAGACGCTGCCAAGACAGTGTTGGGAACAGCCGCCAAGCAAAACACACGCGCCCCGGCCAGTGGAGCCAGCTCACTTCTGCAAATAGAGGAAAAATTGACTTTCTGATTTGGAGTGTTTCTACAACTAAGAAGAATCACTCCAGTGACTGTTCTAAAAATATTCTGGAGGAGGCACGTTCTCGAAGGCCTCGGGATTCTGAGCGCTTCTTAATTGTACTTTTTATGTAATCTCTCCGGATCGTGTTAAAAAAAAAAATTTACCGAAGCTCTTGCGTGGTCATCCTCCCCGCTGCCCTCCCCTCCCCACACCGAAGTGTTGCCGCAGCATGAGAGTGGCGGACGCAGCAGAAATTATATTTTTATCTCTTTGACTTCAGGAAGTATATTTGGGTTTTCATCTCCTGCAGCCGCTGCTGCAAGGCTCACATCCGAGCCGCTGAATCTAGAATCTAGGGCAGCCCCTGAAGTCCCTGCATTGGTGGCTGAGCCCAGTTCTGGAGGGAGGCTTTAAAAAAATTTTTTTTTTTTTGGTGTGTGTGTGGGGAGTTAAGGGGGGTTGCTGACACATTTCATGCCCCTACTCCCTCTGCCTGTTCAGGCCGGCATTCCCCTTTATAAGGCATAACTCCCTAGGAGCCCGGGTTCCACAGCTCCAGGCAACTCTGGAATTCAAATGATTTCTATAATGATAAAATTGACTGGGATTCCACAAGTTGTGTTTATTGCCAAAAGTAAATGATGTCAGCCCCTCCTCCTCTGTCTGTCTCTCTCCATTTCTCTCCACTCTCTTTCTCCACCATGTCCCCCCTTTACTCTCTACCTTACCCCCAATTTCCCACGTTTCTGTGTTTCGGTAGGTTCAAGCTGCAGTACCTACATTACAGCCGTTGCTTTAGTTGAAGGGCCTAGACCAGGGATGGGCACCCCAGCACTGTAGACATTGGGGCTGGGTAGTTCTTTGTTGAACGATGTTTACCGGCATCCCTGCCTCTACCCACTAGATGCCAGTAGCACCCCCACGCACCAATCACGGCAATCCAAAACGCCTTAAGACATTACCAAAAGTTCCTGAGTGTGGCCAAAAAGTCTTCAGTTGAGAACCACTAGTGTAGCCTTCCCCCGCTCCCCCCGCCCCAAACTTACAACCAGAAAAAGGCCTGGAGAATATTAGTATCTATTTTTAGGTTCACAAATAACCAATAATAACAGGGTTGAATCAAAGGACTTGGAAACTGAGAGTGAATTCCCAGTGTTGAATTTTGTCCCCAAAACATATTCTGAAAAGAAGTCACAGGAGGGTCCTGGCTTGAGGGCCGTCCAGGTGTGGTCGGTGTGGGGTGGTGGCCTGACATCACAGCCGGACCTGCAGGAGTTGGGATGGTCAGGCAGTGTGTGGCCAGAGTCTGCACCTTCTGATAGTCAGGCAGTTTTCTCTAAAAAATTTCTCACGCTGAGTTTATGGAACAAATCTGGTAGAATTAGGTAACTGATAGTCTTGTTGGTGAACAGAGGATTTTGAGGAATTTGCCAGTGCTTTTGGCAACATACACTACGACTTTCTCAGTTTTATTGCCCTCCCTCCCTTCCTCCCTCCTTCCTTCTTTCCTTCCTTCCTTCCTTCCTCCTTCCTTCCTTCCTTCCTTCCTTCTTCCCTCCCTCTCTTTCTTTTTCCTTTCCTCCCTTTCCCCCTCTCTCCTTTCCTCCCTCTTTCTCTTCTTTTCCCTTAGAATTTTTTTTTTACCGTGTGTTAGGAATTAGACCTAGCCTGCTCACAGGCAAACACCTCATTTTAATGACATGCAGTAGCCATTTACGAGAATCATGTTCTGTGGCTTTAAATGTTGATTCGTTGCTGGGGTAACCAATAGGGTCAGGTGCCCGGTGTAATTTCATCCATCAGCAAGCCCATCTTCAAGAAATCTAGAATTGGGTGGTCAGTGGGTTTTGTGCTGGGCTTTCTTAACTCTGTGTGGCCAAGTATTCGCGTGACACTCATTTCCTGGTCTCAGCCAAAACCCATGCTTCCGCTGGCTCTCCGCCAGCTGGCCAGTCGAGCCAGCCTTCAGGTCCTGGAGCCATTTGGAGCTCACAGGACCCCACCTCCCCTGGGGCCCGGGCTTCTCAGCTTCAGGTCCTCGGTGCAAACCTGACAGCTCCAGCACCGTGCTGGGGCCTCTGCACTCCAGATCTACAGTCATTTTGGGCTGCAGCTCTCCTGACCCCATCCTCCACTCCTCCTGGTGCTGTCCCCACCTCCTTTGTCACCAGGACAGCCTCCTGTCCTGGCACATTTCCTCCTGCCCCTTGGCGTCGCTGCTGCTTTCATCTGCCTGTGGGGTGGGCGGGCAGTACGTTGAGGACCAGCTGGCACAGTCTCTGGGGACCTTGGGCAGGAGCCGCGGGGCCACCCAACCACCATGCTGGGGCCACTGGTGTTTGGAGGAGGACTATGTTGTGAGCATGGGTGTAATTACCCCCCCCACCTGTGTGTGTGTGTGTGTGTGTGTGTGTGTATTTTTATGTGTGTGTGTGTGCATGCGTGCGCACACACACACACACACACACACACACACACACACCTGCACTTTTGTGTGAACCTGGTGGGGGAGAGCTTGGTTTCTGTTTCCTGTAAGTGCTGTTGTGTACATCTCCGAATCCTCTGATTTTCTGATCACCGGGGAGCTGGGCTGTGCATGGGGGCCCCGGAAACTCCAAACCTGTAAACTGGCCTGGCCTGGCGAGGATGACCATCCCTGGCTGCCGGCGGGCTGGAGGAAGCTGGCACAGTGGCAGAGGCAGAGTGCTGTGGACGGCCGCAGGTTTTTCATATGGAAATGTGAAATAATGGGGTGATTAAATAGAGCTGTATATTAAAGTACATCTGACATTAGAATTACCATAATGTGCTGTAGCCTTAGGCTGAGTACTTTATTTGCCATCTGTGTCGGCCCAAAATCCCCCGGGGAAGCGCTAAAATATTCTGAATAAACTCAGCTCCAGTTCTTATTGAGAGTAAAATACCATTTGTGGCACGTCGTATTGATTCGTCTTAATTGTGGTGCAGAAAAGAACATTCACTTGCTGATGACTTTTGTGCTTGGTGACAAGCTGGCTGCAGTTACTCTAACACTGCAGTTGGTTAACCTGGACAGGCCAGGCAGGAGTGGGTAGTGCCACCGTGGGCATGGCACAACTGGGGCTCCCTGCCAGCTCCCCTGCTCTCCTCCAGGGAGGTGCTGGGGAGAAGGGCGCCCATTGGGGGGTACAGGAAATTCACGTGCCTCCCCGCCCGCCTGGCCTCCTCTTTCCACCGCCCAGAAGCCCCGACCCTCTGGGGTTGCCTTTTAGGGGCCATAGCCTCCGCCTCTGCCCGCCCTCGGTGGGAGAGATGTCCTATGCATACTTAAGAAAACAAAACAAAACAAGAAAAGGAAAAAACCCCACCCACCCCGACCAATCTAAGCTTGGTTGGTTCCTGGTTAGTGGCAGTGGGACCCAGTAATGGTCCCTGCAGCCCTTTGGGGGGGAAAGTGCTTTCGAAATGCATTAGAGATAAATGAGTCATCGGTGGGAAAACACTTGGTGATCCAGACAGTGTTCCCCATTCATAAGGTCCAGTTTTTACCCTGTAATTGCCTATCATTATACACAATTTAAATATTCAAACGTTCTCCACAAAGCTTGGGCTAGCATGTTTTTATTACAGATTCAGAACAAGGGAATAACCTTTAACTTCAGAGACAAATGAGACAAATTTACAAGTGCATGTCTGCTGTTTTCTTGTATTTTATCAATCCCTGCGGACCGGAACACTTTGGCTATCACGCCACTCAGAACAATATACATATATTACTACTTGTTTGTAGTGCGTTGGTAACGAGTCCCCTCTGCATTCGCTAACCTACATCACCGGGGCTGGGGCTCTCCATAACATCAGCTATCTCCTCAGAGCTCAGCGTATTCTCCATTAAAACCAGATTTACTGCCCCTGCAATACTTCTTAGGCGGAGTGGGGAGATTTTTGTGGATTTAAGGAAAGGAAGGATGGGGGCCTGCCCGTGAAGGAAGTCATGCATGCTGGAGAAGGGGGACTTCCTGTGTCAGTCAGAACGTGTGCGTGAGGTGTGCATGAGGTGTGCACACCGGGTGCTTGCGCTCACCGCAGCCCACACCTTGCTTTTCTTGCCTGCTAATTTCTTAATTCACTCTATTTTCCCGTTAAATGGTAAGGATCGTTTGCTCTGTGCTTCCCCTTCACGTTCTCTGCTAAATTCCTATCCTCAGAGTTCTAGAACCCTTTCAGAAAAAAACCCCATATTTTTTTGTTGGGATGGGGGTAGGGGGAGAGGGGAAGAAAACCTCCCAAACAGCGCCTCAGTCAGCCTGCCAAAACCCACTGGAAAAGGGTATATAGGCCCTTTTCAGGGAAGTCAACAGAAAGCAAGTTCAAGGGACTGTGACGATGCATTCATCTGTTTCAGGGAGGACGTATTATTTCTAGCGGATTAGAGTGTCTTATGCAAAGGGGGAAACTCTAAAAGATAATCTGGAGAAATGCACCTAGTTTTTCGAGAATGTCGAACGTGAGTTGCCACATGTAAAGTCGCTCCGTGTGTCCTGCCTCCGGCTCTTCCATCTTAGCAGCAAACACTGCTGTTCTCACCCTGCCCCGAAATGCCTCCGCGGTCAGCGATGTCGTTTGGTTCAGGGCTGGGTGGCTGTTTCCTGAGCCTGAACTGCACACCTGGCCCGACCACAGAATCGAGCAGTTGAAATCGAGACTGTTTTGGGGAAATCTGGGGTGCGTGGTGCCGCGGCGGTAGTTTAGTTTCAATACTTCCCTGTTCCACTAAGAACCTGGACCACCCCGCTCCTGAAGGTGGCTCACAGGCCAAGGGTGTTCAGATGAGAGGCTTGATGGAATAATGGGGCTCCTGGTGGAGAGGGTGGTTTGGGAGGCACCTGGTAGGGAAGTGATCCTTCTGGATTGGGCTTGAAGTTCCCTCTTTGTGTTTTCCATCCCCCCACCCCCACCCCCTGAATGCCATTTCTTTATACCTTAGGGTTCATAGTTTGGGAAGGGTGGGTCTGGTCTGAAACAAAGCTCTCCAAGGGGTTCACCTACATCCTTTTGTCATACTGAGATTTTATTATACTGAACAGTTGATGACTCAAGGACGTCTTGAGTGTGGGCTTGAAAATCCTAATTTCAAAAGAAAATATCAAAAATTTTCCCTGTGATAAAATTGACAGCAATGGAATTTGATCTGTATCCAGCTAAGCCTCTTTGCCTGTTTCCAGAGCCTCCTCAGACTAATCCCAAGTCCCCGTTTCAGTTCCACCTCCAGCTCTTCCCTCTGTGACTCCAGGATCCCACCTCCATCCAGGCCTTTGTGCAGACAGGTTCCCCTGCCAGGCACGCCCATTCTCTGCACAACAGACTCATGCTTCCTGAACTCGGCTCCAGGGTCTCCTCCTGTGGCAAACCTCTCTGCTCCTCCCAGGCTGTTGATCTCTCCTCCGTCTGGGTCCCAGACTATGTGGCTCATCCTTTCCTTACGAGATGTTTGTGGACTCACCAGCCTCTTGCACTGACCACAGGCTTATTCCTGTCCCTGTGCTCAGCAAAGTGGCCTGGCACAGAGCAGGCACTTCGTGCTTTTGTGGAGTGAAGGAAGGGAGGAGCAAGTGCATAAACGAGGTCGAGACGGTTCTTTCACCTTCTGCTTTAACGTACAAAGGTTTCTGGGGTGCCAGATGTAGTGTGACCTTGGCTGTTGTGATGTGCTTCCTGGCGTTCTCAGGAGAAGACTAAGAGCCTTTGAGAGCGGGGCATGCTCTGCACATTAACATTTAGCCCTGGGTTTGCATGGTGAGTGTGGTGAGTGGGGACAGCCCTGCGTTGGAAGCTCCGCGGAATGGAAACAACCCTTGCGGAATTCTCTTTAGCTATGTCCAACTTGAACTCACCTCCATGCAGTGTTTCTTGCCTGCCTCCTCCCTAGGTGCTCTGAACTCACTCAGCAGGTTCCGCTCTGCCTGAGAAGCCTTTGTGCACTGCTTAACCCACTCCTGCTCCCCCATCCCCCACCGGCGGCCTCCTGGAGGGAACGGGTCACAAACTATCCCTCTGCTGTGCCTACTACCTAGTGTATGGTGACTAGGTGCATGAGTGAATGGATGAATGAGAAAGGTGTCCCGAGAGCACTGGGACAAGATTAGCTATCCTTGGGTTCACTCACTCCCAGGAATGCCTCTTTGGCTCGAAGCAAGATTCATGGTGTTTCTGTGCACACCTGGCACTTTGGCGGATGGTAGGGCTTTCATCTGAGGCATCTGCGAAGGCTGGAGGCCCAGTCTCCCAGCCCGAGGTGACTCCAGTCATCTAAAGTACAAAGTTTACCTCTGCTGCACGGGCACTATTGGGGTAAATGGACTGTCCCCAAACACTTTGAGGCTAAGTGAAGTTTTCTCATCGTGTAAGGCCACTTTATTCTTGGCCCAGGGATGAGTGGCATTTCCTGCAAAGCCTGCAGCTGCCATCGCTGGCCAGCTCTCTGGTGTGATGGTGCAGCTGGAATGATTTGCCACGGCTGGTTCAGGCCCCTCCTGATGCCCAGTTATGATAGAGTTTGCAGTCCCAGTGGAGGGGACAGCCAGGTGTGCGTCCAGACACAGACCTGGTTATCAATCTGGGCTTTGTGACCCACAAGCCTTGTGACCTGGCGCCCCTCACTTAACTGTGATGAGCCTGTTTCCTTTTTCTACACAATCTGGACTAAAACCCACTTCCCATAGTCGCTGCAAGCGTCCACGTCAGGTGCCAACACTGGCACGTGCAGGTTGGATATGCGTTGAACCCACCACAGTTATGGGCAGAAATGACAATAGTGATCAGATATCCAGCAGCATTTCCAGAATGCTGTGGGGGGAGAGCTGGGGTGATACCTGGGCTGGGTCTAAAACAATATTTTGCAGGTAGAGAAGGAAAGACAGGTATTCCAGACAGAGGGAATGGCAGGTGTGTGGAGGTGTGAAAGTGCACGGCCCCAAGGAGAGGACCAGGAGGGGCTGTGGCCAGCACATAGGGGGGCAGTGAGTCTGGCTGGCTCCTGAAGGCTGAGTGCCCCGTGCTTCCTCCCGGGCAGCAGGGCCTGTCAGCTCTGAGATTTGGGAAGATCATCGGCCCGATTGCCCACTCTGCTGAGGGCAGTGGCAGTGGCATGGCGTCCTGGCCTGTCTGGAGTCACCTGGGATCCCGGCATGCCCCGCTGGTTGGCACGCAGCTGGCTGAGAGTGTGGGCATGTTGGGTGGGGCCTCTGCCCTGAGTGCCTGGGTAGTGGGGCTGTTGTTGAGCTACTGAGCTGGAGGTGGCCTTGCCTGGAGGGCAGACTGCGGAGTTGGGCAGGCTCACCCAGTGGTGATGACTTCAGTGACAGACCATGGGGAAGCAGACGGAACGCACCACTGACACAGGTCACCAACAGTTCTGAAGGACATGTGCAGTAGTGCCCTGCTAGTGGCTCAAGTCTTAGCTGTGGACAAGACCAGATCAATCCCTGTCCTTGGGGAACTTGGAATCCAGCCCAGACGGTGAATTTTAAATAAATAACCTAAGGCCAATAATGTGGCCTTGAGCAACTTCCTTAAGTTCTCAGAGTGTCCTTTTTGGCTCCTGTGAAAGGTCACAGTGTGTGGAGTTCTCGTGAGGACTAAATGGAGTGAGGCAGGTGGGAGGCAGGCATAAGGCAGGTCTTACCCCAAGTCCTGCCAAGACCTTGCATTCCTGAACTCGTCCCTAGCAGCACTCCTACTTTTCACTAAACAAGTGAGAGGGTTATTAGGTGTCCCTGTGTCCCCTGGAATGTGAGCCGTATCCTTAGCTACCAGCAGAGTTAAAAGGTGGTTAAAAGGTGCCTAGCCCCTATTTGTTTAAGAATGAATGAAAGGCAGGTGTGGTCATTGCTCTGAGCAGGACACACACTGCTGCCTGTATGTCCTGGTCCCCCATTTGCTGGGCTTACGTGCCCGGGGCTCCAGGCTGGCACAGGGTGGAGGCAGGCCCTATATAGATGGCAGTGGCTGACTGGAGCACAGGGCTGAGGAGGATTCCGAGGCCTGGAGGAGAGGGTAGGGGTGGACTGCCGGTGTCTGCCACAGGCACTGGTGGAGGGGCATGGGCTCTGCCGGGCGAGGCCAGCTCAGCATTTCATCACCAAGGAGACCATTTAGGAGTCGTGCTACCCCAGCAGCACCCCGGCACCAATGCCCAACTAAGTGCATCTCTTTTTTTTTTTTTTAAGATTTTTATTGGGGAATTGGGGGAAGGGGAACAGACAAGTTGCTGTCCTTTTGTTCTTCAGTCTAGTTGTGGAGGACTTTGCTTCACTGGCCCAAGTTGGCACCATCATTGCGCTCTTCCCGGGCGAGGCAGATCAGTCGCCAGCTTCTGGACAGCCGCTCACTGCGGCTGCTGGCCACTCACGCTGGCTGCTGGCTACACACGGTAGCCCATGGCAACCCACTGCAGCAGGGGCTGCAGCCTACGTCGTTGCAGTCGCTTCACGGTAGCCCAGCTCCAGGTTGAGCTGTTGTTCAGCATCTTAGCTGTAGAAGGCAGTGTCACTGGCCCTCATATGTGGGATCCGAACTGGGGCCCTCTGGCGTCCCAAGCCAGCTCTTAACCAATGTGCCACTCGGCCGGCCCCTAAGTGCATCTCTTACTTTTCCATGACACAATCAGCTTGTCACCAAGTTGTTGCGATTCTAGCCAAAAGCAACGCATCTCCACATTTTAGTTGGCACATAGGTTGGAACCAAAGGTGAATACGAGGCACGCACAGCTACCTTATCTCCTACCCGGGTACCTAGGCTGGGGGTGTGTGGGGGGGGCCCGGGTCTTTTGACCAGGCTTTTATGAGTACAGCATAATGCTCAAGAACACAGCCAGCTGCACAGCCTCCGGCAAACCATCGTCTCTCTTCCAGGCCTCAATTTGCTCATCTGTGAAATGGTGCTGATGACAGTTCTGACCTCGGGGGTTGTTAGGAACCTCTGGTGAGGTCACTTGTCCTCAGCCGTGGGCTGGCTTGTGGTAAGGATTTGATAATGGCTTACTGTTACTGCTGTTATCATTATTCCCCTAGCTCTACCTTGTCTCTCGGAGAGGCTGAGCTTTGATAGAAGTGTTCAGATAAGCAGGGGTGGTTATAGATTTCATAGAGGACTGTGTTCATTAATGATATCAACATGAAAATTACAAAGACCCCCGAGGTGGCCAATTGACATTTTCTTTCTGGGATCATGAAAGGGGAGATAGTGTTTAAACTAATAAGGGGTATACACATCTAAGAGATCATAGTGATAACAATTATTATCACTTTGGAACTGCGGAGACCGCAATGTCACAGCCAGCGAGGACTGGGTGGTTGGCCAGGGAATCCAGCCCTCTAATTGGGCACCGGGCACCCTGCCGTCCAGAGAGGGGAGGGGCCTGCCACGGGGACCCTAGGATCCCGCTTCCTGCCCCTGGACCTGGCTGCCTGGTATCTCACGTCCCTCTACCATATTGCCCACTGTGGACTCACTCGCTCTAAAAGGTCTCCCCTTTAGGGTCCAGGCTAGTGGGGCACTTGATTGGCTCCCATCAAAGGGTAATCAATGCCCTTCACTAGGCGGACACACGCACTGTGGCAGGAGATCCTCTCTCTTGGCCGTTTTGATTGGAAAACAGGCCCTGACAAGTGTAAAGGGAGTGATTGGTCCCTCGGGGGTGCTGTGTGCTGGGCAGTAGCTTCAGGCGGGAAGCCTGATAAGGGGCGCGGCCCTCCCCCCGCTGGCTGTGGGACTCTGCTTCTCGGAGCTTCAGCTTCATCACGTGCCAGCAGCAATGCAGTCCTTGCCTGGCCTTTCTCCGTGGCCATGTGAGTAACCATGAAATGGCCAGTGCATGTGGGAATGCCAAACCAACTGTAAAGTGCTTTGCAGACTGTAGAGCGCCAAGACCCAGTTCTTACATCCCAATGGCAGGGTCCTCAGTTTTGCCTCCAGCTTTTGGAGAACAGCAGCAGGATATCGATCACCCAGTCCATGCTTCAGGTGGGGGGTGGTGTCTCCTTGCTCCCTTTTGAGCAGCGATGAACCAGTAAGTGTCCCACCGGCAGGATGCACTTCCATTTGGTATCATTCGGCCTTAGGAGGAGCCTGGTTAAACTCTCGCTCTAATTATGGCCTTTTTACTGAATGATAACTCAAAGGTGTATTTTTTATTGAACATCCCTGATACCTTTATTGGTATTATTAGAGTCACTGGAATAATAAGGAGGAAATTATTTAAATGCTTATTTGAAAAAAACCAAAACCTAATAGCAGAGGGAAAGTAGCATTTCATTGCGGGCGTCCGGTTTCGTGTGGGTTCCCAAGCGTCACAATAAAAAATGATGCTTCCTCAATGTTTGCAAGTTTCTACTTCCCTGGAACCTCTAATGCATTAGGCAGGCTGCATTAAAATTCCTTCAGGGTTTTATTACTGCCAGAGTTACACAGGAAAGCATCGTTGAAACATCCACTGCCAGATACGAGATGGAGAATAAAAAAACGCATCATACAAAGCCCAAACCATCACGTCTGCGTAGCGATGTGCAGCTTTATAGGGTGTGTCCACATACAGGATTGCACGTGGTTCCCCCAGCTCTGTTCAGAGGCAGGCATATTATTCCCATCCTACTGATGAGGAAATCGAGGTTCAGAGAGAGGGTAAGGAATTGATTGACTTCATTCTGCTGGGAATGTCAGGGCAGAGGGATCTCATCGCCAAGAGATGGCAGGGAGGGGTTTGAACTTGAGAAAACCATTAGGGGCTTCTTTTGGAGCCCGTAGAGCAGAGATCCAGTGTGGGCTTGTGCCCACTGATATTACAAATGTCTGAGGAAGGAAGAAGGGAGCAAGCAAAGGAAGACACGGGCCCTGGGCTCTGAGTCGCCAAGCCTGATTTGGTGCCCCAAATGCAGCTGACATTTCTAGGTCTGTAGGCCGGGTTTCATGTTGCTGGGTATGTCGCTTCCAAATAATCGAGGCGTCGACCCATCAGTTTGGAACCTCGGCAGCTGCAGCAGCAACCTGGGTGGGAAGTTTATCTTGTCTGGGCCAGTTAACAAAGTCCTCACTGCGTGGAGGTTCCAGCTCACCTCGGGGCAGATGGCTCTGAGCTCCAGGAGGGGGTGATGAGGAAACCTCTGGCTCTGAGAAGGGGAGAGGGCTAGCCCTCTCACCAAAGGCCTTCCGCCGAATTTAAAAATGAGCCATCCAGGACTGTGTGTACCTCAAGTTTAAACTATTTAGTGAGTTTTTGAATAGAAAAATGTTCCGAGGGGCTCTTCAAAGACTTTCTGACATTGTTCAGTTCTTAAAAGGGAGCTGCCCCCGTGCTCATGGCTACTTCTAGGCAAGAGATAACCATGAAGTGGTAATACGGAAATGAACATTTTATTAAAAAAAGGGGGGTGCAAGGTGGAAAGACAGTTGCCCAGGGAGGACCTTTGAGGGCTGAGCGATTTTTAAAAAACCGGAAGCTGTCAGATCCGGGGAAGGCCGTCACCTGCAGTGACTCTTGCCCATTGCATGGAGGGAAGTCTGGGAACCAACGTGTTTCAGGCGTGCAGGAAAAGAAAGACGTTGCCCTGGCATGGCGAGTGGCCTTGACTTGATGGATACACATAGTTTTTCCCCACCTGACTGTGAATTATGGACAGGTTAACTTCTTCCCTAGTCTGCTCCCAGTTAGAAATTTAGAAGTGTCCCCCCGCCACACACGCACACTTTTTTAAAACAAGAAGCGGAAACAGCTGAGCTCTTTAGAACATGTAGCTACATGCTTCCCAGCAGCTGCCATTTTGAGTTTAATTTTTAAAAATGTTTTCATCGGCCATTTCATTCCCCGCCTGCCTAGGAGTTCTGAATTTTCTTTTGAGAGCCACATTCCTCACCAGCAGTGGAACTTTCTAGAAAACGTGTGGCCTTCAGTACAAGAAACAGGAAGTGCTCTGGAGATACCCAAGGACATGAAGATGGTGAAAACAGAGGCTGGGGGAAGGGAGGTAGTCGGACTAAGAAACAGGACACACTGGAGCAGCTGCGCGCCCCAAATGGATTAATCAGAGTGGCTGACGCTGAGAGAAGGGCACAGACGCGTCCTTTAATTTGAAGATCTATGACCTTGTGGGATGTGGCACTTCATTTGCGTTATTAGCTCCGGTGTCAGAAAGGGACTTTTATTTATCTTCTTCTTATTGATTACTTATTTCTTCTGCCTTGCTCCTGAAGTGGGTTTGAGGAGGACTCGGAATATGGCTTCTGGCCAGCTGTCCTGTGTGACAGAGGTAAAGAGTTCCATTCCCCACGTATATGAACTAATCAGCTGAGGACAGGAGCTGGTGCCTGCAAGGAAGCTGGCACTTTCTATGCTTAGTTGAGGGGCATGCGGACAGGGAAGGCTGGGGTGTTGGTGAGGCCCTGCAGCTCCCACCGTGAGAAACATGGCCGCCCAGGGCGTTGGGAAGCCTCCCGCTGTTTCCCAGGTGGGGAAAGTTCTCTTCAGGGGCTCCCATGTGAGGAACTGAATTACCCAGACATACCGGGAGAAGGAAATTACTCAGACACCCTGGAGGAAGAAAATCACTTCACAAGTTGTCCTTGAGCTATTTGGAAAAGTGAGGTGAAGCTGAACTTCAGAGAGTCTCTCTTTTTCGTTCTGTCCTTCTCCCTACCCGGTGGGCTCCGCCCCACGCAGACACCACAGAGCAGATGAGGGTGAAGGGATCCCCGTAGAACAGCAAACTTGTAAAGCAAGCCTCGGTCCTGTGGTCTGGAAGGATAGACACCAGGAAATTCATGAGTGGGGACTGGGTTGCGGCTTCCGGCCCGTCTCCTGGAGGGCATGGTTCTTTTCTGTGACATGGCACACACTGCCTGGCACGATGGTCCTGGCCCCTCGGGAGCTGTCAAGCCTAACCTACCTGTATAGAATTCCGGGCATTTGGTCCCTGAGTCACTTGGTATTTACTACTAAGGGTGCAGCCCAACCAGAAATACAATTTGTGGGTGGAAAACAAAAAATAAATCTCTGCACGGGCTTTCAGAAGTCCTAAATGGATTGGGGAGAGGCTGAGATAGGGGGCTATCTTCTCTACTCGGCACCCCGCTGTACCCCACGTCACCTGATTGACATTGGGTATGGTCACCAGGCAGTTTGTGGCTCCTGTACTTCATCAGCATTAAAATCTTCCAGGTACAGGGAAGTTTGAAAAAGCAAAAGGGGTTCTTCAGGATCGCAGCTGTGATGTCTTGTTCCCTTTTCCTTCCTGGCCAGTGAGCAAATCTGATGGTAGAAGGCAGGACCTGCCCGCACCTGTCCCGTTTATGTAAAGCATTAGGAGAGGTTCAGACTGGAAAAGCAGCCAGCTTCACCAGCAGGTTGAGGAGGGCGGCCACAAGACAGGCTCTGGATGAAATGTTCAGCCTCCATTTTGTGGCTGTCCCAGTGACAGACAAAAGACCGTGACATTTTGGCTCTGTGCCATCAGTGTCCATGACGATTTGCTCCCGATGTCACCAGAGCCAGTTGGTAACAAACCCACGCTTGCCTCCATTCAGCCTGACTGCCATGTCAGATTCGACATTCTTTCATTGAGTTAGCATTTGGCAAAGGACTTCCTGTAGGCCAGTGCTCCCCCTCTCCCCCTCATGGAGGGTCTTTGGAGGCTGGATTCCACACAGTGGTTAGGGTGTGTGAGGCCATGGGGGGCAGCTGTCACACAGTGGTAAACTTCACAACATGCTGAATTCCTTCTTTTCCCATGTATCCATGTGTAAATTTGACAGTGCTTTCTGCATGGACACTGTTGTATGAAATCCTAGAATTTCCTATAGCAAACCTCCAGAATGATGCAGGGTTATCAGCCATTTCTCTTAAAGTGTTTGCACGGCGATTCAGTTTGATTGGTGGTTTTCGGACTTCCTTGGATGAAATATTGCCTAATCTGTGGTTCTCAAGGTGGGGAGGGTTCCATTTTGCCTCGCTGGGGACATCTGGCAATGCCTGGAGGGAATTTTGATCCTCATGACTGGGGAGGGAATGCTAGTGGTTTCTAGTGGGCAGAGGCCAGGGATGCTGCTGGACTTCCTGCAGTGCACAGGGCAGCCCCTACAACAAAGAATTATCGGGGTCTAAATCAATAGTGCCTTGGTGCACAACCACTGCTCTCGAAGGTTGTCGCGGTGAAGAGAGCCCTGTATGGCTGAAATTGGCCCCGGCTTCTTTTATACAGTCCAACCTAGATATCATCCCTATTATTGGAGTCAGGAATTCTCACAAACACGATCTCATCTGGCTTCTGAGATAATGGGAATAAGGACACCTTTTCTTTAGGGATAAAAACCCAGGCCTACGGACTTGGAGGAACTTGCTGAGGTCCTCTGTCCAGTCTGGCTTTGCCAGGGCTGCCTGCCCACAGGGTGGGCTTCTTCAGCCCCCCCTCTCTCCCCCCAGCCAGGGGGAGGCACACAAGGCCTGGCCAGAGAGTCGTCATGTCGCGGGCCTGCTGGGTAGTGGCCCACAGCCGCCTTTTAGAGCCGGTCTCCGGGTGGGTTGCCCCGTGGTGCGCACGCCCCGCGCCCTTCTCACGCTCTCTTCTCTGCCTTTCTGTCCGTGTGTCTCCCCAGGTAAAGATGAGCCTTCCAGCTACATTTGCACAACATGCAAGCAGCCCTTCAACAGCGCGTGGTTCCTGCTGCAGCACGCGCAGAACACGCACGGCTTCCGCATCTACCTGGAGCCGGGCCCGGCCAGCAGTTCGCTCACGCCGCGGCTCACCATCCCGCCGCCGCTCGGGCCCGAGGCCGTGGCCCAATCCCCACTCATGAATTTCCTGGGCGACAGCAACCCCTTCAACCTGCTGCGCATGACGGGCCCCATCCTGCGGGACCACCCAGGCTTCGGCGAGGGCCGCCTGCCCGGGACGCCGCCCCTCTTCAGCCCGCCGCCCCGCCACCACCTGGACCCGCACCGGCTCAGCGCCGAGGAGATGGGGCTTGTCGCCCAGCACCCTAGTGCCTTTGACCGAGTCATGCGCCTGAACCCCATGGCGATTGACTCGCCCGCCATGGACTTCTCGCGGCGGCTCCGCGAGCTGGCGGGCAACAGCTCCACGCCGCCGCCCGTGTCCCCGGGCCGCGGCAACCCTATGCACCGGCTCCTGAACCCCTTCCAGCCCAGCCCCAAGTCCCCGTTCCTGAGCACGCCGCCGCTGCCGCCCATGCCTCCCGGTGGCACGCCGCCGCCGCAGCCGCCCGCCAAGAGCAAGTCCTGCGAGTTCTGCGGCAAGACCTTCAAGTTCCAGAGCAATCTCATCGTGCACCGGCGCAGCCACACGGGCGAGAAGCCCTACAAGTGCCAGCTGTGCGACCACGCGTGCTCGCAGGCGAGCAAGCTCAAGCGCCACATGAAGACGCACATGCACAAGGCCGGCTCGCTGGCCGGGCGCTCCGACGACGGCCTCTCGGCCGCCAGCTCCCCGGAGCCCGGCACCAGCGAGCTGGCCGGCGAGGGCCTCAAGGCGGCCGACGGCGACTTCCGCCACCACGAGAGCGACCCGTCGCTGGGCCACGAGCCCGAGGAGGAGGAGGAGGAGGAGGAAGAGGAGGAAGAGGAGCTGCTGCTGGAGAACGAGAGCCGGCCCGAGTCGAGCTTCAGCATGGACTCGGAGCTGAGCCGCAACCGGGAGAACGGCGGCGGCGGCGGGGTGCCCGGGGTGCCCGGGGCGGTCGGCGTGGGCGGCGCGGCCAAGGCACTGGCCGAGGAGAAGGCGCTGGTGCTGGGCAAGGTCATGGAGAACGTGGGCCTGGGCGCGCTGCCGCAGTACGGCGAGCTGCTGGCCGACAAGCAGAAACGCGCGGGCGCCTTCCTGAAGC
>NW_017731393.1:5147672-5156239 GCF_001890085.2 Hipposideros armiger
GCCGGGCGCCGAGCCCTTCCCGGGCCTGTTCCCGCGCAAGCCGGCGCCGCTGCCCAGCCCCGGGCTCAACAGCGCCGCCAAGCGCATCAAGGTGGAGAAGGACCTGGAGCTGCCGCCCGCCGCGCTCATCCCGTCGGAGAACGTGTACTCGCAGTGGCTGGTGGGCTACGCGGCGTCGCGGCACTTCATGAAGGACCCCTTCCTGGGCTTCACGGACGCGCGCCAGTCGCCCTTCGCCACGTCGTCGGAGCACTCGTCCGAGAACGGCAGCCTGCGCTTCTCCACGCCGCCCGGGGACCTGCTGGACGGCGGCCTGTCGGGCCGCAGCGGCACGGCCAGCGGCGGCAGCACGCCGCACCTGGGCGGCCCGGGCCCCGGGCGGCCGAGCTCCAAGGAGGGCCGCCGCAGCGACACGTGCGAGTACTGCGGCAAGGTGTTCAAGAACTGCAGCAACCTGACGGTGCACCGACGGAGCCACACCGGCGAGCGGCCTTACAAGTGCGAGCTGTGCAACTACGCGTGCGCGCAGAGCAGCAAGCTCACGCGCCACATGAAGACGCACGGGCAGATCGGCAAGGAGGTGTACCGCTGCGACATCTGCCAGATGCCCTTCAGCGTCTACAGCACCCTGGAGAAACACATGAAAAAGTGGCACGGCGAGCACTTGCTGACTAATGACGTCAAAATCGAGCAGGCCGAGAGGAGCTAAGCGCGCGCGGGCCCGGGCCCCCCGCACCTGTACAGTGGAACCGTTGCCAAGCGACAGAATGCTGACTTGACACTTGCCTCCGTGTCACCGCCACTGAGCACCCCGCGTGTCCCCCCCCCCTCCCGGGGCCCAGGGGAGGCGGCCCTCCAACCTAACCTGTGTCTGCGAAGTCCTATGGAAACCCGAGGGTTGATTAAGGCAGTCAAAATTGTGGAGCCTTTTAACTGTGCAATAATTTCTGTATTTATTGGGTTTTGTAATTTTTTTGGCATGTGCAGGTACTTTTTATTATTATTCTTTCTGTTTAAATTCCTTTAAAAGATTTTGTTGGGTGTCCATCCCTTCTTCATTTAAAAAAAAAACCCAGTAGTAGCCTGAGAAATTACTCGCAAGCAATGTAGAACAGAAGCATATCTTTTAAATTATAATTTGGGGGGGAGGGCGCTGCTTTATGAAATTTAAGCTAAGCATGTGTAATTTCTTGTGAAGAAGCCAACACTTAAATGACTTTTAAAGTTGTTTACCTTTTTATTCCTTTTTTTTGTCCTGAAATAAAAAGTGGCATGCTTTTTTTTTTTTGGTTTTTTTTTGGGGGGGGATGTACAGCGGATAACAATCTTTAAAGTTGTAGCACTTTGTTTCAGAATTGGAGTGGAGATGTAGCACTGATGATGTCCTGAGTAACAGAGGCCTTTTCTGTGTTGATTTCAACCTTTACATTATATAGGGAAAACTTGGAGTGGTGGGGGACAGGCCCCCCGAAAACTCAGCACTGCCAGAGAAACAGGAGTTTTTGAGGGCTGCCCCCGGAAATGGCCCGAGAGCATTCTAAAACTGTGCATTACCAGCAGATCCTATCCCCTCCGTGGAGTGTGGGTGTGCCCTGAGATTTTGTCCTTGCTATGTGCTGTAGAATAGGCTAAGTAAAATGGGCTGAGGGTACTTTTTTGGCTAGATGGTGGTGGCTTGCAGTGACACAGAAAGGAAGGAGCCAGCAGTGTTCTTTCAGGCTTCTTCTGGCTTGATAGCTTCTCTCTCTCTGTTTTATCACCCCTACCACAAAAATCCCAAGTCCTACATTGCTACACGTGATAAATGATCATTTCTCAAGCAGACAAGAGCCCTGATGGCAAATTGAGGGAAGTTAGTCTCATTTAATGTACACTGATGCCATTGTACGGATGGGGGTAAATTCTTGTGAATTTCTGTTCCCTTTTACTGGAAAAGCAGGGGAACAGTTCCATCCCAAGGTGCCGAGCGCTACTTCCCAATTTTTTTTTTTCTATCCCATTAGGTTGGAAGGTACTAAACATTGGACTGTTGAGATTAGACATTTGAATTCTGTTGACCCGCACTTTAAAGCTTTTGTTTGCATTTAAATTAAATGGCTTCTAAACAAGAAATTGCAGCATATTCTTCTCTTTGGCCCAGAGGTGGGTTAAACTGTAAGGGACGGCTGAGATTGAGTGTCAGTGTTGCTAAGCGTGGCATTCACAATACTGGCACTATAAAGAACAAAATAAAATAATAATTTATTGGACAGTTTTTCTACTGCCATTCAATTTGATGTGAGTGCCTTGAAAACTGATCTTCCTATTTGAGTCTCTTGAGACAAATGCAAAACTTTTTTTTTTTGAAACAAAAAGACTTTTTAAAAAAGTAAAACAAGGAAAGTACATTCTTTAGACACAAACAAAGCCACATTTACTTTAAATAAATTTTTAAAAATCCTGGTTGAAGATAGAGGACGTGAAAATGCCATAAGACCCAATCAAATGAAGAAATAAACCCAGCACAACCTTGGACACGACATCCATTGTTAGCTGATCCTCAGCCCCTTTTGTTTGTGGGACAACGCTGCTTAGATGTGGAGTGGAGGTGATTTACTGCTGAATTAAAACTCAAGTGACACAAGTTACAAGTTGATATCGTTGAATGAAAAACAAAACAAAAAACAATTCAGGAACAATGGCTAATTTTTTTCTAAAGTTAAATTTAGTGCACTCTGTCTTAAAAATACGTTTACAGTATTGGATACATACAAGGGTAAAAATAAATTGTGTGTATGTGTGTTGGAGCGATCATTTTTTTTATTTTCAAAGTTTGCTTAATAGGTTATTAAAAAAATGCCACAGTGGCTGCGTGTATATTGTTTTCTTTTGGTGAGGGGGTTTTAGTATATATTATATATATTAAAATTTCTTGATTACTGTAAAAGTGGACCAGTATTTGTAATAATCGAGAATGCCTGGGCATTTTACAAAACAAGAAAAAAAACTTTTTTCTTTTCCTTGAAAATGTTGCAGTAAAATTTAAATGGTGGGTCTATAAATTTGTTTTTGTCACAGTAACTGTAAAGTCGGAGTTTTAGTAAATTTTTTTCTGCCTTGGGTGTTGAATTTTTATTTCAAAAAAAATGTATAGAAACTTGTATTTGGGGATTAAAAGGGGATTGCTACACCATGTAGAAAAAGTATGTAGAAAAAAAGTGCTTAATATTGTTATTGCTTTGCAGAAAAAAAATCACATTTCTGACCTGTGCTTATTTTTCTCTTCCCACCTCCCTCTGGAATGGATATATTGGTTGGTTCATATGATGTAGGCACTTGCTGTATTTTTACTGGAGCTTGTAATTTTTTAACTGTAAGCTTGTCCTTTTAAAGGGATTTAATGTACCTTTTTGTTAGTGAATTTGGAAATAAAAAGAAAAAAAACAAAAACAAACAGGCTGCCATAATATATTTTTTTAATTTGGCAGGATAAAATATTGCAAAAAAAAATGTGTATGTTAAGTCCTATTGTACAGGAGGAAAAGGGTTGTTTGACAACCTTTGAGGAAAAGAAACAAAAGGAAGTAGCTACATGCTTTGGTTCACAAATCATTTTAGTTGTATATATTTTTGATGGAATTGGCCTATACAAGGACTGTTGGAGTAGGGCTTCATTCTGGTTGCCCCGAACCTTGCATCAAGGCTCCCTGGTGTGGCCACAGCAGATCGGATGGGAAATCCTTTATTCGTGTCGATTGGAAAAAAAATCAGTTTTTGTAAAGATGTCAGTAACATTTCACAGAGTCCTCCCTTTCTCTAAGAGGCCGTCTGTAAGATGGCAGCTGTAGAGAAGAGCGCAAGCAAGCATCTTCCTTCTCTACTGTCACCACCACCACCACCACCTCTCCCGCCCTTAAGAGCAGAAAGAAATGCAAACTGAGCTTTCTTTAGTCCTTGAGAAAACATTAAACAAACAAACAAAAAATGGAATAACAGGAGCTGGCATAGCAGCTAGGCACACAGGTGATGTGACCTGCTGTTGAGACCAGTGCAAACTGGATATCAGGAAGGAGTCCCAGGACCAGGACCTTTCATTCCATGGAGAGTGTTGGCCTGTTGTCTTTCTTACCTGCTTTGCTGCTTTTCTCTCCGAAACCTACATTCCATGTTTCCGAATGCCTAGGGCCTGGGGTGAATTCGGTGCCTTTCCGTCTCTCTCTCTCTTTCCTCTGCGTGTCCTCTCCATCCCCCAGCCTCTGTTGGTCCTTTATTTGTTCTTTTTAATTTATTTTCTTTTTCCCTCTCTGTCCCTCCCCTCTTTTTTTTTTTTTTGTAAAGCCAAGTAGCTTTAAGATAACAAAGCGGTTTTTTTTTTTGGATGAGGGAATAATACATTAAAATAAAAAACATATCAGGAAGCCATTTTTTATTTCAGGAACTGTAAGAAACCATGATTTCAGGTTATGAGAGTATAACCAAGCATCTTTTTGGGCAATTCTTTACCAAATGCAGAAATCTTTCTTCTGGGAACTTTTCTGTTTAATACGCTTTCTTCCTTGCCACTTAGCTTTGCAAAGTGAACAGAAACAGGGAGGGAGTAGGCGATAAAGCTGAGATGTCGGTTTCCTCCCTGCTTTACCCCAAGACCCACGGGCTGCCCTGTCAAGGTATTTGAGAGCCTCCAAGGCGACCCTCCTGTAGTTACAAATGCTAGCCAGCTCTTAGCCAGCTTCACAAAGTCACCAGAATGCCAGGACTAAGCCATCCTAAAGCACAACGATTGTGTCTCTGCCCACTGATGGCAGAGTGAAGAGCATTTTGCTTCTCTTTCATGTTTATAAAGCCAACACTGCAGCAGATGACCCAGTGGGAGGGGCCCTAGCCTGGGCGAGCCCGCCCACCTCAGGCCGGTTCCCACACTGCCACAACTTTGTTCAAAGTTGCCCCCAAATTGGAACCTGCCACTTGCCATTAGAGGGTCTTTCCTGTGGGGAGGAGGAGGCTGCACTACCTAAGGAAAATGTGAAAAGTCCAGGAAGTCAGCCTTTCGCCCCGGTCCTGAGTGACAGTCAGTCCAAGGCTGTGTGGAACGCAGGCAACCCCTGATTTTGGTGCTCTTTGTATCTCTGCCCTGCAAAGCGAAGTTACACGGATTTCAGTTGTTTGCATTTGTATTGGCAAGGCGAAATATTTTTATTACCTTTTCTATTACTTATTGTATGAGCTTTTGTTGTTTACTTGGAGGTTCTGTCTTTTACTACAAGTTTGGAACTATTTATTATTGCTTGGTATTTGTGCTCTGTTTAAGAAACGGGCACTTTTTTTTTATTATGGATAAAATGTTGAGATGACAGGAGGTCATTTCAATATGGCTTAGTAAAATATTTATTGTTCCTTTTATTCTCTGTACAAGATTTTGGGCCTCTTTTTTCCCTTAATGTCACAATGTTGAGTTCAGCATGTGTCTGCCATTTCATTTGTACGCTTGTTCAAAACCAAGTTTGTTCTGGTTTCAAGTTATAAAAATAAATTGGACATTTAACTTGATCTCCAAACCTTGTCCTTTTCTGTGTCTTTTAAGGGTGGGGGATAGACAGCTTATTTCCAAGGGTGAGTTGAAGGTCCTTCTCCATATTCCTCCTGACCCAAACCCTTCCGCCCATGCCTGGGAAGACAAGAAATAATGACCAACAGTTCTCTTTCCTTACCCCTGTGAACAGTGGTTCTCCGTCCTGGCTGCACATTGGAATCACCTGGGAGCTTTAAAACATCTCCGTGCTCGGGCCCCACCCCAGGCCAATTTCTATCAGAGCCTCTGGAGGTGGGACCCAGGCACCAGGGATTTCAAAAGGGATGCTGGGGGTTCTCATATACTGTCCAGTTCGCGAGTAGTGGTTTAGAAGGAAAAAGGACTTGTCTGAGAATGACAAGATTCGTCTAGTTTAATTCAGTGAACATTTCCAGAATACCCAGTGAGTCACTGGGTGTGGGATAAAGGGGGCAGGAATGAGGGAGACAGAGGTCCTTAAATGGCCCTGTGCCCTTGGTCATGTCCCCTTTAGGTGTCTCCCATCCATGTGGATGTTGGGCTCCATAGCATCACTGACCATCAGGAGTTTTAACAAATCACACAGATTTGTTAGTCTTCTTTACCCATGTACTAGATTAGGGCTCGGCAAACTTGTGAGATGGGAGAGCCGCCAGAGGTCAGCAAACTGCGGCTTGCAAGTGTGTGGCTCTGAAGTAAAATTGAAAATGAAAATAAAACTATCATAGTTTCATTTATAAATTTCTTAAAGGATATTATTCACATAATGGTGATTATGTGAAAATATATTTATGGCTCTCGAATAATTTTTAAATTGTTGTGAGGGACAGGATTGGCTCTTGCAGTCCAAACTTTTGAGACGGAACATACCCAAAGAGCTGCATGTGGCTTGCGAGCCGCAGTTTGCCGACCCCTGTACTAGATGTTAACAGATTTGAGGGAACTTTCTTTAGGGATAAGCTCAGAGGAAGCAAGGTCATTCAGAAGGAAACAGCCTTTAACTTGCTTTGTCCCAGTTCTGGGCCCGTAGCAGCTGACAGGATGGAGATGGAGGAAGGCAGAGTTTCAGTCAGTTAGGCACAAAGGGACCTTTGGTTTCGTCCTTGTGACTGGGAGTCAGAGCCCACCCCTGAGTGCAAAGGGATAGAACACCTCCTGGGTTCTTGGCCACCCCATGTTTCCTGTTCTTAAAGGCACAAGGAACATTCCACTCAAGTCACTTTTCTGCAAACTCACCTAGGCACCAACTATGAACCAGGTACCAAACGAGGCAGCCCAAGAACCTTCACAAGGAGACTTTGCAAAAATGTGACAACACCAAGCCATGCTTGCCAAGATGTTCTGTGGGTCCTGCCCATAGTGATGACAGGAGAAACGGGGGCCGCATGTCCCTCTGTAGCCAGTCTTCACCCCAAACAAGTCACCGTTCTCCCAAGGCCATGTCTAACCACTGGGAAAAAAGAAGTGGGATTTGAACCCCAGCATCAAAAATGGCATTGGGAGCCAGTCAGGAGAAGACCCTCCCCGCTTTGTAGGGGCTCTGGAATAAGAATTCCCAGAGAGGAATTCTCTCCTTTTCCGTAGGTCCTAGGCTCCCAGCCTTTCCTTAGCTGCAGGTGTCTGAGGCTTTGTGTTTTTTCCCACCCAGAAAACCGTGCAAATAGCAGAATTGGAATGCTCAGTTGCATTCTGACTGGAATACCCAGGGATGTGCTCATTTGGGGGAAGACCCTCCATCTTAAGGTTGGGGAACAGACACCTAGACTGAGTACCCAAAATTGCTTGGGATGAGTGTGTTAATGCTACTGAATACCTGTCATTTACACTGATAGCCTGTCCCTTCTCTCAGCCCTTCTAACAATGCCAAATTTTGGGGTTACCAGTGTGGCTCAATTCAGTTCTCACCATTGTCCATCAGTGGCTCTGTGACTTCGGGTCAGTCTTTTCCCTTTTCAGGGCCTGTTTCCCCACCTGTAAAACGGAGAGTTAAGGTGATCTGAAAGGACTCAATCTGCCTAACATAGTTGGATCCTGGTGAGAGGGTCACATGTGCGCAAAGTCACAAAATTCGATGGGAACGTTAATGTCAGAAATAGTACCTATTAGAATTACAAATTTGGGGTGAGAATGGGCTCTCGAACAGAAAATCCTGTGTTTTTGCTGATTGCAACTTGGAGTGTTCAACTACCTTGCAAGTCACAGGGTCTTTGCGTTTTCCATGTAGTCTCATCATGGCTGGGGCACCAGAGTGGTCTGCCGAACCTGTCACTCGTGAGCTGTAAGTCCATCAGTAAAAGGGAGAAAACATCCCATTATGCTTTGGAGATACAACTAGATGAATAGAACTTAAAAAAAATGTTAATGTGATAAAATATGCAGTGAAACTCATGTAACTTTCAAACCAGGGAGGATGAAAACTCTGACTTTCTTGTATGCGGGTGAAGTCTTGGTCACTAATTGCTTGCACTGCATAACTTTCCAAACAATTTTACAGGATTCTGGCTACAGACCATCTAGGATGCTCTAAAGGTGTCAAAACAGGTTGAGCTCAGAAGTCTATTTATTCTGAAAGTGAAGGCTGAGCTGGATGTCATGTCTGGGCACACAGGGACGTCTCCGGCCCGGTCTTTGCTCTCAAGGAGTTCCTCGCTCACTGTGAGGGAAAGGCCGCAGGACGGGGTGATGTGGGCAGGTGAGGAGCCTGGAAGACGGAAGAGCTAATCAGCCGGGGGAAGGAGGATTGGGGATGTCCTGCTGCTCCTTGAGAGATGAGGAAAGATTCACTAGGAAGATGAGGAAGGGTGAGGGAGGAATGGCAGGTCTTGCAGAAGGTATGACACGGGAAAATGCATGGATGTTGGGAAAGCACAGTGACACCCGCAGAGAAGCAGAATCCTACAGTTGGCTGGGGCCTTTAAAAGTCATGTAGTATAACTTCACCTAACATAGGAATCCTCTCCCAAACCCTAATATAGAGCACACCCATCCATCCATCCATCCACCCATCCACTTATCTATCCATCCATCCATCCATCCATCC
>NW_017731393.1:5156361-5205236 GCF_001890085.2 Hipposideros armiger
CATCCATCCATCCATCCATCCATCCATCCATCCATCCATCATCCATCCATCCATCCATCCATCCATCATCCATCCATCCATCCATCCATCCATCCATCCATCCATCCATCCATTTATCCATCTATCCACCCACCCATGAGTTGTTCATTTAATAAACATTTATCAAAGGCCTAAGCTGTGTCACAGACTCTGCTAGGAAGTTACAGATCAATAAGACTCATCCCTGCCTTCCAGGGGTTTGTCTTTCAGTGGACAGAATGGGATATTCACTCATCTATTTAGTTATTTATTCCCTTAACTATCCTGGAGGTCCTACTGAGTGCCCCACACTCCTGGGCCCTGGGGATGCAGCCCATGTCCTGGAAGGATTCCCGATTAGCTGGGGAAGCAGTGAGTGAATAGACAACAGGGTTCTGGCTTTTGGACGCACAGGAGCGCAGGATTCATCAGAAGGCAGGAGAGGACATTCGTGTCCTTTATTACAGATGAGGAGACACAATCCTCGTCCCACTGTGTCCTGCCACAGTTCAAACTGTTTCCCTCACTATGGTTTATTTCTCATAGGCTGTCATGAAAACATACTTGTGTCTCTGTGACTTTTTATAATTAAAAAAATGTAAAGTAATGCTTGTCTAACTTATGACACATCCCAGGATGTGAACCCAGGGGTCCTGATTAGAGGAATTGAGTTGGTCACCCTCCTTGTCCAAATTCCAAGATGTGAGGACGATGCTGGCATGTCACTCATGGGACAGGCCATATGAAACTCTCTTTTTTTTTTTTGGCTCAAAATGCACTGCAGACTGACGTTTCCAAAGGGGGAGCTGGTCTTCCCGCAAAGCAAGGAGCTACTGAGGGTCAGATGGTACCTTGGCCCCTTCTCCGCTTCCACTGGCAATATTGTGCTAAGCAGCTGCTCCAGTCCTATGGTACAGCATGGAAGCAGTTGTATAGAACCAAGGAGTTGGTAAAGAAAGAAAAAAATTCAGAGGTACACCGCAGGTGACACCCCAGGCCCTCAACGACCCAGTCCTTTCACCTGTGTTTGGAGGTATAATTGAGGATTCTGTTTTGTTACCTATATTGTGTTTCAACCACATTCCTCTGTTTCGTTTTGAAAGCTCTGGGGTAGTGTGTATCAAGGACCTAATGATATGCTGGCTATTTAATCTGGTCATGTCATTCTCAAAAACTATAGTAAATACGCTAGTTAGCAATTCCTAGAGAGCTACATGCCTGGAGATGGTCACTTCAGCATTTCATTAAATTCTTTATTAATAATTTTCATTCTTCCTCATTCCATAATGCTCTGTGGAGGCCAACAGGAAACATAATGAACAACAAATAATCAGTCCAACATCAGGGTTAGAGAGATGAAAAGACAGAGTAAAGTGTATACATCTACGTAAACATACAAACGAGAAGCAGGCGATACACGGTTTCATTGAAATCACGAATTTGAGTCTAAGCCTCTTGGTAGCTAAAGGGACTGAAGAAACACAGACACACTGCTTATTATTCATGAGGAAAAAACACGCTGGTGAATGAAGCACATGATAGCAAAATTTTGGAAGCAGCTTCTGTGTTCAATAATAAAGGAGTGAATGAACGAAAAAGAATTTGTTCATTATGGAATATTTCATATGGAATGTTCAATATTTACATCTGTCTAAAGTGAGGGGGTTGAAGGCTTGGGTAATAGTGAGAACACTGTATATGAGCTAAAATTAGCTTTTAAAAGAATAGAAAACGTTCATATGCTATGATTCCGGATTTGCTAAATGCGTATGTAGATGTGGATATATATCCAGCTATGGTTGCTTGAGCGGAAGCCCCATCCTACCTTTTCCAAAGTTTCAGGAAGTTGGTCCTCTTGCCTTTGCAACTGAACATGTTCAAGTGAGTAATGTGTGTTAGGCTCTTGCAAATGTCTCCGCAGCATTTGCTGTCCCTGGGAGCCATTTGCTGTCACTAATGGTTTTCCAAGACACGCAAAGCTCTGTACAGCCCAGCACCAGTGGACAATATGGAAACGCTTACACATCCCATAACCTAGCAGTAATCACAGCAGAAGCAAGCTGATCTGTTTTGCTTAATCTCTGAAATAATGTCTCTTCTAGAAAACCATCCTAAGAAAGCTGTAATGCAGATGCAGGTTTAACCACAAAGATGTTCACTGTAGCTATATTTACAGTAGCAGAAACTGGAGATAAAGAAAATGCTCCATAACATGGGATTAGAGCCATAAGTGATAGAACATCCATGCAATGGAGTAGTACGCCGATGTCAAAAATAATAATGCTATCGGAGCAATTCAAGTGGCATTGAAGAGATGTGCAGGATGCAATGTTAGGTTTTAAAATAAGCACATTGCAGGGTTTGTCACATTTTGACTTTGGGGAAGAGCCAGAAGCCGCACGGTGCCAGATCTGGTGAATAAGGTGGATGAGGACACACCGTAATGTTATCATTTGACAGAAATTGCCACATACCAGAAGCGATGTGTGACACGGAGCGTTGTCGTGATGGAGCTTGATTTACGACACACTTTAAAACACACCTCCTGTCAACCATAGCTCACACCCGACTGACTGCACCGGACAAGTTGAAACTTGTCACACACTGTTACTAAGGTTCGACGCGCTGCTTCTCAGTTTGAAGTTCCCTGCCTTTCTGTTGGATGGCACTCGGCAGCAGATTTACTGTATTTTGTGATCACAACAGAAATCTCTGTGTCACACATCGCTTCTGATATGGCAATTTCTGTCAAATAAAAACATTACGGTGTGTCTTCATCCACCTTATTCACCGGCTCTGGCACCGTGCGATTTCTGGCTCTTCCCCAAAGTCAAAATGACCACGAAAGGTAAACATTTTGAATTGAATCAGGACATCGAGGCAGCCATGACAGTGCAACTAAAGACACTCATGAAAGAGGACTTCCAGGACTGCTTCAGAAAGTGGTAAGAACGATGGGATAAGTGTGTTCAAAGCGAGGGGGAGTACTTTGAGGGGGAATAATGGCAATGTGTCTTTTACTGTAATAAATTTTTTATTAAACATTCACTGTATATTTTGATCACACCTTGTATATACAACTAGTTATATATATGCAACAATAGTTGCATAGTTCTATAGTTCTATATACAACTATATTGTTATATACACACCTATATTATATATATATATATAACAATATAACAAGTGTTTGACATTTTATTTATCTGGAAGCCTTACCCATGATTTCTAGGACTTCGCATTGGGAACTAAATGACTCTCTTGATAGGTCAGTATATTTCATCTTGTATTTGAATCAGTCATTTAACTTGTTGCATTTTCCTTTTTGCCACAGCTGCCAGGAAGCTCAGTGTTAAGTTTAATGTTCAGTCCCAGCGTCTCTATTAGTTTGAGAGTTTTAAAACACATTTTTCCTTCATGCTATTTTTGATTTTCTATTTTGACAGCCTTATTGTATACGTGGCCTTATTGTAACCTCCCCAGTACTTTTTAGAAGGTGATAAGGTAGAGAATTAAATAAAGAGAACTCCCTCCAGCCATGAAGCCGTCCTAGGATACTGTGCTCACGTTACTCTGCTGTCCTCAAGACTCCTGCTGTGTCTGCACCTCCCTGTCTGTGATCAGTCACGATCGCCTTGTGATGCCTCTGACATTGCTACACTGCACTGTTTTAAGAAGCTTCTGTATTATCCGGTCTTCTTAAGAACTTGGAAACGTTAGTGCAGAATACAGAATTTAGAATCGGATGCACTGGAGGTTGAGTAGGAATTTCAGCTCTGTCTCTTACCAGCTAAATGCCTGGGGATGGAAATTTCTCAGCCTCAGTTTCCTTATCTGTAATATGGGAACAAGATCTCTATATCGCAGAGCTGTTTAGAGGATCAAACAGGAAGATGTAGACAAGGAGCCAGATATGTGGCAGGTGCCCAATGAAATTCCATTTGCTTCCCCTTTCTTGTTCTCCTTGTGGTCCCAAGGTCCTATCTAGCTCCCTGCCCGCCCAGCCCCACCCCAGCCTTTTCGCTCCCTGCCTCCCACCCCTGCCTGTCCCCACACTCTGCAGAGGACCCAGCAGCCTCTCACTTGCTTCATGCGATGTTGGGGTTGGACTCAGCGAAGGCTCACTCGATCCCGCCCCCCCACCATGTGTGTGCCTTGGGGGAGCCTCGCCTGGCAGTCACGGAGACACCCACTTGGCACAGCCCCGCGCGCCTGGCAGCTGGCAGGGGGTGGCTGTCATGCAGGGAGGGGGCCAGCTCCGGAGGTGGGTGCCGATCCGGCCTGGTCTACCCCTCACTTGAGGGAGGGGTTGGAAGGGCTGGCAGATGGGAGCAACTCATGTCGTGTTGCCTCCTTTCATTTTCTAATCTCTCTCTCCTGCCCTCTCTTCCTTCTCTCCCTCCACTTACTTCTGTCTGTCTGTCTCTGAGTCTCCCTGGCCTCTGTCTGGCATGTTCCCTCTGGTCACTGTCTTCATCTCTCCTCGTGTTCCTGCATGTCTGCCTCGGTTGCTCCCCACTCCCTGGCTCTGTATACCGTGTCCCTGTGAGCACCTTTTTGGGCAAAGACGCTGCTTCTCCCTGCCCAGCCCCCACCCTGGGTCATTCTGAGGGCTCGAGGGAAGAGTGACCCTGTCCACGGGCCTGCTGCCTCTTGGAGAAAGGCCCATAGCCTCCCTGAAAACCTTAACTGGATGGTAGTTCTCACATTTTCACTAGTAGCAGCCTCATCTGCCAGCTTGTTCAATACAGGTTCCCAGTCACACCGCTTAGAGACTGGCGCAGTCCCTGTGGCTTTCAGCATGACGGGTCCTGGAGGGCTTATGAATGGTGGAAGGAGGAAGTGTCCCGCTGTGCTCGGTGGAGGGACAGAGCCCTGGAGATTTAGCTGTTCTCCCTTCACAAGTGGTATCAGGACAGCATGGCAGGAAGGAGTTTAATGCCAGGAACAAGGATACCAAGTGCCTGGCACCTCTTCTGCCACAAAGCCCACCTTCTCTGGGCCCCCTTAGATAGTGAACTCTTTGGGGTTCATCTCACATCTAGCCACCACCTTCATCCTGGGTTCCTACAAGAGCGTCTCTCATGGCTTCCTTGGCTTGAGCCTCAGCGGTGCTCTGGAGCCAGACCTACCTGGGTCACAGTCCCATCGGCTTCTTTCTACATGTGTGACCACTCCGTGCCTCAGTTTCCTCTTCTGTAAAAGGTGGATAATAGCAGAACCTACCTCCTTCAGTTGTTGAGATGATTAAAAGAGACATGGCAAGCCAGGGGGGCCTTAGCATGCATGGGGGACAGAGGGAACGCTCAGTAAGCATCAGTGCGTCAGTCAGGGTGACACATACTCACCGCTGTACCAAGCAAGCTCAAAATCCTAGTGACTCGATGTAACCAGGGTTTACTTCTTGCTGATGTCACAGTCCCATGAAGGGAATGGATAGTGTTCTACCAGGTGGTGATTCAGGGATTCTGGCCCCTTCTGTCTTGTTTGGCTGCCATCTTCTAGAGCTGTGGTGTCCAATATGGCAGCTACTAACAATTACTGACCGTATCCCCCCATGTATAAGACGCACTTTTTTGGAAAAATTTGGGGTTTAAAAACTGGGTGCATCTTATACAGTGGTTGTAGACTTTTTTGACAGTGATGAGGAGTTGTATGAACTTTATGAACTTAAAACTTGAGTTCAATAAATTCATGTAATACATTTTTTTTCAAATTTCAGGCCCCAAAATTAAGGTGCGTCTTATACATGGGAGCGTCTTATACATGGGGAAATACGGTAAGTTTAAATTCAGTTTAAAAACTTTTATTTAAAAAATTAAAAATTTAGTTCCTCAGTCGCATTAGCCACATTTCAAGTGCTCAGTGGCCACATGTGGCTAATGGCCATCGTATTGGGTGGCACAGACATGGGACATTTCCCCCATGGCAGGAAGTCCTATTGGACAGGGCTGGTGCTCTGCACTGGGCCACCCACAGTGGAAGATATGGAGGGGCACGTGCAGGGGTCCTTCTGAGCCAGACCTGGGCATGGTGAATGTCACTTCTGTCCCCATGCCCTTGACCAGAAACCCATGACATGGCCCCAACCTAACTTCGGAGGCTCCAGTGTGGCATCCAAATCCTTCAGAACTGCATCCAATTTATCTGTTCAATTTAACTCTATTCCATTTCCCGTCTATACCCCAACTGTACACCTTCCCCCACATGGTTCCAAAGGTCAGAGGGCACTGGTTTCCAGGAGCTCTCTTGGCAGAGGGAGGAACCCACGTTCCTGGAACCCCCTAGCCAACTTCCCCTCATGTCTCAGCCTAAAATGGACCACACGACTATGCCTGAGCCATTTCCTTGGCCAGAAGAAAGCCATGTGTCAACTGGCTTCATCCAGTTTTCTAAACCAACCAGGGTGGCAAGGGGCCCAGGGCTGGAATGAAGTGGGACAATTCTTCCCCAGATGTGTGGCTGCTGCCCACATGCGGGAAGGGTGGAAGGGTGGTAGGGATAGACCACAAAGCTCCCCAGAATGTCCTGCCCATGGCAGGCACTCTGCTGGGCACTGGAGCGCAGGTCTGACCTGGGCGTGGTCCCTGCTGCCAGGGATTTCAGAGCTGCGTGGGAGTGAGGCCTGCAAACGAAACCTGGCACACAGGGGCTCAGAGGTGGGGCCTCGGGCTGGGCAGCTGAATCGCAGAGAATCTCTGAGTATGTCCCCTGGGGCCTCAGGAACCTTGCCGGCTCATGTTGAGATGCTCTACTTTTTAGGTGTCTGGTCATCTCAGATTTTCCAAAGGAGCAAAAATGAGTCTGCCTTGCCGGTGCGTCTTTGTCTTCCCTTTTTGATTCTGAGCTCCCTGGGTCCTCCCCCAGCCGCTGTGCCCCACAAGCAGCCCTCACCTTCCCTGTCTTCCCTCAGCTAGGTTTCAGCATTCCAGGTACTTTTGCATATATATTTTCCCCTCTCATGAATGCAGAGTGCTTGCTTGCTTGCTTTATTTATTTATTTATTTATTTATTTATTTATTTATTTATTTATTTATTTATTTATTTTGTCAGAGGCACCCAAGCATTTAGCAGTTACCAATGATCAACACTACATTTTGCAAACAAGTAATAAATTTTAACAGCAATTTGTCTACAAATTGTGACCTTTCCATGATGTATTTGATCTTCCCCCAGAAGTTGAACTTCTTTGTCATCCAAGTTTGATTCATATTTTAATTTTTTAAAAAGCAAATGGTCTGTGTAACACGTTGCAACATCGAGCTGATTGTAAATGCTATTTTGGTTGCAGTCAATATTTTTAATTTATGCCACTGGAGATACCCAGGGAACCCCCCAGCCCACTTTGCCAACGGCTGCAAATCTACACATCTCTGCCCCTGACATTTTACACTCCTTAGTTTTCTTGATGTTAGATTTTTTTCTTTTTAAGGAAGAATAACGTGTGCCAGTGACTTTGAATGATGCACCTCTAACCAAAGACAAAGCGCGTCCTTGCTGTTGCCGATTTCACCCTTTTGGCCTGGGTGCTTCCTGTGGAAAAGGGGTTCTCAGCTCCGAATCCCGTCCCCCCCCCCAACATTACTTGTGTTAATTACCTCAGGACTGGAGAGTGGCTCAGAAGCAATCATCTTTGTTTGTTAACACACCCTAGCTGTGCCACCACTCCCCATAAATAAAACATAACCGAGATTACAATGTCATGTTTGCTGGGACTCCAGCCCTTCGTAACTGCTCGCGCAGAAGGCACAAGACGGCCCCCCCTCCTCTCCCTTCGCAGCGGGTTCTTGCGGGGCGGTCAGGTTCGCTTCTCATTCTCAATCGCCTCACGCCCACCAGGCCATGGCTGCGTCTGCAAACCCCTGGTGTTTTTAGGCTGGGAAGGCCAGCAGGAAGCTTTGTTTCTCCTCTAACTTAAAAGAGTTAGGCTTGTAAGTACGTTCGTACGCAGTGCTATTTTTAGCTGCTTGGAAGGGGCCCGAGTGGACTAACGGAGTGCAAAGCTGTGGTCAGAAATTTAGCGTGCGTGGATTGTGGGAATATCTGAAGCGACCCTCAGACAGCCAGCATTTATTTATTCATGGCCGTGCTTGGCTCTGCACACACGAGTAAGAAAAACAATAAAGAGATGGTTGATACGGAATATGTTTAATAAATCAGAGCAATATAAATAATAGGATTAGGACAAATGCCGATTTGAATTGAAGAAGGAAGAATGAAAACATTCAAGGCACAAAGTTCTAGTGTTTGATTTGCAAGTTGGGTTCTGAGCTTCCTGGTGGTCGAAGAGAAAAGGGATACAATGAGCATGTACATCAGTGTGGAAAGAACCTATGTGCTTCAGGGGAACAGACTGGCTCCTGGCACTTTAACCTGAAAGCAATGTCTCTAAGGAATCCTTAAACGGAGTAGTGTTTCTCCGTGTGTAGTCACTGCCTGCTTGGTGGGAGATAGGGGCTCCTGGACTGTCACCTACTGATTCAAAATGCACATTCTAAACCCAGCTCTCAGTAGTGGATGAGGCACAGTCCTATTTATTTTTGTTATTAAGTATGACTGATGTCTACCTAATACTCAGTACTCATTGAGTTATTAAAAGTTATCAAATATAGTGCTCGAATATTAAATTTAGTGCATTGCTGGAGTTTACTAAGGACTTTATCTCAGCATTCCATCAGGAAATCTACCTTCCTGCCAACATCACAGAATTCCTGGAGATCAAATGTGGAGGTCAAGACTCCAGATTTCCTTACTTTGGGGGAAGGCCATTTTGTGATTCATGAATTATCAATGTGGTCTTGCGTTTATGTGGTTCTCAGTGGTTTCTAATCGCATGTTGGTAAATGTATTGGTGGAATAGCTTTTAGGTTTTGATTTTGTTAATCGTTTTTTTTTTCCTCTTGGTATTGCTTTGGAAAATGGGAATGGGTAAGTAATGAGCTGCAAGGTGGTTTGTACCACCTAAGTTAGGCCTCTGACAAGACTTGAGGATCACCTATCCAGGGACCACAATAAACCTCAGCAGCATACCCGCAGCAATGTAAGTCACAAAATAGATGTAATAATCCTCAATGCCCATGTACCTAATAACAGAACCTGAAACTATAGGCAGCAAAAACTGATAACATTGAAAAAAGAAATAGACAAATCCACAATTACCATTGGAGATTTCAGTATGCCACTCTTAATACGTGATAGAACAAATAGACAGAAAATGAGAAAGAATGTAGAAGCCGTCACTATCTACCAACAATATCAACTCACATGATCTAATAGACATTTATAGGATACGTCAACAACAAAAGCAAAATCACATACTTTTTAAGGGCATAAGGACCTTTCACCAAGACAGAGCATATTCTGGACCACAAAAATAAGTCATAACAAATTTAAGTAGTTAGAAATCATACAAATATGACCACAGTAGAATTAAGCTAGATGTCAACAACAGAAAAGATATCTGGAAAATTTCCAAAATGTCTGGAAAGTAAACTTCACACTTTTGAATGATTCATGCATCAAAGAAGAAATCATAGGGAAAATTTTAAAATATTTTGAACTGAATGAGAATGTAAACAAAACATAACAAAAATGTGTGGAACATAGTTAAAGCAGTACTTAAAGAGAAATTTATAGTATTAAATGCTTACATTAGAAAAGAATGCCTCAAAATCAGTGATATTTAATCTTCTACTTTAGAAATGAGAAAAAATAGAGCATAATAATAAATAATAATAAAAGGGATAATAAAGGAATAACAAAAGGAATAATAAAGATAAGAGCAGAAAGCGTGGAAATAGAAAACAGAAAAACAATAGAGAAAATAAATAAATACAAAATGTAGTGTTTTGAAAGGTCAATAAAATTGGTAAGTCTCTAGGTGGACTGATTAAAAAAAAATGAGAGAAGACACAAATTACTGATATCAAGAATGAAAGAGAGAACATCATTGCATGGCTGACCAATACTAAAATAATAATAAGATGACACTATTAACATCTTTTGGCCAGTAAATCTCACAACTTACATAAAATGGACAAGTCCCTTGAAATATACAAACTAGCAAAACTCACTCAAGAAAAAATAGACAGCCCGAATAGGTCTATACTCGCATCTATTAAAGAAATTAAATTCTATAGTTAAAAACTTTCCCACAAAAATCAAACAAATACAAAACTCTCGAGGCTTAGTTTGCTTCAGTGGTGATTTCAATCACCCATGTAAGAAAGAAATATATTATTTGTAAACCAACTCTTCCTGCAAGTAGAAGAAGGAATAATCCAATTTATTTTATGAGGTTTGCATGATCCTGATATCTGAACCATACAAAATTTACCAAATATAGTCTTTTTGTGTGTGTGGTAGGAGGTAAAGGTTGAAGTTCATTTTTTTTATGCATTTGGATATCCAATTATTACAAGAAAAGAAGACTACATGTTACTATCCCTCTTGGACATAAATTCTTAACAAAACTTTAGCCAATTAATCCAGTAATATATAAAATGATAATACATCATAACCAAATGAGTTTTATTCCAGAAATTAAAAAAGTCAATTAATGTAATTCACCTTGTTAACACACTCAAAAGAGAAATCATCTGATCATCTCAATAGATGGAGAAAATATATTTGACAAAATTCAACACCTGGTAGTGACGAAAAGTCTCAGCAAACTAGCTATAGAAAGAAACTTGCTAAATTTACAAAAGCTTACAGCTAACATCATACTTGATGGTGAAAATCTGAATGCTTTCCCCTTAGATCAGGAACAAGGCAATGATATCTATATTTACCACGTCTGTTCATTATTATATGTGAGGTCCTAGACAATGCCATAAGGTAGGAAAAAGAAATAAAAGGCATACAAATTAGAAAGGAAGAAGTAAAACTGTCTTTCCAGATGACGTTATCTTCTACATAGAAAATTCCACAGAATTGACAAAAGAGCTACTAAACTGAGAAGCGAGTTTAGTAAGGTTGCAAGATACAAACAAAGTCAATATATAAAAATCAAGTCAACCGCACTTCTATATAATATCAATGAATAACTCATTTAAATTTTAAAAAGCAATATCATTTACAATCTTACCAAGAAAAGAAATTTTAAGGGACGAAGTGAACAAAGTTAAGATGCATGTGTGTATACTGAGCATTATGAAACATTGCTGAGGGAAATTAAAGAAGATTCAAATAAATGAAGAGATACACTTTATCCCATGTTCATAGATTGTAAGACTCAACAGCCTCCCTGCATTTATCCATATGTTAAAAGAAATCTTAATTGAAACCCCAGCAGGGTTTCTAAAAATAGAAATCTACAAGCTGATTCTAAAATTTATGTAAAAATTCTAAGGAACTAGAATGACCTAAATAATTTTTTGAAATTGGGAGTATTCACATGGCTTGATTTCAAGACTTACTGTAAAATTATAATAATTCAGACCATTGGTACTGGCATGCAGGTAGATTTATAGATGAATGGAATAGAACTATAGAGTTCAGAAACAGAGCCATACACGAATGTTCAGTTGACTTTTGCCTATGGTCTCTAGGCCATTCAATGAACAATTGGATATCCAAATACAAGAAAAATGAACCTCAACCTTTGCTTCCTACCACAAAAAAATTAACTCAGGGTAGATCACAGGCTTACATATAAAAGCTGAAATTATAAAAGTTCTAAAGAAAACATAAGAGGAAATCTTCATGACCTTGTATTGACTAGGCAAAGAATTTTAAAACAAAACACAACATACACAAACTAAAAAAGAAAGAAAAAACAAAAACAGTCAGTGGACTTGCCATGTAAAACACTGGCTCTTGAAAGAATCCTATTAAGGAAATGGAAAAGGCAAGCCACACATGGGGAAATGATATTTGCAAAATACATATCTAATGAAGCACTGGCATCCGGCATATAAAAAAAAAGTACTCTTACAACTCAATAATAAAAAGACAAACAACATGATGAAAAGTAGGCAAACGATTGGAACAAACACGATGCGAGAGAAGATATGTGCGTGTAAAACAAGCAGATGAAAAGATGCTCAGTAGCATCAGTCATTCAGGAAATGCAAATTAAAGCCAGAACGAGACACCACTACCCACTAACTGGAATTGCTAAGATTAAAAAAGACTGACAATAACAAGTGCTGACAAGGATGAAAAGTAGGCACAACTCTCTCACACTGCAGGTGGGAACGCAAAGCAATACCTAGCTTTGGGAAAGAGTTCAGCAGTTTGTTGTCAAGTTAAACACAGCCACCCTTACCGTATGACCCCCAAATTGTGTGCCTCTGTGTTTACCTAAAAGAAATATAAACTTAAGTTCACACAAAGGGTGTCTCCTAACTTGATTCACAATAGCCCAAATCCTGGAAACAACTCTAGTGTTATCAGCAGTTGAATGGAAAACCAATGGAAGCACAGTCGGCAATAAGAAGCTGTGAACTTCCCATGACATGCGAGAAATGGATAAATCACAAATGAATTGTTAAATGAAAGAAGCTAACTGAGAGAAAGACGCTAAAGAGTTTATATGCATTGTCTTCATTTCCGCGAAACTCTAGAACAGGCAGTGAAAGAGAGCAGGCCAATCAAAGGGTGGGGGCCGGTGGGTGGGAGGGAGACACTGACTTCCAAGGGGAACTTTTCGGGGTGATGGAGTGTTCTACATCGTGAATATAGTGGTGGTTACATGACTGTGTACCTTTGTCAAAACTTAACACATTGTGCCCTTCAAATTGGTGGATTTTATTATATAGAAATGATACTTCAGTAAGGATGATTAAAAAAATAAAAAAAAATGCCTAAACTGGGTTTCAGATGTTCCCAGGAGAGCAGGAAAGATGGAGAATTGGGGAGGAGTCTGCCACTCTGCCATATTCCAAGCAAGTTTAATTAACTCTTGAGGAATTAGTATGACAAAGGCTTTGATTAAGGGGCTTGAATCTGAGGACTTGGACCAGATGAGGGATGCCCAGCCTTCTCATTGCTACAGCGCCTCTCAGAGCCATGGCAGACCAGACTAATCAATCACTGCTCTTTTCCCAGGAACCCAACTGTAACTTCAAACCCTTCTCAGTGTAAAGCCAGCAGCCACAACTCTTTTATTGGACTTAGCCTGAGAGATGAGATCATCTCTGCATGCTCACTCCATCAGCTCATACACAGAATCCCATACTTCCGGGCAGATGGGGTCTTGGATATCACCTCCTCCAGTGGGTCTCAAATGTATTCTGGGGGGACAACTCACATCTGGATGTCACGGGGCTCTTTGTGGCTCACTAGGAGATATGGATTCTCTTAATTCCTGAAATGTGGACCAGAAACTTTCACCAGCAAGACATATGACTTTGGCGTGTGATATAAGCAAATTTCTAAATCACCAAGTTATTAATTCATAATTATTTTATGAAATTGCATTTGAGTACAATGAAGAGAACACTTGCAGCTCACTTACCCTTTTTAGTGGGAGGGGTGGCCTCGGCGGGCTGAGCCATGTCTGCTATTGAGGTGATGCTGGGCCTTGCACCCCCCTCTCCAGCCCTGCAGTCATGACAAAGAAAGGCACAGTGGGCTCCCCACTGACTCACTGTTCCCTACACACTGGAAAAAAGCCCACCATTTTTAAATGTTTAGAAAAAGTATTGTTTTTATAAATGATGGATGGTCATTATTTTTAAAACGTAAGCAATATATTAAAATACAAAGATAAAAAGAAAAAGCCTCAAACACCAGAAATTCTGTCACCCCCCCCCCGCCGTCACCCCCTAAGAAACATCCTTAACATTAAGTTGCCAACATTGGGGAATTTCCTTATACATGTATCAGGTAGAAGAGTGGGTGGCCCGTGGTCATGTGGCTTCCCAGTGAGAGACGGACTGTTAGAAGAGATCCTTCTAGAAGAAAAAAGCCGTATCATTTCAGACCAGCCACTTCACCTGTCTATGCCTTGGTCTCCTCCTCTCGTAAAGGGACCCGTGACACTTGTATCATAGAGCTGTGCTGGGGATCAAATGAGGTGACACAGGCAGAACCCCTAGCCCGAGGTGGGCGCGCTCCCAGTTTGCATCCTTTTCCTTCGCGTGGTTGTGCAGAGGGATCAAGCTTGAGAGACGCGTAGGTCTGGGTCCTGGTGGGGAGAAGACGCGCTCAGAAGGCATGACTGGGGACAGTGTCAGTAAAGGATTTTTACAAAGTTGTGGGCGGAGCTGAACGAAACCAACGAGGGCTAACGAGCGCCCCAGGGTAGCTGTCCCCACAGCCCCGGGCCTGACAGGGCGAGGTGGGAGGTGGGTACTGGGACCTGGAGAGAGGAGTAGACAGACAGGGCCTGCCTGACAGGAGCTGTGGCCTTTGGCGGAGACACCGATGTGCCAACGTGAGGCCTTCACACCTGCGGTTCCCCTGCTCTGAGGGTCCTTCCCATCCACCCCCCCCCCACCCCAGGCTAGCCTGACTCAGCTAAGCACAGCCTCCACAACTCAGCCTGGTAGAGCCCCCTCCCACACCTCATGGGAGTCAGTGTCAAGTTCATAGCATAATTGCTTTTAAAACACAAAACAACTTTCTTATTATTTTTTAACTAAAATCTGACCTGGAACCCAAACAGCTGAAATAGATAAAAGCGTGATTTATTAGTAGACGTGTGTTGTGCACGCCTGTATTCATGGTGTTTACCGATCATAATGCCGTGGTGTGGGTGGAGATGGGAGGGCTCTTTGGCACCGGGCCAGGCCGCCCCTAAGGGCCTGAGGCTGGAACTGACCTTCCCTGCCTCCCACCGGGCCTCGGCTTGCTGGAGCTGCGGCCATGCGGAGGGAGACAGAAGCAGGACCTGGCTCGTTTTTTGTCGAGGACGGTTGGAGTGAGGCTGTTGGAGGAGTTAATGATGGGGTAGATTCTTGAAGGACGAGTGGGAGTTTGCCAAGAGAAGATGGGGGGACGGGGCATAGAGACCTCCATCCAGGACACGGCACCTTCGCGGAACTGCCTGCTGCTTGTGTGAGGCTGGAGTGTGGCTGCATGTGGAAGACGATGGAAAAAGAGGGAGCAATCAGGTGATGGGGGACCCTGAGCGCTTCTAGGAGACGGGGTTCATGCTTCAACGGGCAGCCATCGACTGGCTCTCAGGGGCATACACACCTGGGCTCTGGGGTCCCAGCATCGCGGTGAGAACAGATTTTCTCTGTGTTCCTTTGATGGCATCTCCGAGAACATCTTAGCCATGCAGGTGACCCACCGGGCGGAGGTTAACTGAGGCGCACCGGCCTGGTATGATGTTTGGCGAAGGTGGGAAGCTTTTTATAGACAAGGTCCTGAGGCTCTGGGTCTGTAACCTACTGAGCTGTTCTTGAAAGGAGTGAAACTGTAAAACTCGAAACTTGGAGGTGCCAAGGGCAGAACGGGACCTCCGAGCTGAGTTAATTACCACCTTGTAATGTGGCAGGAAATAGTGCCCCGAGGTCCAATTCCACCCGCGGTAACATTTGGACATTTTATGGAAGATGCCGTGGTTTACGACAATGCACAAAACAGGTAATTGTTTAGCAAAATGTGCCTGTCAGAACTCAGTGACCTCTGTGAATCATATTCCGGTCTTGGTGTCTTCTTATGGTAATGAAATGCACTTCTGTTCTTTTTGTTGAACTCTTCTTGTTCTCCCAGAATAACTGGCAAAATGGTTGGCTGGGGAGGTTTGTGCTTTCTGCATGCTGCATGCTGGGAAAATGTTTAATCAGGCTTTCAGAGAAATTTCCAAAGTTTGGGAAAAATAAATGAGGACGGTGAGACAAACTTTGAAAGACCTTTAGGGTTTGGTCCAGGTGACCCTCATGACCATATGCTGCTTGAGGACAAGGAATGTTCTAGATTCTGAGGGAGGCTGGAGTGGGGATCAGGAGGGGAGGCTCTGATTCCAGTTCTCCGGTACTTGCTAAGTCACTATTCAATTATTTATATTATATCTTGTACCTAGAGGGATGCAATAAACATTAGAAGAGAGAATTAGTAAGGGAGGAGATTGGGATAAAAAGATAAGGAAAAAGAGAAAGGAAATGCAAGCAGGGGTGAGGTTATTCCGTGAGATGCTGCCATGGGTCCTTTATGCTTGTTAGAAATTTGGCTCTGAGCTTCCTAGCTGCCAAAGCAAAGAGGGAAACACAGCCATCTCCAGTTTACAGTGTCCTTAAAATTAAAATAAAAAGTAAGAAGAGTTGCTCTGAAGTCCAAGGCTAACATGCCGTTTCAGCCAGTACCATTTCATGGGGACGGCCTGGGGCAACTGGAAAAGTCTGAGTTTTCTGGACTCAGGCCTGAGTTTGAATCCCTTCTGTGACACTTTTTCTCAGTGGGTGTCCTGAGGCAAGTCCCCTCACTTCTCTGAACCTCTGTGCCCTCATCTGCATGATGGAGGTCCTGGAGTTTCCTTTTCTTGTTGTAAAAGCTACAACTCCCTGTCTTATAAGTCTGTATACTTCCTTCTCTCCAAATCGAGACTGCATCCGCCACAGGTCAGGCACTGTGTCAGGCAGTGGAGCGAGAGAAGAGTGACCCCCTGCCTTCTAGGGCCTCACGCTTTAGTGTGAGTTCCCAGCAGCATGAGGGCCAGGAAGCATGGGGGGAAGAACGCTTCACTCTGACGGTGTAGGGGTAAAGAGCTTCTGTGAGGAGGTGAAATCTGATGGTAACAGTAAAGAGGGAGAGGGGTAGAAATTGGTAGCCTCCATTGTAGAGGAATTGAAAGTGTTTTGGTCTGGCTCCAGGAGTCGGTGGGAGTGGAGGCCTAGAGATGAGGCCCGGGGGTGGGTAGGGGCGGCCTGCAGAGCCTGGCAGTCCTTGCTCACAGTGTTGGGTGGGAAATGGTAAAGCTCTTTCCCGGGGAAGGTTAATGATGCTACACAGGAAGTGTGACAGGAAGCTGCTCTGTTATGGAGATCAGTGACCTGTTTGGACTCCAACCAGCAAGTGATTTTCTCTACCTCAAATGCATGGATGGGTCCCTCCTATCAGCACAGTGGGAGGGGCACCAAGGGCACAGATGAAGCTAAGACATGGGATGTTAGGAACATTCAAGTGCATGAGGCTGAACTGCAAGGTCACGTGGCCGAGGCCACTCACTGCCAGGAGCTTGTTAGAAATGCAAATTCTTGGGCTCCACCCAGACCTGCAGAATCTGAGTCTGGGATGAAGCACAGGAATCTGTATTTTGTGATCTCCTGGGTGATTTGATGCATGCTAAATTGAGAAGTGCTGGTGTAAGACATTGGGGAGGCACAGACCCAGGGCCTCAGCGTGGCAGCATGGGCCTCTGGGAAGAGGCGTAAGAGTGGAGCGATTCCGTAGTTCCCAGTGCAGAGACCTGGAGCGGGAGGCTGGCAACCTTTCCCCAGAGGAGCTGGGAAACAGGTTCTGGCTGATGGGGAGAAGGGCAACAAGCGGCTGAGGCTCCCCTCCCAAGGCCACACACCACCAAGCATTTCTCAGGACTGATAACTAACATTCTCACCTGTGTACGCATGATTACTTTTCTCTTATATATGCAGATACTGCTGATATAGAAAAAAAAAAACATCCACAAATTCATTTAAAGAGTTTTCTGGATTCTTTGTGTATGTTTCTCGGCCACATTGGACATGCTAAAAGTGCAGGCCTGATTTTGTGGGGCTTTGTGAGAGTTCTTGGACATTAGAAAGGGGTCATCATCCTCAACAGGGTTGGGAACCAGTGACCCTGGAGGTGACCTGTAGGATGCCCGGCCCTTCCTAGGCCAGTATTTGGGCTCTGTGATGCTCACACATCTTTGTGACATTTTTTTCACCAAGATCAGGTTAAGAACCCCTTTATTACATAGGAGTCTTGTGATGACAGCAACAAAACCCAACTCAATCGGGTTTGGAAAAGGGGATTTGCTGTCCCAGGTAACTGAGATGTCCATTTAACCTTCAGGCACAGCTGGAGCCAGGGCCTCAGGCAATGACGTCAAGCGTCCTCGCCTCTTCAGGCATCTCATGGTTCTGTTGACTTCATCCGGTAGGTAAGATGGTGCTGGCCTTCCCCAGCGACATCCTCCAAGCATAGCAACCCTGGCAGAAGCTTGTGATGGGCCTCCCCTGGCTCATACATCCATACCTGAACAAACTGCTGTGGTGAGGGGCGGGGTGCCCTGGCAGCCTGCTCCTGTGATGGACGGGAGGACAGGACGCATCACTAATTGTCCTACTGGTACCAGGTGGAGGTGGAGAGTCCTCCCGCGGAGCGGGTGAGAGGGTGCTAGGTAGACGTGGTGGTAGCTACCACTGTGAATACTCCATGGGCTCAGGCGGGCCCCCGGACTGTCAGAGGCAAGGTTCAGAGGTCCCGAGGGGGCCCTAGGTGATCAGGACACTCAGCAGAATTCTGGCCCGGTGAGCTCTATACCCACAAGGTGGTATGATGTGATTATACACACAATACCTGGCCCCAGGAGGCTTCCTGTGGAGGCAGGGACAGTGGGAGCCCAGGACTCAGGCTGGGCAGGGCAGGAGCTCAGGTCACCAGGGGATGGGTCGCTTCGCCAGAGCCACAGGTGAAAGCTTGCTTGGACACAAAGGTCTCCGGTAAAAGAGTGGATCATTGAGGGCTAGCCCCCTCACACCTGTGGAAGGATGGCTGAGGAGCTGTGCCCCAGGGCATGTGGGATGCTCGGGCTGGGGTGGGAGGGAGGGATGACAGGACCACAGTTCGATAGTGACCCTGAGGTCCAGAGGCCTGGTCTAATTGCTGGCACTCTGCCGGGGTTCCCAGCTCCCCACTTCTGGCCACTCGCAGACTCCCACAAGGTAGCCCTCCTGGCACCTGCGGGCCCTTTGGTATTCATTCATCCATCCCTCAAACTGGGGCTATCTGAGAGTAACACCCAGCCTGGTCCCTTACGGAGCCCAGGTGGGGACAGCTCCCACCTCTTGGTGGCTATCACCCCCAGGCCTCATCAGCGAGCCCCTCCCACCTCAGGAGCGCCCCCACGAGCATTCCACCCCCTCGGGACCACACAGGTGAACCCCCACCACAGCCAGCCCTGGACCCCGGGCCCCGGGCCTATCTGGGAGCCCACAGTCCTCCCCGCTGGGCTCATCTTCTGCAGCTGTGGAGCAGGGAAGGGGGTCCGGGCAGCACCCCGAGTCCCTGGGTGGGAAATGACGCCATGTTCCGTCTGCTTAATCAAAAGCATGTTCTTCGGAAGGGAGGAGAATGCAATTCCACGATTGGTTTCAATTAAAGATTTGCTACTATTTGATTAAGATTTATTATTGATTTGGGATTGTTCCAAGCAAGCCCAGGCTGGCTTCCCGAGGGGGACTGGTTTGGAGATTGAGTGGCACCAGGAGAAGGGCTGGGAGATGTGGGGGCAGCTGCACCCCACCTTGTTCTCTTTCAGTAGGTCGGTTGTGACCAAGTTGCTGTTCTGGCCAAAGCCCCGTTTCTGGCATGAGAAGGGTGGTGGTGGCCGGCCTCACTGGGGCCCTTCCGGGGCTGTGGCCCCCTGCACTGCCTCCAGGCCTGGCCTCCTGCCCTCTCCAGCCTCCCCAGGCCCCAGTGCCTCGGCTCCCTCACCTCTTCATCAGGTACCCTGCCTTTTCCGCTTTCTGATCCTTCCATCTAGAGCACCTTTCCCGTCTATCTCTCCCCAGATTATTCTTGCTTATCCTTCAAGCTTTTAGGTAAAGTTTAATCCTGCTCTTCTTCAAGGTCCCCCTGATTCTTCCCAGGCTACCTGTGTTGCACCCTCCTCTCCGTGGCCCCAGGATGCAGCCTCAGTCTGTGGAATTTAAGGGAGCAGGCGGGCACACAATTCCAGATCACTTTTCTGGAATCAGTGGCAGCTGGTTGGGGGGATGGACTCTCACCAGCCCAGAGGCCCTGCGGCAGAGGCCAGGACGGCTGCAGTGGGATGAGAGGGCCTGGGCTTGTGCTGAGCCTCAAGGTGGTGGCACAGCATGAGGGTGCCCTGCCCGTTAGGCCGTGTGTCCTCACTGCCTAGCACACTGGAGCCACCCAGCCAATGTTGGCAGCATTGAACTGAATCCACCTGCCTTCATGCTTCAGTTTTCTAATCTGCAAAGGAGACGCAGTGGCTGTGTCCTCCTCCAGGTTTGCTGTGAGGTCCCAGCGAAGCCAGGTGTGTAAGTGTCCTGCCCACAGTCAGGGGTGTGACAAAGCATAGTGGGCTGTGCTCTGGCATCCAGCTTCCTTGGGTCTAAGATCTGCTTGCAGGGGCCACGACTGCTGTCTGGAGGTTTGTCATCTCACTCCCCACTGTCAATATTTCTATCGCGGCACCTGCAGAGGAAATGCAGGTGCAAAGGTGTGGAGAGGAGAAGGACTGGCTCATTCAGACACCTTCAAGGCTTCCCACCTGCTAGGAGCAAACCGTAGGTGGGGCTGAGGCTGGGAGGTGAGCCACACCTACCCAGAGGACACCTTATGCATGCTCCAAGGACACTAGACTGGCCTCACTCTGCAAGGGAGAGGATGGCGGGGCAAGACGGCCAATGTCCACCAAGAGACTCATGCTCTCTCTCCTACTGTGTGTTGCGGTGGCTCAGGTGAGGCTGTTTATGGAAGAACTACACTTCCCAGAGCACCCTGCTTCCAGGTATAGCCAGGTGACTAGCTGTCAATCAATCAGTGGGATTCTGGAGATGAAGCTGGGCCTCTAAATAAGAACAGAAGCATCATTGCTCTTCTGCAGAGAGCTCTTCTGCAAGCTGGCAAGCCTGAGGCCTTGGGGGCTGGCAGAGGCACAGAAAGGAACGAACGTGGGTCTCTAAATCCCCACCTGCAGGACAGTCCCCCGCTGCAACCAGGAGCTCTTCCACTGGACTCTTACATAAGTGAGAAATAAAGTTCTCTTGTGGTAGACCTCTGAAATTGTGGCTTTTATTTATATCAGCCGCTGGCCTTGCCTTGGGGGAGAGGCAGGTCAGTTAGGGACAGGAAAATCGCTGGAGAGGTGTGGGGGTGGGAGAAGTGATGAGGGCCGGGCTGCTGGCTGAAGGAGAGAGCAGGCCAGCGGTGCAGGAGAAGTTCAGGGACTGAGACCGGCAGGTACCGGAAGACTCCCTTGAATGTGGACCTGGCTGGCTGGACCGTCGGACTGGTTACGGAACTAGAAGGGGCCGTTTGGGTGGGTGGGACCGAGGTGACAAGTTTGGCCCTGGCCACACAGAGCTTGAGGACCCTGCGGCCTGTTCAGTGGAGATGCTGAAGGAGTGGTACATGATCTGAAGCTCAGGAGAGAGGCCGGAGGAGCCGGGCTGTAGCCAGAGACTTGACAGCAGGTGGGAGGTGGCTGATATGATAAGTCAGCCTTGGGTGAAACGCCGTGGCCTTGATTTTGAAGGCATTAAGGAGGCGTTGGTGGGCTTTGGGCTGGGAGTGCTGAGGTTGGATTTTGTGTTGCAGAGTTCACTTGGCTGCCGGGGGAGGCTGGGGTGGGCAGGGGAGACTAGAAGCAGGGAGGCCCGGGGGACCTGGCTGCAGCAGTCCAGGGGAGGTGGAGGTGGGTGAGATGAAGGAGGCAAATCCGTGCTGAAGGCCTGGCTTTGTTGGCTGGGCAAGGGGTAGCCAGGGCAAGGAAGGGGTCAGGATGGAGTGGAAGCTTTCCGGGGCACAGACCACTGGGTTTTAATCCCTTGAAGGGGACCTTGCCTCCAAGTGCATTCTGACAGCATATAGATGTTTATTTAAAATGGGTTCTTCAGGGCATCCTGGCAGCTGTTTGTCCATGTCATACTTAGGGCAATTTATTCTCTCCCCCAAATCGTAAAAGTTGCTCATTTCACATTGGCATTGTGTGGCTTTAATGGGTGATTACTCCCCCAGCAACTGGTGGGGGCCATATATTCGGAGGGTAAAAAGTGGTGCTTCCAAGCTCCGTCCATTGGAAACAGCTCCGCGTGCTTGGCTGTGGGTTTTAACTCTCTGCCCCTGGACTATTAGTTTGTCTGGTTCCATATTGATTTTCAGTCCTGAGGTTTGGGGGCCGGGTTTGGTCTGAGATATGGAGCCTGCCGCTTTGGCCTCTTTGTCACCCTCCAGCCCTCAGGGGAGGAGGAAGCCTGTGGTGTCATTGATGGGCCCTCCCCTTTCCCCACGATGGATTTCTTTGGACAACTCTCCTGTCTATTATGTGCCTGGCACTCTGCTAGGTAAGCCTCACCTCCGAGGAGCTCACGGACCCAACATTCAACTGGAGGAGCAGTTTTTGGGGGTGGGTGATGAGTTCCCTGTTTAGATGCCTAAAGGTTCGTACAGGCCCCCATTATGGGGTGTTGCAAGATGGAGGCCCCTGTGAGGTGGCAGGAGGACCCCACGTCAGCTTCTCCAGTTGCAATGCCTCAGTGTGCTCATCTGTCAAATGGAGCCACACATCCCTGCCCCCAGCAGGTTTCCCAGCTGGCCCTCAGCCTGCTCTCTCCTTACACCATGCCACCCGAAGGCCAGGCTCTGAGATGGCCACTCCAGGCTCCTTCACATTGGGCAGCGGCCCGGTGTTTCTCTCTTCAAGCCCCTGAAGCTCTACCTCCATCACAGTCGGCTGCTTGCTACTTCCTGGACTCATCTGTGTACCTCTTCTTCGCAGATTTGCCATTTTACGTTTATGTGTGTGCTTTTGATGAATAATCATCCCTATATGCCCAGTGTCCAGCACGGGACCTGGAGCACAGTAGGCCCTCCACACATAGTACTGAATGGTTAGCTGACTAGCAAATGAACCTTCTCCCCCTCCTTTTTTTCCGTTTTGGCTTTGAGCCTTTTCTGGGCCACAGAACCTTCTGAGAACCTGAGTAAGGCCCTCCAGGAAAGTGCACACGGGCACCGTCACACACAGGGGCCCTCATCCCTTCGGAAGCTGTCCACAGTCCCCAGGCCAAGGGCTGCGGTCTGCAAGCTCCGGGCTCCATTTGGCCCCTGTGGACGCCCTCCTGGACCTTTGAGGCCTCGCCCATTCCAGGGCGGAAGGGAGCCTGCAGAACGACCTCTAATGGAGGAATGGTTGGCAGAGCGAGGAGCAGACAGGGAGGGGAGAGAGGATACGAGAAAGCACCGAACGGAGGCCTCTTCCAGTGTGTAAGGCTGGACGCGGAGGATGACAGAGGCTTCGTGGAAGATTTGGGCCGTGCCTTTGCTTGGACATAAAAGACTGAATCCATGTTGCTCTGCACTTGCCTCATCCCTGGGCTTTACTCCAGGCTAAGTTTTAAAACCGTCCTCTCTGGGAGCTGGATTGCCAGGTCAGAGTTTTTGCAGTAGAAAGGAGCCCCAGCCATCATTTGGCCCAGCTGCTCTGGATCAGGTGGGAACAATGTGGTCCTCCAATGGGGCCTGACAAGGGCAGGCAGAAAGGCAGAGAGAGGACGCAGCCCAAGCTCCCCTCCAGCGGGACCACCTGCTGTGAGCAGCCAGTGTTCAGGTGGGTGGTGAACGCCAAGGTGCGCCGTGGAGGTCATCCAGCCGGAGTCCTCTGAGGGGCCTGCCCACCTGGCTTTGCCCCGTGGGCTGTGAACCGGGACTAGAGTCTGGCAGGATCCCCTGGGTCCAGCCATACGTGGACAGTCATAATGGATAAGCGCTCAACCTGGGGGTTTAGTAGGAATGGCGCAAGCGTGGGTCGAACACGACTGAACACTATAGAACGAGAACTCCCCGCAGTTACGACGGTCTAAAGGGGCTGCGGGGACTTGGTCCAGGGCTCCCGTCTGTCCTCACTGAGGAGCCGGTGAGGCCCGCTTACCTGAGGGGCTAAGGACACAACCTGCTCTGGGCCCATCCAGGTCGGCGCTGTGGCTGTGGCCTGGAGCTGATGGCCTGGGTCTGCCCTTGGCCGCCGGCCGCGTGTCCCCAGGGTCCCCATGCACACGGCAGCACCGAGGCTGCAGGGGCCGAGCGCTGCGGCGGTGCCCTGTCTCTTGGACCCAGGGCACTGGGTCCCAGGCCTGGAGACTTGCTTCCTGCTGTGCTGGTGGCAGTGGCATCTAAACCCTGCCCTTGGCTAGGAGAGGCATTTATCTCATTTCCTGCTGGCAGTTCCGTCCGGAAATACATCCCCCACTGAGCACAAAGGGGGCCTCCATGCCACTTCCTGTGTAACACCCTGAACTGTCCCCCCAGGAGCAGCAGCCCCGGAGCAGCTCGGTGCCTGTGCTATGTCATCACTTCATGTCGAATGCTGCGAGAGCTATAAAATACTCGGTAAACTAAACCCATGTGTGAGTGGTTTGAACAATTACGACTGGCCTCGGAAAGCCGTGAGGGCTGGAGCGCATTTCAGGTGTGCCCCGCAGGGGCAAGGAAAGGCTAGTAGTGGGAAGAGGCATGGCACCTGGGGGAGACAGGATGTTGTGCAGACATCTGGATGCGTCTGGCTCTGGCTGGGAGGTGGAGTGGCTAACAGCCGGGTGTCCTTCCCTGATTGAAATCATGTGGAGTCTTGCTTAGCTCCTCTTGGGAAATGCTGTCCTAGTTTGACTGTGGGTCTCCCTCCCCACCCCTGCCGGCTTCCTTCCAAGAAGCCTGTTTTGTAACAGTTGGCCCTGGCTCCCCTGTTCTCACCCGGAGAGGAGAGGAGACTGTCATCCTTGAAACAGGGCCTCGTAAACCTGTAGCAGAGACAGGACATGATTTGAACTGGAGTGCTGAGTGTGGAGGGCGGGCTGGGAGGCTGCGCTGGTGACAGCGAGATGCACTTTCCCTGGAGAGAAGTCAGTTCATAGGGAGACAGGGGGAAATGTGCCTAGAGGAAGAAATTCTTCAACTCAGCTGCCACTTCTGGTGACGGCAAAGGCCACTGTTGGCATTTCCCTTGTTCTTGGTGTGAACACACTCTTGTGGGAGAAATGTGACAAGTTCCTTTTCCCTCCCAAGAACTTCTCATGCAAATGGAGCCATGATCATAGTCAAATTTTCTCCAAATAAGGAACTGCTCTGGGAGGAGATAGAGGGAGTGCAGAAAACGCGTGTACAGAGGGTGGTCTCGCAGTGCTCACATCTTTGATGCCTCCCCACCCACCAGAAAAACATGTTGCTCTCCCCCCCCCCCCACCCACCGTGACTCCCTGCCTTGGCTCTGTCTTACAAAAATGAGTAAGGACTTTTATTTCTGACTGCGGGCAAGGGAGGGAGGACTCCAATGCTGCAGGAGGCCCGTTTTCCTCTGTCACTCTCGGAAACACCCAGAGTGGAGTGAGGCTGTGACAAGACTTTTGGGATGGAGTTACAGAGCCGAGAGATCTGAGAGATGCCGAGACCCTGCCCTGCGGCTGGGGAGAGAGGGGTGTCTGAGTCAAGGCCTTATTATTATGGTTTTATTTTATCTTTCTGGGGAAAAGAAGAAGGGGGGGTAGGCAATGCACTGAGCTGGGAGCCAAGAGAAGGCGGTTCCCTACCACCTGGAGAGGCACCACCTCCCTGGGCCTCTGCTTCCCTGTCTTTAATGGGAGCGAGTCCAGCGCCCCTTGCCTCTCAGCATTACCGTCGGGATAAAAGGAAAAGAGATAATGACACGAGGAATCACCTTGTGGAGTGGATCTCAGGCATTGGTGTGAGTCCGATCACCTGTGCGGCTTGTTAAGCTGCTGATCCCCAAACCCAGAGACTCCTGTCTTCAGGCTCATTCTGACAGGGGGTCTGTGGAAAGCATCGAGGTCTAAGTGCTTCCTTTCCGAGGGGAAGTGAGGCCCAGAGAGGTGAAGGGACTTGGCAGAAGAGGCTCCGTGAAGCAGACAGAGGCGGGCCTACGACCAGAACCACATCTCCTGTTGCTAGTCGGCTCTCAGAGCCGCCATGTTCACGCATGTCTCCAAGAAAAGGGAATGGGACCTTATATCCGCTGGGCACATGCAGTGTGGCGGGCTCTGAGCTGGCCGCTTTATAAGCAGCATTGCATTGAATATTTTCCACAGCCCTAGGAGATAGGTAGTATCACCCCATTTTATAGAGGAGAAAAGTGAGGCTCAGACAGAGCAGGCGACTTATTCAGACCAGTAGGAGCAAGGCTGGGATTCAGAAGCATGTCTTCCTGCCTCTGACTCTCTAGGCATCCGACTGGAGAGAATTACATACGGTTCCCTGCGCCTTTTCCCATGAGCCCGGTACTGAGCAGAGCCCGCTGTGTGCTGGTGCCGGTTTCATTTCCGCAGCCCCATTCCCTCCAACGTTCTGCCCATTCCATGGGGATGCTCTCACTCCCTACTGCTGGCTGTGGAGCGGGGAGTTTGGTGTGGGGATGCCGGTGAAAATGAGGGAGAGGGCTCCCATGTGGTCACTGTCAGCTTCTTCCTTCCTGCAGGGGGGGCACTGCGGAAAGGCTGACCGTCGGCGCGGGCACTGTCCCTGCCAGTGCCCTGAAACGCCAGACTTAGAACTGCAAAGTCAGGCCGGTTCCCCTGGCATTTCCTCGGCTTTTCCCATCCGCCCTTAGCTCAGACCCACCCGCCATTCAAGGGGGTGCTCAAGCCAGGCTCCCTTCCCTAGTGCCCCCAGCAGGCCAGCCCCCAAGGCTGAGAATCAAGGCTCATTGATACACAGCTCTCTGCCCCTCCCTCTACCAGCCAAGGCTTCCCTTTCAAGCAGCCCGAGTGGGCAGCCCCTTAGTCTCTGCCTGCGCACGTTCCAGACTCGCTGAGTCCTAAGGCAGTCAGTGACGTTTTCAGCCAGTTTATATTGTTACAGTGTTCTCATGTGCAAATTTGTGCATGCTTTAAATATTGTATATATAAATTACATATATATAAAATTATATATGCTCACCAATAAATTTATATGCTATATATAAATTATATGCAAATCATAGACCATAGATAAAATATCAATTATTGGATATTATGTTACATATGTACTATATATGTTCTTACATATGTTTTATACTATATAATATATTGATCTTATATGTACTTAGATATATGCTTTATATGTTTTACATGCTCTTTGAGTTTTATGTGCTTGAATGTCAGCTCTCCTCCTCACTAGCTGTGTGTCTCTGGGCAAATTCCTTAACCTTTCTGTGCGTAGGGCACAGAAAGTATAATGTAAGATTTTTCTTAAAATAACATTTGAAAAAAATTTCATAATATTCATTTTAGTAGCAAAAGTTGAAAAATCTTATTGTGATACTCAAATATTGTTATAATATTCTTTTGCTGTTATTACCCCATTTACTTGTTAATGTGTCAGCACCGGGCACAAGGCGGGATGTACTCTTTCATCCCACCAGCAACACAGGAGCCTGCACACACCCTGCTGCCCTTCCTAGGCTGGATGCTAACCATGCCTTTAATTTTGCCAACTCTTTAGGCAAAAAGGAGCAACTCCTTTCATGTGGCAGAGGAGTTATTCTAGAACTCTCTATTGGCTTAGCTCTAGGCATTGCTGTGTTTTGGGGAGAGGACCAACAAGCAAAGGGGAGACTACCTTGCCTTTACTGAGTCCCTGCTGTGATGAAGGGACAGACAGGGAGAAAGAAGGAAGAGGCGACCAGAGCAGAGCCGAAGATGGGAGAGGAGGATGTGAGGCAGGTGCTGCCTTTCTCTATCAGTTAGTCCCCAGACACATCCTTTGCCGCAGTCATCCCCCACACCCAAATTGCATCCTGCTTCTTTGGCATTTTACTCCTGAGCCCTCCTAAGAACCCTGTGACATCGATGTGACTATCCCCATTTACAGATTAGGGCACTGAGGCTCTGAGAGGTAAAGTGATTCACCTTCAGTCAAATAGCGAGGAAGGGGCGGAACCTGGATGTGACCTTGAGCCTGTGAGACTCTGAAGTCCCACCGTGGTAGAGACTAGGACAGGAGCGAATGAGTGACCATCCCTGGGAAGAGAGCCTGGAGAGATAAGGGTAGAGTCAGATGGAGATACAGCCAGGGACAGAGACAGAGGCAGAGAGAACCCCAGAGGGGGGAGAGAGAGAGAGGACAGAGAGCAAGAAGAACAGAGGTCCTCTTAGAGAGACAGAGAGGAAGTTGTATAAGACAGAGGCAGAGGGATAATGAAGGAGAGAGAGCAGAGAGACAGAGAGAGGACGGGCGTCCAGACCAGTGCGGGAAGGGAGGCTGTAGACTAGGGACCATCCCGGCGAAGACTCTGCTTCTCCCCTTTCAGCCCCGGTCCTCACCCCTCTGGTGGTCCCTTGTCTTCTCCTAAGAAGGACCCCAGCTACACGTGCAGTGGCCTCCTGGAGAAGATTTCTCCTGGAGCTGGAGCTGGGAAAAGATTGGAGTCCCAGGAAGCTGGGCCCAGTGCTGCACGTGGGAACCTACCTGCCTACGCAGGCTTCATGGCCTCGGCACCGAGGCCACTCAGCTTACGCTGACCAGGAGATTCAGCCAAAGGGCCGTTTGGAAGGAGACGGGATGAGGAATATACTCTCTAGGCAAGCTTCAGTGTCCACATCACAGCTCAACAGCCAACCAACAATAAAAGCCACCAAACCACCTCCCGCCGCCACCCAACCCAGCCCCAAATCAGTGCCACAAATGGAAGGGAAGCCCAACCTTGAGCTCTGGAAGCTGAGTTAGAAGAGCACTGGGCTGGGAGTCAGCAGGCCTGGGTCCCTGGCTCTCCCTTCACCTGCTTGGGCCTCCGAGGACACGAGAAGTGGTGACAGACAGACAGACCTGGGCTCAGAGAGACCTGGCTCTGAATCTGCCCCCTCTCAGCTCTGTCCGTGACCTTACTAGGCAGGTGACTCTGAGTCAGGTTTCCTCATCCACACAGTGGACACTTGTCTTACAGGACTTCCTGTCATAGGATTCAGGGAGACAGCGGTGTCAGGGCTCCCAGCATGCCACAGGTCCCAGCCTGGGCTGGGTGTTTCTTTCCTTGAGTCCCTCAGAGTCCTCATCTGTACACTGAGTCAGCCTGACGCCCGGGGTTCTTCAGTTCCTTGCAGCTGTGATGTTAAGTGATTTGATGAACCCCAAAGCATTTGCTGGGCCAGTTCAGCCAGTGGATCTGGGGCACTGTGTCCACCCTCATGCAGAGAACTAACTGCCCCGTATCTCTCTGCCTTTCAAATGTCCCCACCGTTAGCACAAAACAGCCGGAAAGAGCTCAGGATTTTCTGCCCTGAGGGGTTAGGGGTTGAATGGTGAACAGTGAAGGCGGGAGAGGGAATTTCCTGGGGAGTCACTCAGAGAAGCATTTCTCCAGGGTCAGAGCCCGTTCCTGATTCTTGGCAATGATGTTTTAGGCGGCGGCTCCTGGGACAACACACCCAAACCCCCCTACTCTGACGTATACACACACACAGCCTACACACGCACTCATCAGGCACACTTACGCTCCCACTCCCACAAACACACGCACTGGCACAGTAACACGCACGGTAAGGAAGAGAACGCGTGTGGTTTTCACAGGTCCCGGGAGAGCGGCAGCCAAGCTGTTCTATTTTCCTTAGAACCTCTGGAGTGAGCGGACTGCTCCCTCCTGGGGCAGCCCGGGCTTTCCTAGCCCACGTGCTGGCAAGAAAGGGGTGAAGGACTGGTTTCCTGCCCTGTAATGAGGGTGGAGGGAGGGGAGCTGGAGAGCAAGTTGCAACAGCAAGCGTGTGTGTGAGCGTGTGCGTTCCCCGCGAGCTGGGTGGCTGGGCTTGGCAGGGACCAGTGGCGGGAGCAGCACACCGCTGGAGGTCTTTGTTGATCGTTTCCACTTTGGGAAACAGTGTTCTTAAGGTTGATTATGTAAGCTCAAGTTTCTTTCCCTTTTACTTGTCGATCGTGCTTCCTAAGGCAGCGTGCCAGAGACGTTCTCATCTGCTCAAGGAGGGAGCCTGAATGCCACCGTCACAATCAGACACAGGCTAGCAAAGCACGGCTGTCAGCTACCATGCCAGTAGGTACCAAACTTCTTAATAGTAATGGCAGGGGCCGTGTACAGGGCCTCTTGCTTCTGGGCCTGCAGCCCAGCGCCCGTGAGCCTGATCCTTCACTCACCAGCTGCGAAATCCTGGGCAGTTGACTTAATTCTTTGTCTCAGTGTCCTCATCTGCAAAGCAGGGGTGGTGGCATGAGAGCCGTTGACATAAGAAGGCGGCAAGGACTATGCGATGGATAGCGCAAAGGGTATGCAGGTGGTCTCTCTTCCTGCAGGGTCCCTGTTGGGGGTGCTCACTCCCTTCACATGCAGGCCAAGGGGAGACCGTGGTCAGTGGGCTTTGAGGCTAGCTCTACTCCATGTGAATAGAAGGCGGGTGCTGGGAGGCACTCTTCCAGCTGCTGGTGGTGGTAGGGAGTTCTTTGTGGCAGGAAGTAATCAACGAATAGATAGAGCCACACTCATTTGAAATGGAAGGTCTTTCAGTGCCACTCACGCTGCACAGCGTAGTGATGTGCGGTGAGGACGCAGGAGCGAGGACCAGCTAACTGAATTTGCAGAGTGGTGTGAGGGCAACATATTTATGTAAAACCAGCCGGCCAAAAAATACAGACTAAGAAAACCCAAAGGCCGCATGAACAAACTTACTATTTTCTCTCATTTTTTCCCCTTGGCATTGCCTTGAAGGGTTTCCTCTCAGCCATCAGAAGGAAGAACTCTAGGACAGTCCGACCCCCACAGGGCTGGGCACAGCCTCTGACCTGCTGGCTTTGAACTCAGGCTGGTCTGGCTGAATTCACAGCCTGCACATCGTAACCTGGAAGTTATCACTCCCTCCTCTGCCTAGAGCACTGAGATATTGTAAAAATCAAATGAGATAATATGGATGTGAGAGTAATCAGCATATATTTATTGTAGGCTTATTATGTATATGGCAGTATGCTAAATGATGGTGAGTCAAAGAAAACCAGCCAACCAACCAGCTAACCAACCAACTTACCAACCTACCAACCTACTAATCAACCAACCTACCAGCCAACTTACAAACAAACCTACCAACCAACAAACTGACCAACCAAGCAACCACCCAACCTAGCAACCAACAACCAATAACCAACAACCAGTGGAGGCTAGCATCTTGTTGGGGAGATACCATCACGGAGAAGTCCCATAAGTGATGTGAAACGCCCCTCTGGGGAAGGCTGGGACGCAGAAGAACGTCACTGTGACAGCCTATACTGGGGGGCAGTGACCTGCTGGGAGGTCCAGGCTCCTCTGGAATGAAGGCTGAGCTGGGGTTTGGTGGAGGAGCAGGAGTGAGAAGCAACGGGACATGTGCTGATGTCAGGGCTGCCCAGGCCTTACAGCCGTGGGGCCCTCCTCCCCGCTCCTCCCAGCCACACCCCAGGCTCTGGCTCCCAGATCCTTCCCCAGGGCCTCCGCCTGGCTCCTGGCTACAGCCCCCCCACCCCCCATTGCTTTCCCTGTCTCAGTTTCTCCCTGGACACGCTGTGGCCAAATGTCTTTTTTCTGAAGTGCAGATGTGACCGTGTCATTCTTCTGCTTAAAGCCTCTCACCGGCTGCTCCTGGGTTCCTAGCCCCGAAAAGCAGACCCTGACCAGGCCCGGCAGACCCCCCCCCCCACACCCAGGGCATTTAAAGCGTTGTTTTTATAGTAAAGAAGCACAGCTATATAATGGAGTTGGAAGCACTTTTCTGGGGTGGTGGCCTTCTTTGGCTATATCCCCCAGATCCTGGGGGCTCTGGTGGACAAGTTTGGAAGTACTGGCCCCCTGTGAGCAGGGCCTTTCCTGCCTTGTCCATCTGGTAAACCTCAGCTCTGTTTTTCTCGTGCGGCAGCTCAGCCCTCTTGGCTGTGAAGGCCGCCCTGACAACCCACAGGCCTGAAAGTGGAGTGACCAGTATGGCACTTTCCACCCACGGGCGTTGTTGATTCACTGCCACTAGAACGTGGCTCCTTGAGGCTGGGACCACAATTTGTCCTTCTCGGTGTCCCCACAGACCGGCCCAGAGGCTCGCCCAGGGGGAGCCCTGGGGGCTGGCTGAGCGAATGGCGGTGCTCGCGGTGGGGTCTGGGGCAGGAAACTCAGCCAGGCCACGCGTGCCCTCCGCGGCTCCTGTTTTGAATTGCAGGGCTCACAACATGTGTCATTCACGGCCTGGTGGCCTGGATACATCCTCAAGGAAACAGGACTCATTTCAGGGTGGTGTTGGCCTGGGCCCTCTCCCCAGAGGCAGAGGCAGAGGCAGAGGCAGAGGCAGACGAGGGTGAAGAGCATGGGCTCAGAGACACCCCTATCCCCCCAAGCTGTGGGTTCAAATCTCAGCTCCTCCACTAAATAGCTGTGTGACATTGAGAAAGCTATTCCTGCTCTAGTTTCCTCATCTATAAATTGAGAGTAATTACAGCCACCTGTATATGATTGAGTACAGGCCGATCTCTCCCCACTCCCCATGCCGTGGTGCCCAGGAATCGGCTGCTGTTTTCATGCCAGCTCTCCAGTGGAGGGGAAGGAGAAGGGGGCTGGAAGGTGGCCTCACTCCCGCCCGGCGTCCCACTCACGGGAAGATGTGTTTCTAAGGTGGGCTTTTTGGATGCCCCAGTTCAGGCCACTTCTCCAAAGCATCATATTTTATGTAACTGCAGACAAATTGCAAAAATCATCGACGCTGTTAGGGTCATAAACACTCTCATCAGCTACTTTTGTTTTCCCCAAAGAAACATACCGACCCACAGGAAACTGTGACAGGTTGTTATATCGGAAGTTTCAACAGAAGCATTGAGGTCTGATAGATGTCACCCTGCCAAGTGACATCCCAGAACAAGAGGGAGATTTTCAAAGGGAAGCTGATCTGGGTTTTAAAAACTCTCACCCACACTGAGAGTATAAGATGGGTTGGGGGGACGAAAGGGAGCGATTTAGGGGCCAGATTCATTGGTAAGAGCTGTACCCAGCCCTTCCCTTACCACGGGGAAGGGCGTGAGGAGACCACCCCCCTTCCCGGAGTCTAATGAGGGGCACTTCATGTCTGTTCCTTGCAGAGTGGACACGTGGCACCTGCCGTCCAGCTCCTGTCCGAGAGTAGTAAAAGTTATGTGACATCTCTCAGAGGAGCCAAAGCTGAGCTGGCTGTGTCGATGTTGGCCTGCGTACCCAGAGGCCAGAGCCAGGGACACACACGTGTGTCCCTAGGATCTCATAGGGGCCACACACAGTTAGGGGCCAGCCCTGAGTGGCTGGGTGCTGCCCCAGAGAGCGGCCTGGGCAGCTAGAGCCCGCTCAGCAGAGAGAAGCCGGTGCGTCCAGGATGCCTGGCTCTGTGGAAAGGGAAGTGACCAGCAGGCAGAGGGCTACACAGACTCAGCCAAGGGGACTGTGGCAAGAGTTACATGTGTTCCCGCTGGTAGAGTGAAAAGCCAGCTTCCTACAGTGCCAGGCAGGTAAGAACGTCTCCGCTCCTTTTCTTTTCCTCCTACGACCCTCTCCTGGGCCAGGATCTAGACCCTGGAGGGAGGGGTCAGAAGCAGGGACCCAGACAGAAGGTGCTGAGAGGTGACAAGGGAGAGAGAAGCAGCAGCGAGCAAGCTCTCTGCAGTCTGTGGCGGGGGCACGGGCCCCGTGGGGGTGACGCGGGAAGGAGACAGGACTGAACTTTAAATCTCCTCTGAAGTTTTGATTACGCCATGGCACAAGACACTTCTAATTGCTGAAGTGACACAGTGTCTTGGTGACTTCAAGGGACGATAGCGCTTTTATTGCCTGCATGACCTGCAAAGTCACGAGGCCTTCTGAGGACCCTCCGGGGGCTGGGGAAGAACTTTCCCAAGAAGTAAATTTTAAAAGGACAGGAGGAGTCAAAATAAAGTTGCCGTGTGGTTATACCTCATGAATCCTGCCTGTGGGGTACGTTAGCTCATATACAAGCTGAAGACGAGGGGCAGACTCTGCCACTGATTCACCCTATGGCCTTGAGCTGGCCCCTTCCCCTCCCTGAACCTGCATTTCCCCATCTGCGACATGAGGCACAGTCTCCCCATCTGGGGTGCTCCTGCACCCACCTTGGTGCAGGTGTTGGCTCCAAGAATCACCGTTTCCTTTCCTCCCAAGACCCTCGCTCTTCAAGGAGACTCAGGTCAGCAAGACCCTGCCTGCCCTCATAGAGAGAAAGGAACTGGACACAGAACGAGTGCCATTTGGTAATAGGTCAGCCGTTGATAAGTGCCTGTGAGCAGGTGGGACCTAGAGGCGAACCCTGAAAATACCCCAGGGAAAGGGGTCCAGCAAAGGGAGTGAGGCAAGGCCTGGAGCGTGACGGTGAGCTGGGACAGGAGCAGGGGCCCGGGGTGGGGGCTGGTGGGAGGTGAGGTCAGGAGGTAAAGGGGTGGGGAGGGCGGTGGTGGGGCCGAGATCAGGGCCAGTTTTGATCCTGGGTGAGGCAACGTGTTGGCTGCTGGATTCTAGGCAGAAGAGTGGGCACATCTGGCTTTGGGGTGAGGGAATAGTGGAGGTGAGCGGGGAGACACCAGCCTTGTCTCCCACTAGGTCCTGACCAGGACCGAGCAAACCAGGGGCTGGTCCCCTGGCAGATGTGACGGGGAGCACCTTGGTCCGATGCAGGATTCATTTTAGACCAAGGGACACCAGGGTGGTGGTTACTGTGAGGAAGGACATAAATGCAAAGACTGAAACAGCCTCCGTTCCGGGAGCACGTCCCATGGGCAGGCACGTGTTAACGGAGTCATCTTCACAGCAACACTGGCAGGCGGGGTTCCATCTTTATCACCACTACACAGTTGGGGAAACTGAGGCATGCCGAGGTTTACTGCCTTACCGGAGGTCCCACAGCCAGTAAGAGGTGGAGCAGGGTTGAGCCCAGGTGCAGCTGGTGGTAAGACCTGTGCTCCTAATCACTTCCTGCCGGTGGAGCTCGCTGAGTGACGGACCTGAAGGAGGGGGTGGCGTCTGACCCGTCTAGGCAGAGGGGGCTCCATTCATCTTGGGACCTCGGGGCTGGGTGCTGAGTGTAGGGGGGCACCCAGCTTTCTTGGGGCCAATTATTGCCAAGGGACTTACCGAGCACCTGTTAGGAGCCAGGCCCTTTGCTGGACACTGGGGTGGGACGTGCAATTCAGACTTCGTCCCTGTTTTACAAGTTTCCGTTTACTGACGGGCAAGGCGTTTGTCTACTGTCTATTAAGAAACCACGTGTCGGGGTTTTATAACATGGTTACTACCAATCAAAGCGCAGACGTGGGTTTTGTTTATGACCATTTTACAGATGGGATGGCCAAGGGCAGGGAGGCAAAGGCTGAGCCCCACCCCTGCATTTCCCCAGTTCCCCAGGAACAGGGATGCGTACGCGGAGTTTGTGTTTTTTCCTCCTTTTAATGGTACACAACCTCCTGAAGGGACTTGTTGTTCATGAATATTGGCCGGGTGCCCGAGCGCTACATGAGATTCGTTCAAACCCGGGCTCTGGCAAATTTGATTTTTACTGAAAATTACCCATTTCTTAACATTTAAAATGTTATCGAGCCATGTGGCCATTGCTGTCTTGGGCAGAAAACATCTTGGATGAATTTGCATTTTTAATTCTTGGCATTTTTATTTTGCTTCAGTTCCCAAAGAGCTTTTTTTTTTTTCCTTTAAAAAAAAAATTAAAGAAGGAAGGCAGCCTGCGAGAGGGCCAGGGCGCCAAGAGAACACAATAATAGTAGTAATGTGTGTTCCCTCGCTGCTAATTGCACCAAATTTCACCATGTGCTCCAGAGGCAGAGCCTGCCTGCTGCTCTCCAAGCCCGAGCTCTCCTGCAGCCACTTACTAAGGGTGGTGAGATAATCGTGCCTTAATGGCCGGCTCCTCCTGGGGGGGGCTGCTTGCCATGGAGGCCCTGGCTTGCCTGGCAAGTGCCGGTGGGGCTGGGGGCAGCACCTCGGGGCCACATCGTTTAACAGCCCAATAACTGGCCCCACCTGTGCCTCGGGCCCAGCTCCAAGGCTGGCCCAGGACTCTCGCAGGGCTGGAGGGGTTGGACCCAAGGGTGTCAGAGCTGAACAGGACTTAAGAGCCCAGTGGGCCATGTTACAGATGGGAAAACTGAGGCTGAGAGAAGCAGGAATGAGGGCTCTTTATTTATTATTCACTGGTAGTTTCTTAAGCACCTATAATGTGCCAAGTGGCAGAGGAGAAGGTGGGAATGGCTGTGCCCTAATCCTGGGGCAAGGGTCAGCCAGGTACACAGGACACTTGAATGCAGGGTGACAAGTCCCAGGAGAGTGGACATGGGGGTGTTATGCGGGCGAAGGCAAGGCCCCACCCTGGCACCGCTCCCCGTTGACCACGAACCTTCACAGAGCCCCGAAGGCAAGTGTTTGATTACCATTTTATAGACGAGGGAGCCCAGGCGTGGAAGTGGGTGTAACGCTGTTTATAGATAAGATAGCTGAAGCCTGGAGTGGTGGGGTGGCCTATTCCTGAGCCCCCTTAGCTGGGAATATCCTGGCCTGCAAGGGACTGATGATCTGGTGAGGGGAACAGAGACAGCACACAATTCATAAGGAAGGTGGTTTCAGATTTGATCAGTGAGCAGAGGAAAATTCAGCAAGACCCTGTGAAAGACAGTGACCCAATGAAGTGCGGAAGCTGCTGGAAAGGCCTGGAAATGAGCCTTGTGTGTGTTAGGGATAGAAAGGCTCTGGCGTGCAGCCAGGGTGGATGTGGCCTACACCTGGTTGGGATGCACTTCTGCTAGCTGCGTGGCCATGGGCCAGTTACTCAACCTCTCTGGGCTCCCGCTTCCATGTCTACATAACAGAATAGTACTAGAATCCAGCGCTCAAGACTGTTGTGCAGATTAAAGGAATTATATATGCACACAGAACATATTATACATCCATACATATCACAGTTAGCCAAGGGCCCCAGTGCGCATCGGGTGGAATCATTTTTACCTCTGCTGGAGCCAGCGTCCCAATCCCAGGCGGCGTCAATCCTCTTCCTCCAGCGACTCTGACTTGTGGAGCCATTCAGCCTGCTTCGCGAAGTGAGGAAACCACATTTGAATTTGTTAAAAAAAAACAAAAAACAAAAAACAACAAAAGCCCCAAACCAAACAAACACAGCGCGACACGGACGCTGTTTCCTTCAGCCAGCGCCTTCCACAATATGGTGCGGTGGGCCGGGAAAAGCTTGGCCACAGATGGCGTGCTTGGTACCAGCCCTGTTTTCTAAATACCCGTCTCCTCAGTGTAAATGATAATGCTCAGACACATGGTGCCACTGGCTCCCGGGAGGCCCAGCAACACGCTTTTCTTGGCCTGGCGCCCCGGGTCCGGCTTCCTCCCTCCAGATGGCAGACATCAGAATCCTTCAAGATCTGGGATGTGGATGCTGGCACTCAGGTTAGAGACAGGGGGTCCCGCAGACCCTCGCGAAGCCACCACTTACAACCTGCTCCCCCACCTGTGGCCTTGTGACACAACCCATAAGATGGGGGTGCATGCAGGAGCACCTGTGGGGAAACCTCAAAATAACGTCGCCCAGGCGCTGGGACTCGAACCCAGCTCTTATGCAACTCCCTTCTTGAAGCTTGTCTCGCTTCTGGGAAAAGTGTGCATTCTCGGAGGAGTCCACTGAGCACCCCTTTCAAAGGCAGCAGAGGGAGGGTGGGGGAGAGGCAGGGGTGCTCGTCTCCCACCCAAAGCAAGGGGTCTCTGTACTTTCAGTCCAGCAGGCAGCCCCCACAGAGTGGAAAGCAAGTGAGCTTGGCATCCCTACGCTCCTGACTTTGAAATTCCGCCTTCACTCTGTGCTAGTGACTTCACATCACTGAGCCTCTCCAAAGCCCACTTTTTCTTTTTTTTAATCTGCAAAATGGAAATAATGTACCAAGGGCAGGGTTTGGGGGAGAAGGCAGGAAAGGAACACATTACCTGCAGGGAACTTAAGTATAAAGTCGACTCAAACTCAAGAACAAGTTGCCCTTTTTATGATCACTTTGCACTGACAATTCCAAACAGACCCCTCCTCCCTGAAATATTCTTCTGTTGGTCTAGGTTTTTAAACAGTTGATGCATTTAATGGTGAGTCTGACTATCTCCTTCAGCGTCAAGTTTACACGTTTTTCATCCTTCAATATCTATTTTATTCTCTGTGGAAGTTATACTGTCCACCCATAGCATGCACTGCACGGACTCAACTCTCATCATTTGGAGAGTGAGTCCCCAGCAGCTTGGAACCATTCGCGCTTACACAGGGCACCCCGTGGTGCTATATATTCCCATATTTAAACGGTAGCTTTGGAACACCAACATCATAGGGATTGGAAAAACAGACGTGGAGCTTGAGTTATTGAGATTAAATGAGATAATGCATGAGGAGTGCTCTCCCCAGGGCAGCACCCGGCCCTGGGCAACGGCTCAGTCAATCCGAGTTACCTTTCCTCTGGAGTACAGGCCCTTCAGCTGTAAAAATGAGCATAAGAGCATCTTATAGGGTTTTCAGTTCAAGTCCGAGCTTGAACCTGTTGGCATATCACAAATCTCCATGAGGTCTCGTTTCCTGTTCTGAAAAATGGGGGTCATAATATCTACTCCAATGGGAAGCAATGAGCTCACCTCTGCAAAGGTTAGGCTATGGTTTACCTCTACGTGGGGTCTGGTCTGGTCCCATGCAGCAGCTGACCTTGGAACTCTGGTCTACTTCCCTGGCCTTTGTCCTTTAGGAATCTTCACCTGGCTCCCAAGATCAGCTTTTCTGGGGACATAGTTTCCTGCAGTAATTTGGGGTCTTGCTTGCAAGAAATAGAAACCTACTTGGCTAACCTAAGCAAATGGAGCTTTGGCGGAAGAATATCATGGGTTCTTTGTGTGTTGGGGGATGGAGGGGCTCCTGCAACGGGTGGGAAGCTCTGGGGCCAGACTGGAAATGGGCAGAAACCAAGAGAACTCAAAGACGTGAAGCAGAGGAAGCAGCCTCACAACCGAAGCAACCTGGCCAGCCTCCCTCCCACCCCCCCACCCCCCACATCACTCTGATGCGATGGTTCGACTCAGAACCTGGAAGTCAGGTCCTGAGTGGGGGAGCAGGGCAGGGAGAGTAAGAGTCTGCTCCTTAGGCTTCCAAAGTGGGAGGCTTGTTCTGGAATCACTATCACAGGACACACACCAAGAAAGAGCTACTTTCCCCCCAAGAAACCTGACATGCGCTCAGAGAGGGAGACCAGATACGGGCAACTGATTCTATTGTGAGTCCCCCACTCCCATCCTTGACTCACTGTCCTTTCTGCTCCTTGGCAGGGGCCCTAGCCGGGCCCCCTCTTGGTCCACCCAAGAGGTTCTCACAACACTTGATGGATATGAAGAACTTGACTTCTAGACCTAGGTCTGGAATGAATAATAATTCTGTCTGAATAACAGAGAGGCTGGCATGCAGTTGCTTCTGGCGATGAAGGGAGTGGAGGTGAAGAAAGAAAACTTGAATTTTAATAAACTCCTAGTACATGTGACAAATTGTACGGTACATTCACATTTTTTATCTTTTTCTAATGAGAACTACAATCCTGGAGATAGATGTCATTACTCCCAATTTGCAGATGGAAAACTGAGGCTCAGAGGACTCAGGCGGAATTGCTCACTGTTTCAGTTAGGGTTCTTGGATGTAACCATGCGAAACTGACCAGAGTTAGTTAAATGAAGACAAATGGGAGGAAATGGGGTAGGGATGGATAGAATTGAAGGCAGGCAAATGAAATCAGATTTGGATAAAACAGGAATCTGGAATTCTCTGGGGGTACAAGTAGCAGGAAACTGTAAGGAAAACTGGTTCTCAGTTTTCCCCAAATCTATGTCATGGTAGTCAAGATTTACACTGTGGGAGGGAGAGTCTGGTTTAGATAGGGGATTTTCCTGAATGTGTAGTCTGGGCAGCCTCATATATCCCTGGACCTAGAAGAGCCCTGCAGTTGGCTTAACTCTCTGCTGTCGCCATATTAAAATTCTTAACAATTTTTGAACAAGATGCTTCACAAATTACATAGCCACTCCTACTTTGGTCAGGAGAGTGCAAGATGCTTTGATTGACAGTCCTGACAAGATCGCATACAGTGGGGAGTAGGTCAGTTCCTAAAGCATTACTGGGGGATTCTGTCATATGAAGGGGGAGGTGAATGCCAGGCATGCAGGCATGCAGGTGAAAGCAATAGATGTTCACTCCACTCCATCTCTTGTCAGTCTAGCACCCCCACACACCCTTTCCCCAATACATACAATTTTGCCTTGCATCAACTCCACCCAAATTACTTTGGCCAGAAGTTGTCATAAGACTCCAACTTAACTGCAAAAGAGGCTGAAAAATGAAGTGCTCAGAATGCACAAATAAGATTAGAGAGTGTCTGTGGTTCAGCCACAGTCTATTTGCCTATAATCATAAGCCACCCCAAATTATATACTGTGTATATTACATATTGGAGAATGATTATCAATGGGTGAGAAAGGAATGCTAGTTGAGATCAGGAATGAAAGGAAACAATAAAATAAAACAAAATAAGCCTCATATAAACACATGATAACAACCTGCTTTCTCATGAGGATTTCTGTTGACATACTTCTCTGCATCAGAGATAAAAAATAAATTAAGAACAGTTATTAAAATTAAAAACAAAACCTCTCAGTAGATGAATAAGTGATCAACCAGACACAGCTGAGAAAAGAACAAATGAATTAGAAGACTGAACTTATTAAGTCTTCCAGACTCTAGCTCATAGAATTAGATAAAAACTATTAAAGGCACAGAAAACATAAAAGAGAGCTTAAGAAAATTTGAAGACAGAATGAAGCATGTCAGCATACGACTAAGAGAATGGAAATTATGGACGAGATGGCAAGCATGAAAGAAATAACAATTATGAGAGACATAAAGAGGCATGGAATATAGAATGAGAAGCTTTAACATAAACCTAATAGGATGCAAATTATTGAAATAGAAGCTATGAAAGAGAACTTAAGAGTCACAGAAGATAGAAAATGAAGCTACATCTTATGTCAAGAGAGAAAGAGGCCGGGGTGAAAGACAGCAAGGTGGTATTTATAACAATAATAGCTGAAAAATTTTTCAGAGGCATAGAAAACCCCATTAAGCTTCACACTTAGAGATTTTACAGTGAAACTGCAGAATATCAAGGAGACAGAAAATCCTATAGGCCACCAGAGAATAAAACAAAGATTACCTTCAACAGAACTACAATCAGATTATTAGCCAAATTCTTATGAACACACCATGTGCCAGAAAGAAATAGAATAATATCTTTGTAGGTGAGAGAAAATAATTGTGAACATATAATTCTGTACCCAATCAAGCTATAATCTAAGGGTGAGGATGGCAAAGATGTTTTTAGATAAACCAGAACATAGGATAGAAACTACATGCAGATGCTCCCTAATATAATTATCAAATAAATAACTTAAACAAGGAAAAAATGTTCCAGAAGGGAAAATGGGATGCAAAATGAACATTATTAAAATTTAAGGATAAACACGAGAATGATAGAATGTATAACTTCTAAACCAGTAGTGAAAAGTAAAGGAAATATAAAAAAGCTTGGTCAATCTAACAGAAGAAGTAAAAGGAGAAAAACAAGAGGCAAAAAGAAAGCAAGAAAGTAGAAATAAGTCCATATGTATTATCAACCACAATAAATGTAAATAAGTTAAGCTCACAATTAAAAGACAGAGACTCCAGATTAGATTAAAATATAATCTGGTATATAATGATTATAATAGACATACTAAAAAATTCAGAGGATGTTTGAAAATTAAGGTATATAGAGAAGATATGCTGGACATTTACTAACCAAAAGGAAGCTAGTGTAATGCTCTTAATAATAATAATAATATAAAATTTAATATGAATAGCATTACAGGTAATTTTAAAGAGGGTTATTTCATTTTGATAAAAATAATAATCCACCAAGGTGACATAACAATGATTAATTTGTATGTACCTAACTTATAAAGACTCAAAGTATAAATACTAGCAAGTGACAAAACAACAGGGAGTGATTGCTAAGATTTGTGACCATGACAGAAAGTTTAACACCTATTTCCCAGGAAAGGATTCATCAGGCAAATAAAGAATAAATAAATATATAGAGAAACAAGCTTGATCTGACAGAAAGTATATAGAAACTTACTCTTTAGAGAACATACATTATTTTCAATCACACATTGAATATTTAGCAAAAATGATAATGTATTAGATCATTAAGGAAGTCACAACACATTTCAAATAATAGCTATGACACAAAACACATCTTCTGTCCAAAATGAGATAAAATAAAATATCAACAATAAAAAGAGAGTTATTTCCCATACAGTTGAAAGCATTAAATATAAAAATATAATTTCTAAATAATCCATGAGTTAAGGAGAAAATCATAAGGAAAATGATAAACTATGTCGAACTGAATTATAATGGAACCATATATAACAATTTGAGAGATGCAGATCAATTTGTATTTAGAGAAAAATTAATAGCCTCACATGCATTTATTAAGAAATAAAAGAGACTGAAAATAAATGAGTTAAGTGTGCAATTTAAGAAGCTACAAAAAGAATATCCCCCTCCAAATAGTCTCCTGTGAAGACACAAGATGTATAGAAATAGTCAATGCAATTGGATTCATCATCTGATTAGGTTTATATAAATCCATTGTGGTCTCCAAATTCTTCAGAGTTTTGCATTGATTGAAACCATAGAATTGAATATGGGTGTGATTAGGATTATCGCCTGTATATCTATCAAATATTTGATGATTGCAATTCTCCCAGGGATGTGGTATTTATTCTTATCTTTTTATTTTGACATAATTCAAACTTACAGAAAAATTGCAAGGTAGTATAAAGAACTACCCCCTGAACCATTTGAAAATAGGTTGCTAACATTATGTCCCTCCACTGCTGAAGATTTTAGTGTGCGTTTCCTAGATAAAAAATGATGTGCTTGTATATAACCACAACACAGCTATTAAAATCAGAAAGCTATTTTTGACACATTACAACCATCCATCCACAGACCCCATTCAATTTTGCTAATTGTCCCAATAATGCCCTATATAGCAAAAGGATCCACAATCATGTGTTGCATTTAATGTGTCATATGTCTTTAATTTTCCTAAGACTAGAACAGTATCTCAGTGTTTCATTGATTTTCATGACCTTGACATTGCAGAAGATTATAGGCCCATTATTTCATATAATGTTTACCACTTTGGATCTATCTGATGTTTCCTAATGATTAGATTCGGGATATGCTTTTTTGTCAGGAATGTCACAGAAGTGATCTTCTGTTCATCTGTTTTCATACTGTATTAATCTATTTGGGCTGCCATAACGAAATACCATAGACTGGGTGACTTAAACAAAAGACATTCGTTTTTCACAATTCTGGAATCTGGAAGTCCAAGATCAAGGTTCTGGCCAGTTTGGTTCCTTGGCTTGCAGATGACTGCTTCCCCACTGTGTCCTCACAATGTGGAGAGAGAGCAACGGTGTCTCATCCTTTTCTTATAGAGGCACCAGCCCTATCAAATTAAAGCCTTACCCTTATGACCTTGTTTATCATTTATCACCTCCTTACACGCCTTATTTCCAAATATAAGGATTAGGATTTCAACATATGAATTTGGGCGGGGGGGAGGTACACAAACATTCGATCCATAACACCAAGCTTCAACATTTCTTCCCTAACCTATTGCAACAGCCTCTTACCTGGCTTCCCTGCCTCCATCTTCCACCCAACAGCCCATAACACATACTATCAGGTGGTATATTATTGTGATGAGTCCCATACTGGCTTTGTAAACTTTTCTCACTGCTGGTATCTGTCAAGTTTCTCTACTGGAAAGTTCCTCTTTCTTCTTTTGTAATTAATAGGTAGTTTAGGGGAAAGTACTTGGGAACTATGTAAATATCCTACTCCTCATCAAATATTTATTATGTGTTTTATCATCTACTGATGTTTCTTGGCTGAATTAATTATTACTGTGATGGCTGCCAAATGGTGATTTTCTAATTCTATTCCTTGTACATTTATTAGTTGGCATGCTACTTTAAGGAAAAAGCTTTCCTTTACCCCCATTTATTTATTTTTTATTCACAGAAGAGTAGACACATGGATTCTATTTTTCAATGGATGAAATCTGTTAATATTATTATTTGTGTTGGTTCTCAAATTGTCCCTTATTTGCCCTTTCCATGAAGGAATAATTGGTACTGGATTAGTGCTTCCACCACAAGCAACTAGAACACCAGACAGAACATATAAAACAACCTTTTCAGATACTTGACAGCAGGCAGATCAGGACTGTGATCATTGGAAGAAGTAAAACAAGCAATATGAGCCCTATAGTTACCCTGGCTTTTTTCTGGAGGAGTTTTATGACCCTAATGCAAGAAAGGGGAACTCAGGCTGAACACAGCAGAGCTGGTAAGGTAAGGTGACAAAAACCAGAATGAAATGGTTTGAATTTTTGGAACAGGGTCCCAGAAGAAAGCTAGCCACATAGTCCAGAAATCTTTGGGAATTTCATGAGCCTTTGATTGAATGCTTTGATATATGCATCTCCATGAGGCTGGGCAAAGAAAACCATGGGAGAAAAAAACCCGATTACTGCAGAGTGGTAAACCAAAAAATTACCAGTAGTCACACAGAGTTGTGAATCATTCCAGTTCTAACTAACCAGAGTGGAGGGACCTTGTTTAATACTGGAGGACCCAGTAGGGACCCCAGAAAGGCTATGCCTTAAGAGGAGGGCTACATGAACCACAGCATAAAATCAACTATAGACTCACTTCCACAAGGCTTTCTAATAAGCTCCAAAAGGGTAGTGCTGATCTGCAAGTAAATTAGCTGCCGGCCAAAACAAAACTCAACACTCTTTGATGAAAGCAAACGAAATCTAGACATTCTAGCCACAATGTCCAGTATCCAGTAAAAAATTACTAGACATGTGATAAGGCAGGAACAATGTGACCCATAACCTGGAGAAAACAATCAATAGAGAGAGTCAAAATGATAGAGGTAATGGAATTACCAGGGAAGAACTATATAAGAGCTCTTATAAATACGTTCAAGAGTTTAAAGGAAACATGACTGTAATGAGAAGAGAAATAGAAACTATAAAAAAGAAGCAAATGGATATTCTAGAGCTAAAAAGTAGAGTCTATGAATTAAAAAAAATCATTGGATCAGCTTTAAAGTATTTTAGAAACTGCAGAAGAAAAGATTGAAGACATAATGATATAAACTATCCAAAATGAAGAACAGAAAGTAAAAGGCTGAAAAAATGAGCAGACTTAGTGACATATGCACAATAGCATAATGTCTAATATATGTGTAATTGGAGTCCCAGGAAAAGAGAAGGGACACAATGGGGCAGAAAAAATATTTATGAAATAATAGTCAAGATTTCCTCAAATTTTGTGAAAAATATGAAACCACATGTCTATGACCCTCAATGAAACCCAAGTAAGAAACACTGTATCAAGGCATTGTATAATTAAATTTCTCAAAACCAATGACAAAGAGGAAAATCCTAAAAGTCTCCAGAGGAAAAGACATATTACATATAGGACAATAGAGATAAAAAACAAAAAGCTTCTGGCTTCTCTCAGAAACAATAGAAAGCCAGGAGATAATGCTCGTATACTGATACCTTTAAAGTGTTGAAAGGAAAAAACTATTAAAGTTGTAATACTCAGTATATACCGATAACCAAAGAACACAAGTCACATTTGACTTCTGCAATTACAAGAGGTGCTCAAAGTGGTTCCCATCAGCGTCCAGACTTTCTGATTACGGCGAACTACTGCTTGAGCAACGTTGACCAAAGTGTCCACTTGTATACATTTTTTTTGGCACCCTCGGTATTTGTCACAACTCACTGAACTGTAATTAAAATAGGTGCGTTTTATTGTATGCAAATTATATCAGAATAAAGTTGGTAAACTTTTTAAAATTTCCGTATTGGTCAGTTTGTGCCTCTTCAAGTTGGCCTCTGTTCTTACACGTTCCCATCATTCCCGGAGCACTTCCTCACTTTCTGGCACAAGATGTTCCAGGGATATCTTATACTTTCCTTGTCCTACCCTTGGAATCATACAGTTCTCTGAGGAGCCCTTGTTCCTTCGAGTGGAGAATGATATTTAGAAACCAACATCTGTGCACTCATTGCTCCTGAGTGTCACTGCTGTCAGGTCCTCTGTATTGTCAGATGGACACACACATCTGTGGTTCTATCTGCCTCTACATATTGAAAACAATGAGGTCAAACCAACCCTTCCGATTCTAATCCAATCTGTTTCACGCCAGACCAAGGGTCGGCAAACAGAACGTACCCAAAGAGCCGCTTGTGGCTCGCGAGCCACAGTTTGCTGACCCCTGCACCAGACTTCACTCTTGTAGCTCCTCATTGTGAGCCTCCGAATCTGATAACTTAATTAGCTGTCTCCCCTCTTCGTGTCATTGGCTATGAGGCTCTCACTCTGAATACAAATCAACGTCCCGTTGGCCAGACGGCCACTTCCACGAACCCTACATTTTCTTGAGGCTCCTTTACCTGAAGATTCACTCTCTGCTACTCATTTCAATGTGGGGGATGGTCCTTTGTTTTCAAGTCACATCTCAAATTCTGACTAACTTGAGCACAAAGAGCATTTATTGGAAGTCCCAGTGGCTCACAGTATCTACAGGAAAGCTGAAGACGCCAAACTGGGAACGATAAGGAACTAGAGAGATTCTAGGGATCTCAGAGGCAGAACCAAGTAGCGTCGTCCTCAGCGCACCCCCAGTGGGATGGCCCTGCTGCCACTGTCCTCCATCTTATGTTCCTCCACTCCACAGGCACATGCTCAGGCGAGGCTCTGACGGTCCACCTGGTGTCATGGACACGTTTCTTTGCTGGATGGGGTCAGCAAGGAAACTGACCGACTACCCTACCAAGGCTGTGCCAAGGAAGTGGGGCGTCGCTGACAAGACAGGAAGGAGGAGTGGATACATGGCGGGCAAAATAACTGACGCCCATGACCCAAACCCTTCTACTTGCTGTACCCAGCGCCTGGGACGCCCTTTGAATTGCTGGCTTAGTCTCAGCTGTAAGGTTTTATCTCAGATTTCATTGCCTCAGAATGGCCTCCCTCAGTGTTCCTACCTGAAGCCGGTCTTCTTCAAGTGCCTTCTTTTACAGCGCTCTGTTTATTTCCTCGGAAATGATGACCTTGCCCACCTGCCTTGCTTTACCGCTCCCTGAGAGAATACAGTCACATGAATTCTACCTGTCTGGCTCATCTCTGTCCTCCTAGAACCCAGAACCATGCTGCCCAGAGCAGACATCTGTCGAGTAAGTGAACAGGTGTGCGCCCAGGGTCACATCGCTGGTGAATGACCAAATTGTGCGTCTTACCGAGGTGGGTCTGACCCCAAGTCCATGCCTTTCTACCTGCACGCTGACTCCTGTCTACTGGAGGACAAAGGAGATCGGGCCACAGAACATGATAGACCAAATTCTATCTCTCGAGGAAACACACACGAATGATTTGAAAGCGGGTGCCATAGCTGACTCTCGCTGAAAGGGTTAAACCAAAACTGGCAGGGGAGGCCAGTTAAACTTGTTTTTTTTTTTTCTCTTTTTTTCACCAGGCCTAAGTCTGCAGTTTGCAGAGGTATCTGCAGGGCTGGAGGGGAGAGCTATGAAAAGAAACCAGAGAAGCTTGCTGACAAAAGCCTGAAATCCTGGTATCTCTTTTGTTTCCACCCAAGTCTGTGGCCACTGACATCGCTCTTTTACACCACGGGTGGATAATAAGCCCCCTTCTCAGGAATCAAAATGCTCTTATACATTTTAATGTGACCTTAGCGAGGGCTTTTCAGAAATCACAGGCCCATCTGACTACACTTGAGGTTGAATTGAGCTAATGGTATTCACCTCATCTTTAGATGCAAAATTGGAAGATAAAAAGACCTTGATGGTGGAAAGGGGGGGGTGAGGGGAGTAGAGGGTGGATGGGTTGGGGGGTAGGAGGGAGGAAGCAGATTAGAGATACTGCTTAAAAATCTCGTGATTGCGGTTGATAACGAAATGTCTCCTCTTTCTAAATCCCCCATGGGCTCGAGAAATGTCCTTCCGCTTTTATTTTTAATGATAGAATCTTTTTATTCTCGGACCAGGGAAATTTGAATGTTGCTGCATATGTGGTCAGGACATACATTGACCTTTAGTAAATTTTAGTTTTTAAAAGATCAGATGGAATCATTATTGCAATATTCCAGGTCCGTAAGAGGAAAGAGACAGGGAGATGCGGGGAAGAGGGGGTTAGAGGGAGGGAGGGAGAGGGAGAGAGAGAGAGAGAGAGAGAGAGAGAGAGAGAGAGAGAGAGAGAGCTTTCTTCCTCTGTAATCAGATGTGGATTAAATTTATTAAGATGCTGAGTCTCCTTTTAAATGACTTGCAGCGGTCTTTCTGAACTATAAGGAGCCGGTTGGAGATACGGCACCCTTCTGATTTCGTCTTAAGATCACAGAGGAAAGCCTTCTAAAATGGGAGGACTCCCGGTTCCTTTCCATGCTCTTTGGCTAAGATGCGGTTCTCCTGTAGGCATGCAGTGCATTCAGGGCCCTGAGGAGGTGTGAGGAGGAATGACAGGGAGGGGGCACAGGGTGTGGTCAGGGCAGGAGCTGGGAAGGAGCCCCTGCAGCCCAAATAAAACACATGTCCCCCCAAGACAGGCTCATTTCCAGTTTTGACGTGCCTGCCGTCTGTCAAAGGCCGGGTGGATGCTTCTTCCTGCCACCGGGCTCCCTGCCTGCAGGACGGAGGGGCCGTCGGGCAATCCATCAAGGAGCACACCTGGTCTGCCCAAAGGAGACAGCAGGTAGGGAGGGGCGGGCTGAGCTGGTGGAGGGGGGGTGCGGATGGCAGGGAGCGGG
>NW_017731393.1:5205251-5211975 GCF_001890085.2 Hipposideros armiger
GGGGGTGGGGGGTGGGGGGCCCAGCTGACTGGGGAGGATCTCAGACAGGACCTCAGGCCTCAGGCGTATCCATCTAAGGGGTGTACATAATTTATCAACATGGAAAGGGTGACAGATTGGGAAGGTCTGGCCTTTTGACTTTGCAGCTTCTGTCTGTATTTATAGACTTGGACGCTTGGGCCTTCAGGCCACAGCGTTCTGACTTTAAAATTGGACATGCTGACTCAGATACAGGTGGTGAATGGAATTATTATTACGATTAAAAACAATTTTTTTTTTAAGGTGCGAGGACGTTGTTTTGTTCTCACTCGTGCAAACATTAAGTTGCTTTGGGGAAACAGTTCGTTTCGAGGGCAGTGGCCCTTTATGCATCTCCATAAAGCTCATACCTGTCAAAGGGGGGACCCTGAAGTCGGTTTCCACTCTAGTAGAATTTCTTATGTGGAGTCGTGTTGGGAGCGTTCAGCCGACAATCCAGGGCAGCGCCCCTGGGTCAGGAAACATCACGGCAGCAGGAGGCTGAGTGCAAGGCCCCTGAAAGCCGGAATTTGAGTCCGAAGTTCACCCAGCCTGGCACCGCTGCTTCCTTAGCTGCGATAGATGTGGAAAGATCTATAGTTCTAATGTTCCCTTCACTTGGACTTCATTCATTCATAAGGAACTGTCGGCTAAGATATACTTTCACCTGAAACATCTGGGGACTTAAGGTGTCTGTTGAATGAATGGATACGTGAATGAATGCATGAGTGAACAGCTCAGTGCAGTCTAAGGGGGGTAAAAGTCACGCTGGGTGTGGGCATCGCAGTAAATGTCGAACACAAAAGGATGTGTAACTTTTTTGAATGAGCGAATGCGGGTGAGTGAGTGAATTTTAGATGAGGGGACCACGAGCTGGCTTGAGTAGGTGGTTCTTAAACCAGGTTTTAAGGGATTGAGTGCATGACAGCCAAGCGTCCCCAGGCTGTGAAGCCTTGGGGATGGAGTGTGGAATGGATGGATGGTCTCCTTTCCCCATGACAACCCCGGGGTGGGGTGTGGTGGGTGACTGTCATTGACCCCTTCCTACCGGGGAGGGGACTGAGTCTCAGAGGTCCAGCTGCTACAGAGCTCCTGTGTGGCAGAGCCAGGCCCAAAGCAAGGTCTGCCTGACTCCAAATTGATTGGTCCTGTGTTCTGGGAGGTTCTGCTGTCCCTTTCGGAGCCCTTGTCCTCGGGGCTTGGCCCTGGTAGAAGGACGGGCTGGCTCCCTGCCTGATTAACACACCTGTAGAGCTCACCGCCCGGTTTGCTGCTGGGAATCTTCTAGATAAACGAGAGGTCCCACCCCTGCCCTCCAGGGCCTGAGAGCTTTCTTTCCATTGCGTGCGGAAGCCCAAGGGGAACTGGCACTGCTCCCCCAACCTTGTCCTGACCAGTCCTCAGCAATGCAGTCTTGGACATGCCGAGGCTGGGGAGGGGCCTTGGTCAACACCCTGGACTGGGGCCACTTCACCTAAAGAACACTTTAGCTTTGGAGGCTCCTGCCAGGGGCCTCTGAGACTCTGGCTTGGCTCTGCCTGACCTGGCCTGGCCACTTTGGTGAGGTGGGGTGGGTGGGGTGCAGGGTGGGGCTGTGCTTAGCTGTGTCATCCGCGGGGGCTGACTTCTCCTACCGCAGGAATGTGCTGACAGTGTTGATTTTAGCGTCCCCCAAACCTTCATCGGTAATTCACAACGTACCGGTACATATGTTTTAAGACTCAGAGAAGAGTGACCGATCGATCCTTCATGCTCCATGGCTATTCTACGTGGACTTCCTCTAGTTGCCTTGGGGAAGAAGAGGACAGTGGGGGGCATAGTTCATGAGCTTGGGTTTCCGAGTCAGCCCACTCATGTTGAGCTGTGTGACCTTGGGCGGCTGACTGCACCTCTCTGAGCCTTAGTTTCCTCTCTGACGAGGGCACCAAGGAGACTGTGCTGCAGGGCCCTCTGAGGAGGAGAGATCCTTATGCGAATGGCTGGGTGTGTAGTAAAGGTGTGTGGCTATTATTAATGGCAGAGTTCTGTGTTTAATCATGAAAAAGAAAGAAGGGAGAGGAGGAGGAGGAAGAGAAGAAAATAATAGGAGTTAACATTTCTTGAATTCTTACTAAGTGCCAGCTTAAGATCTAAGCCCTTTAAAAACTGTCTTGTAAAATCCTGAAGTTGCTACAATCGTCCCCACTTTCCAGTTAAAGGGATGGGCTTAGCAAGGTGATGTGATTTGGTTGAGGCCACACAGCTAATCAATGGTGCTGCTGGACTTCCAAAGGCTCCCCTGAGTCTGCGTCTCCCCACCTGGTGAGTGTCCACCACAGAGAGGACACCTTGCTTAGGACCTGACCCAAGTGCCACTGGACCCAGTGGATGGAGTCAGAGACAGAACACACTGGGCATGGCCTCTTAGGAGCTCATGGAAGTGCCACCACTTGCACATTGCTGGGGGACTTAACGACTTATGTGGGTGGGTGCCAGTGCCGAGTGCCAGCAGCCAAGAGATCTTACTGTGGCCTCAGAGAGATTTGACTATCAAATATACGCATGCTGGGAAAACTGCTTCAAACAGGGGCCCCAGTGAAAGAAGGCTCTCTCGATATTTTGCCATAAATATTTGGAGCGGAAATCGCCTTTGAAGATGAAGAGTTGGACTAGAAGCAAAGCCCGCCCTGGCCGTGTCTCCCTGATGGGGTAGGAGGGGATGAAATGGCTCTGAATGGGTTTGGGGGGATGTGGTGAAGCCCTGCCAACCTTGGCCTTCAGCGAATGGGGAAACAGGCTGGATCTAACAGCCCCACGGGATGGAAATGACTCTCCCGGGAGAAGTTTGGACTCTGGGGAGTGGGCAGGGCTCCTGGGATTTGCTTTCACTCGCTCTGACTTTGGACATGTCACTTCACCTCTCTGAACCTTCCTGTTTCTCACCTGTAACATGGGAGACACATAGAGCTCCCCCCATGGAGGTCAGGTTTAATGAAGTGAACACAGGAAGTACTGGATGGCTCCCACGGCAGTCTCCAGGCCTCCTTGGAGCTGGGACCCCCTTGGGGAAGGACCTTTGACGTTCCCCATGCTGTGTACCTCATGGCGCCCGCTGGCCGGCTGCAGGAGCCCGTGTAAGCTGGTGAGGTGCAGACTGCCTGCATGGGGGCTCCGATGGACCAGTGTTCCGATCGTGGCGCTGGAATCCACAGCTGTGGGCATCAGGCCAGTTCAGCCCCAAGTCCCACCTCAGTGTCTACATCCCAAACCAAACAGCAGTGACAAAAACATGGGCAGTTACACCTTTCTCAGTCTGTCAGGTAGTAAATGTTTGTCGAACGTGAGAATAAATAAGTCGGCAGCGTGCGGTGGGTGGTAAGAGGTGGTGCTCAGCTATTCCGCGAGGAGTGCCAGTCACCCGGGTCCTGTGCGTCACATGAAAACCCTCCTCCATTCCCACAGAGCCGTCTACAAGGACGTCTACAAGGGTACACATGATACCCATTTTACCGATGTCAAAACCGAGGCTGCCGTCACTTCAGTGGCCAAGGCCGCTCACGTCTACAGGAAGAATTTAGAAAAAAATCATGCCAGATTTAGCCATAGTTAAGAAACAGGAAGGTCCCATTTCCCAGAATATGTCCCTAGAACTTGAGGCCCACAAGGCGCCATGGGTAAAAACACCCCTAGGCCAAATGAGACCGAGACACACTTTGCAGGGGCGGCCTCTCTGAGGCTCTCTCAGAGGCTCTCCATGGGCACTGCTGTGCAGGGGGCAGTGGGTGACCACCTCTGAGAAGGCACCTGGGTGGACTTCCAAAACAGTCCCTGTCCTCTCCCCCTTAGGTAAGGGGAGTGGTCTTGGCCGAGAGGGAGCTAGCTTGTTTTGGGGTGGGGGCAGGAGGGAGGTCTTTCTGACAATGTGACCTCCTACCCTAGCACGCCCTAAACTGGGCAGGACAGACAGCTCTCCACATGGCAGGAGAGACGGTCTCCCTTCTGGGTTTGCAGCTCCCCGTCTACAGCGGGGAAGGGGCAGTGGGAGAGGAGCCAGCCAGCCTGCTGGTCGACCTTCCCTCCCTCACTCTGATTTCAGAGCTGGGCCTTCAGGGGCCTCCAAAGTCCTGAAGTTTCATCCAGGGCCTCTCACTCCAAGCAGCTGTGCCGAGGGGCATGGGGTCCGACAGCAGTGGCTTTGCTCCTGATCTCCTGTTCCCTCTCCTCCCACCTGCATCCCTACCTTGGATGCAGAGTCACACAGATCACCGCACGGACAGAGCAAGGCTTCCACCCCGCCTGGGACCCACGTCAGCCACGGCCTCCGCGAGGCTCACTCTGGGTCTCCAAGAATAAAGTGTGGGTCCGTCGGGCACTAGGCTCCTCTCAGGGGCACCAGTGAGAGAGAAGCAGCCGTGCTGAATACCTACTGTGCTCCGGGCACAAACACAGGTGTTGACTCACTCTATTCAAGGATTTTAGTCACAGTCAAAAGATGAGGGTGCTGAGGTTCAGGGAGACAAAGTGACCCCGCTAGGTCTTACCATGAGGGTGATGGGGTTGGAACGAAGGCTGCCTGTCTGCCAAGCCCATGCCCTCCCAGCACCCTGACCCACCACCATGAAGCGGGGCTCCTTCAACCCCCCACCTCATTCTGCAGGCAAGGACGTGGTTTTGAGGACGGGCCCAGGAGCTGTGGGCCCAGGAGTGCTCACAGGTGTCAGTTTGTCATTGAAAAGACAAGCTACTGACCTCTAACTTAGATATAAGTCCCCAAAGCAAGAAGGTGCTCCGGAGCCTCCCGCAGCTCACAGCCACGCCCAGGCTGTCCCAACAGTTGGTCGCTTCCATCCCCCAATGGGCCAATAAATCAATCACTTTTCAAAGACCTAGCAGTGTCTCCCCTCTGTCACCACTGTTGCAATAATTATCACTGAAGCCTTTTTTCTTTCTCTCCTGTTCTCAAGGCATCACAGGGGCTGATTATTATTATGGTACTATATCCATCACATATATTTATTATCTTAGTCTTTCCCACGAATACAATTCAGTGACATTAATACATTCACACTGTGGCCTGCCCATCAGCACCATTTATACCCAACGCGTCATCACCCCAAGAAAAACTTAGTCCCCATGAATCTCCCCCCAGCCCCAGATCTAATTCTTATTTTAAAAAAATGGTTTCTTCCCTCTTCAGGAGTATTTTAAGATAAACGCCACAGGACACATCCAACCAGGCTGAGCACAGGAAGCTGCCTAGATTATTCTGGTCTCCAGAACCTAATTAAGGAAAAGAGAAAACTACCCAACAAGGATTCCAAAAAAAAGGAACCTGGGCAGCTTGCAGTTACCTTCCTCCTGGGGGTGGGGCCCGCCCCAGGTGATGGAAACCTGGACAGAGGTTTGTTTTTGAAATGTCTGGGCTGGGCTTGGCCTCCTGGCTCTCCTGGACGCGGCTGGGCTGCCTGTCTCCCTTCCCCATGCAGACCGTGAATTATTTTCTTTCGCTCTCTGTTCCAGCTGTTTCTTAGGTCCAACAACCAGCTCCCCCTCCCACGAGCTGGGCTCGGCCATGCAGCGGTGGGAGGCTGCAGGGTGGGTGGGTATGTTGGTTTTGATCCTAAGCTGCAGTTTGGCCAAAAATAAAGAGGAAGGGGGGAAAAAAAAAGACTGAAAACACCTATCCCTGGCTTCAGATATCAACACGGTGGGAATGAAAAGTTCTTGCGAGGTTGGACTCAGACCTGATTTTGAACTTATAACTTTCCAGCCATGTCACCTCAGACAGGAGCTCCAAATCTTTGCAACACAGTTTCCAACTTGGTAAGTGAAGAAAATGTGAGAATCACATCCTACACTTCTTCATTCTGTGACAGGAACATGATGTCATGGTCTTTTGAATGCGTCTGTGCTCTTTGTCCACCTGAAAACTCCTATTGATCCTGCAAATCCCAGCTCACATAGCCCCTCCTCTGTGAAGTCAGCCCAGAGGACCCCAGAAGCTAATCAAGCCCTTTTTTGTTCTATTTTGGTGCCTCCTACAGTTTTCTGTATTACTCACAACACTTTTCTATAGTTTATATTTTTACTCCTCTACTAGGCTGAGCTCCATGAGAGAGGGTACTGTATACACTGACTCATTCTACATCCAGGACATGAAATGTGCTTGATAAACATGAGGTCCTCTTTGCAGTCTGATGACTCCAAAGTTTACATCCTCTCTGCTGAGACTCATGGGATGTCGTGCGTGTGTTACTGGGCAGGGATCACAGACCTGAGAGAGAACCACTTCCATGTGTGCTGGGTACCCCAAAGAGGCATTCAGAGTCTCACTCTTTGGGACCTTGCCCAGAAGGCCCAGGGTCCTCACTGGTTTCTGTGAGCAGGAGGAATGCTGTGGCCTGTCCCCTCCCAGAATTTGGGGAGGCTGCCAGGGGCCACCCGAGCAGGGCAGAGCTGTTCAGCCTCCGAGGCGGGCTCCCCGAGGTCAGGTCCTGCCACTTTCTCACTGCTCTGTAGTACCTGGTTCGGCCCAACCTCTCGGATCTGTTTGTAAAAAATAATTATTTGCTTAAAACATGTGAAGTGTTCCTGTAATTTTAATCGGTTTAATTTAAATTTTAAACGACGGATCTTCAACCTCTAATCACTTTGAAACTGAAGTGCTTTTCACCAAATGTGAAGTGTTTTAGGGTTGGAAATGATTATGTGTAGTTCGGAGTGGAAG
>NW_017731393.1:5212170-5254673 GCF_001890085.2 Hipposideros armiger
GGGCTGAGCTACTCAGGGCAAAATTCAGCCCTTTAGAAGATCTAAGCTGAGAGGAGATAATGATCCCAGAGCCCTGTGTGATTCAAATGAACTTTTTTTTTTCTCATATTGACACAGACCTTACACGTACAGTGAGGTTTTAAATACCTTCTTGTTAGGTGTTCTGATTGCAAAATTCTGGTGAGCCTTGTGAAGTTGGACTTTGTATGGGTGTCCCTGGGGCCCTTGGCACATGCCCGGTCTGTCCCTGGGGTCCCCCAGCAATGGGCACTGAGCAGCTTGAACCGTGGGACAGAAGGGTGAGCTGATGGGTGAAGATTCAGAAATTTGAGATGGGTTTTAAGGCTCCAGAGCTGAGGTTCTGTTAGAGGGGTGTGGTTCCTGCACAAGCTATCAGGGCAGGGTGTGTGTGTGTGTGTGTGTGTGTGTGTGTGTGTGTGTGTTGGGGGGTGGGTAGCTGGAAACACCTGGCTGCAGCTGGCGTGGCCGGGCGTGGCTGGGAAACATGAGATCTCTTACTTGGCTGCAGGGCACCGTGGAACCCGGAAGCTCCCGCCACAGAGGCCCCAAGCTGGGGATGGGGGTCAGGCAGAGGGGGTGGATGGCCCGGCCCGCCCACAGCTGCTGTCCAGGCTCCCCTGCCATTTCTTCTTTCTCTCTGCATAGCAGCGCAGAAAGAGCAAGGGAGGCGAGACTTAAGTTCCACAGGCCTGACTTCCGATTTCACTTCTGATACTTTCCTCCAAGTGTAATTTTGGGCTGCTTACTTCAACTTTCTGAGTGTTGTTTTGTTCCTTTGTAACTAGGAAATAAGCACTTTCTTTGTGCTGTCTTGGCTTTTAGGAGAGGGTTCCAGCCTTGCCTCTCGGCCAGGAATTGGCCTCTGGGCCTCAAATTGGCCCCGTATACTTGCTTCCTCAATCAGGACCATATAACAGGGGCATTCCATGTCACAGCGCCCATCCTGGCCCTGTCACTGAGCTCCTCCAGGGCAGGCCTGGGTCCAGCTGATGTCTGTGTGCCCAGCACCTGTCCCAGGGCCAGGAGCCGAACACAGCTCAGACTGGAGCTTCTGGAAGGGTGCAGTGGGTGCAGAAGAAAGACCCAGGCTCTGAATCTTTGATTCCATTGACTGCTATTTACAGTCTGAAAAGTCTGTTCACCAGCCTGGGCCTTAATTTCATCTACTGTAAAAATGGAAGCAGCTTCACATGACCCCCAAAATAAGTTTCAGATGGATTATGACCTACATGGGAAAAGAGAAATTTGAGCACATTTAGAAGAAAAAAGAATATCTTACTTTGGGGGTACAAAAGAACTTTTGAGAAAAACCCCAAAAGTTTGGTGGATACCAACACCAAAAGTGGTATCCATTTTTTTTTCTATGATTCTCTTTTCTTCTTTCTTTTGTGGAGGAGTTAATTTTTTAAAAAAATTGATGCTGAAAAGATACACACTAGGAGTAAGGCAATCCATACTTTCCTTCAAAGGGATTGAAGCCCAGCTTAAAACTTCTCCACTCCTAATTGGATTAAGGAGATTTGGCATCGCTGGTACCCTGTGCCAGAATCAAATATTAAACCTAGTCCTCAATTTACCTCTACAATGTTTCTAGTACTCAGCCATAAAACTAGGCATACAAGGAAACAAATAATATGGCTGAAAACAAAGAGACACAACATAGTATAAAAACTTCTCACAGGACACCTGGATAATGGAGGTATCAGACCCAGCCTTAAAAAAAATAACTTATTATGTTCAAGGAAATAAAAGAAGAGACGAAAAATTACATCAGAGAACAGAAACTAAGAGGAATCAAATATAAATTGTAGACTGGGAAATGGAAAAACTAAAATCAGAAGTTCAATAGGTAAGTTTAATAACAAGATACAGCTGAAGAAAAATCAATAAACTGAAAGATATGTCAAAAGAAGATATCTAGAATGATGCATGCAGACGATGCGTATGGGGGAAGTGTGAGAGACATATGAGATATTGCAAAAGGGTCCAACATATATGAAATTGGAGTCCCAGAAGAATAGGAGAAAGAGAAAGGAAGAAGCAGTATCTAAAGAGATCGTGGCTGAAATTTTTCAAAAAATGAGAAATTATACTTAGAAAGATTCAAGAAATAATATAAACCTCCAAGCAAAATGAATACAAAGGAAAACACACCTAGGCACATTATATTGAAGAAAACAAAATTATACTAAAGCTATTAAAAACCAAAGACAAAAGGAAAATCTCCAAATCAGAGAAAGAGAGTGAAAAGGAAATATTACCTTCAAAAGACAATAATACTGACACACCGGACATCGCAACAGAAACAACAATATTTAACAGTGTAGAAGAGTCCTGACATCAGACAGCTTGAGAATCATGGTTCTGGGACAACCATCAAAAGAATAGCAAGAGGATGTATAAACACTGTTAAGAGAAGGTAGAAAAAAAGAATTAAAAAAAGGTTGTTGGTTTTTTTTTCTAAAATACAAAGCTCAATTTGCCAGGAAGATATAATAATTCTAAATGGGCACACACCTAATGACAGAGCCTCAAAATATATAAAGCATATAAAGCAAAGATGGACAGAACTAAAAGGAGAAATAGACAAAACCACTATCACATGAACGTTTTCAACACATTTTTCGGTAACTGATAAAACAAGTGGGCCAAAATCATTAGCAGAGATATAGAAGTTCTGAATAACATAATTAACCAATTTGACATTAATGACATTAACAGACCATTGCACCCAACAACTGCAGAGTAGGCCATTTAAACATTTACCAAAATTGACCACATGCTGAGCCCTAACTCCAGTTTCAACAGGCTTGAAAGGATTAAACTCCTGCAGATCACATTCTCTGATCAAAGTGGTCAGCTAGGCACTGAGAGCAAAACAAAGAGAATATTTTTGGAAATTAAGAATTGGGGGAGATTAAGGAATACACTTGCAAGAAATACACCAACAAAAAAAATCACAGTGGAAGCCCCCCTTAATAATGGTCCCTGAACTTTAATTTTTGTTCTCCTAGATCTACGAATTTGTCAAAACGTCAGCCTCTCAGCCTCCTTTTCCAGGAGCAGTGGGCACCTTGAGGAGAAAGCTGTCCAAACACTGAACTTGCCTCAGTTTCCTTCTTCAACTGAATCTTGGACCTGTAATTCTTCACTATCTTGATAACCCTCTAATGCCTTCAGGCATTTAATTTTTAATTTAAAAGCTTATCTAGATTTCCTAAGTTTTACGGTGGGGAAGTTGGTCCTAATGACCTAATCTGCCATTGCCAGAAATGTGGCAATATGGTACAACTACTTTCAATTAGTCAGTATCTAGCAAAATTGAAGATATTTGCATTCCATGACCCCAAAATTCCACACCTAAACATATTCACCTTTGAGAGAAATGTTTACAAATACAAGCAGTTTTTATAATAGCAATGCCAACCAATAGGAGAATGGATAAATCGGTTGTGACATAGCTTACAAAAAATAACAGTGAAAATGTGAACTAAAGTTACATGTATCAAAATGGACAAGCCTCATGAACACAATATTGAGTAAAAATGTGATGTGCAGAAAAAAGTGTGTGTGTGTGTGTGTGTGTGTGTGCATGTATGTATGTGTGTGTAGTGATACTTACACTTGTAATAAAATATATAGGGATGGATGTTTATAATAGACACTGAATTGAATGGCCGTTTTTGTTTTCTGGTGGTGAGGATGGGTTTATGATCGGCAAGGGTATATTTTGCTGATAGTATTTTAAAACTTCTTATAAATTAGTTGGTGGGCATAGGTGGGTGTTTTTTGCATTTAAGAAAATCTCTTGGACAATTACCTTGGATTGCTTGGTTTAGTTCATTTATGTTTATTTAGATTATTGATTTATTTTCTTCTATTATCTTAGTTTGTGACTTCCACCCTCCGGCCCCCGCTTTTTCTACAATTCTCTTTTCTTCTTTCTTGCTTTTGGTTGAGGTTTTTGTTTGGTCGTTTGTTTTTTAAGTTATTCATTTTGGCTTTTTCCTCATTCTATTTTTACTCTCCCTCTAATGCTTTGAATGTTTTTCTGTTTTCTATTGTTTTTTTCTGATTGTCCTGGACACTTTACCATGCATATTTAACTTAACAAAGTACTAAAATTAACACTATCTTAACCTCCTTTGAATAACAAAAGGACCTTACATGTGTTGTTGTCTAATATTTTAATTCCATTTTCTGTAACTATAAGTTAGACGATGGTTCCATGCATACATTATTTTGTTAGTCTTACACATTTGTTAGCGCCGCTGCTCACCATTGCTTGCATTCTCTTCTTCTGTGGTCCTTGTCTTTCCTCCCTTAAGGAAGAGTTGCTGGTTTAGCACCAACTACATACTATATATGAATGTATCTTTGTTTCATTTTTGCTCTTGCTGGGTACCCCGTTTTGTGAAGTGCATCCTCCTGGATTGGCAAAAACGCACCTCCGCACTTTGACGGCGCCATGATGTGTCTTCTGGCCGCCATGGCTGCAGCGGAAAAGCTCGCTCTCAGCCTTCTCATCATCCCTTTGAATGTTACCTCTTTTTGGTCTGGCTGCTTTAAAATATTATTTCTGTCTTTGGTGTTTTAAAGATTCAATATAGGATGTCTGAGTGGATTTAAAACATTTAGTCTTACTTGGGATATATTGTGATTTCTGAATCTTGGATTTATGTCACCCATCTGCTCTAGAAAGTTCTCAGCTGTTAGCTCTTAAAATACTGCTTTTCTACGATCTCTGTATTCTCTTCTGGAACCCAGATTAGATATATTTCAGAGCTTCTCATTCTATTCTCCATATCTCTTCCATTTTTCTTTATTTTTTTTCTACATCCTTGTCTCTTGGTACTGCATTTTGGTAATTTAATCAGACTCTTGGGTTCACAAATCCTATTTTTAGTTGTAGATAATCAACCATCCATTGCATTAAAAAAAATAATTAAAACTTTCACTTGGTTATTTTTCAAGCCTGTTTGGCCGTTCCTGATACTCTTTTGTTGATTGTTCATCTCTGTGATTGTAAACTTTCTTTATGCATTTTGCACATTCATCTAATATATTATGTATCAAACTATTAAGCGTCGGCAATCTTTGGGTGTTTAAATCTATTGTTTGTTGGCACTGCTACTCATGGACGCTTGCCTCCTTCTGTTTCTGTGACTTTTCATCGTGAGGCCATTGCTTATCTTTAGTCTGTGGGGCTCTTGTGGCCCTAAATTGGGGATGCTTTACTCCAGAGATTTCTATCTGATTCTGCTGGGAGTCAGGGATGCCAAAGACCTGGAGACACTTCTATTACCTTTGAGCATCACAGATCTACGCGCGATTACCAGGCTTCGCAGCTCTGCCTTGCCCTGGGCGTAGGTTCAGAATCCTAATTGCACTAATGTTATGGGTGACCACCCTCAAGGCAAGCAAAAACTCCCACCCTCCATGCACTGCTAGCTTATCCCAGCTTCAGGTTCAGCTCACACTTTGGGAGAAATAGGGGAGGAATTTGGAGACCTTCACTTGCCTTGCAAGCTCAACAATGTGTTTGTTAAAAGTACATGCTATTCAGGGTAGTCTGGTTTGGACATGGCAGTGTGCCTTGGGGGACCTGATCTGCTGTACAACTAGAGCGGAAGCCATTGTGGTATTCTTTCCTACCTTTTTTATTCTTTAGCTCTCATAAATATTGCAAAGTAAAGGCAATCATGCTATCTACCTTGAAGGATTATTATGAGGATTAGGAGGCCTAGAAAGCCTCTAGAGCTTAGCAGATGCTAAATAAATGATAGCTAATAACAATGATGATGGTGATTAAATATTTGCTGAACTTAATTGAACATAAATTGATTGTTGTAAAGCATAGACCCTGTACATATATTACCTCGCTTAATCTTGTAACACTGTTAGGTAGGTAATATTATCCTTATTTTATAGACTAGGAAACCGAGGCTCAGAGAGAATGATAAGGCAGCATCCTTTATGAAATAATATAAAATACTTGTATGTGATAATTCATTCAATCTTTCAAATGCCTTTGTGCCCGGCCCCGTGGTGATAAATCATAGGTGTTTGCATCAGGAAGTCCTGGATAAAATCTCCTTTGAGGTGGGGCATGGGCCCTCCAAGCAAATGGCCCCTAGGAATTGCCATGCTCCTATAAATTAGTTGGACTTAGGGGCCCTGAGTTTTAAGCACTGTCGCAACTTTGTTTTAGGGCAGTTGTTTGAGTTACGGTGCGGATGCGGTGTGCGAGTTGCAGTGTGTCGTTGGTATTGAGTAATTAGTAACGCCGTTAGCGGGGCATGATGGGCAGCTGGGCGTCGGCAACCCGTCTCGTAAACATCAGGTGCTGTGGGTGAGAGCAGGGCTATGGCCACCGGGCCCTCTGGTTTCCTCCAAGAGCTCCTTAGCGCAACAGGAAGTGTACTGCACCCCGGCTCTGCTGGTCACCTACTGGAACCTTCTATTCCTCCTCACCACATCCAGCTCTTCCAGGGACCCCCAGGCTGCTGCGACAATACTGCCCCCAACCCGCTCCACTGTCCCAGGTCCCACAGTCTGCTGGGACAGTGAACGATGTGCTTCTTCCTCTCCCTTGAGAGCCAGACCCCGTCTTTCAGCTCCCCTCGGTCTGGAGGACGGGGGGTAAGGCAGGATTTGTTCTGCTTACGGGTTTCGGAGTTGGGGTCCATGGCTTGGAAGCAACCACCTGCCCTGGCCCCACCTTGGGAACTGTGAACACTGTCTTTGAGCAGAATTAAACCTTGCCTCTGCATTTATCCACGAGGATGTGTGACGGTGAGGGGCTAGGAGGGGGGAGAATGAAGCAAGGCCCTTATTTTATGTTTTCATTCAACAAGCATTGGTTTATGGAGCACCAAGTTTGCAAGGCTATCGAGAGCCAGAGTGGGGCCTCGGACCCGTTTCTGGCTAATTCCACAGCCCAGGCGCCTGCCGTCAGTGGTGCAACCCACCTCTCAGGGTGGCAATGAAGCCTGGGGGTGCGATGCATGTGACCAGCCCAGTGCCAGGCAGGAGCGAAATCAGTGTGGGCTAGCTTCTTTCTTTCTCTGAGCACAAAGACATCATCAAAGGAAGTGAAAATCTGTTGCCTTGGAGAAGTTTGAGAAGAAACCAGAAAGTGAGTGGGAAGGGATCCGCTCAGCCTCGCCTGGGCGACCGCGCGGGTCCTGGTGGGCTCCGACGCCCAGCGTCCGGGCTCCCGGGGGCATTTAACCATCTCCTCCCAGCTTTGTTCCCCCCCCCACGGCACCCACGAGGTCTGGCAGTTATCAGGGCAGATGGGCTCGCGAGCTTGTAGCTTTCCACCACGACCTTTGCCACGTGAAGCCTTATCTGTTATTAAGTGTCATTATGCTTATCATGAAGCACATTTGACAGATTGAATAACATCTTGGAGGCTGTACTTTTAATCGTTCTTGCAGTTTGGGCTGATTTGGGAGAGAGAAAAAAGGAGAGACGTTCTTTGGGAAGAAAACATAATTTTTATATGAGTAGTCATCACAGAACATTTTCTATTGTATCCATCCAACAGCACAGACATGGTGCTAGCAAACGTCCTTTCTTTATTTCCCCAAGTAAAAGAAGCCCTGTGGTTTAATAAGCTGGAAGGAACACATGCAGTGGGATGAAGACGGGGTTAAAGTGTGGTCTCTGCCTCCCTCCACCTCTCCTGGGATGCAGTCGAGGGTCAGACATCTAGTGTGGAATTTTGACTTTCACCTTTGGACATGTCACTTCATGACTCTGAGCCTGTTATTCATTTATAAGGCAGGCGTTCTGGCTATCACCGTGTAGCAAATGGCCATGCTTGGTGGGATAAATCAATACTCATTAATGATTACGATCTCTCCTGATTCTGGGGGTGACTGGGCTCAGGTGGGCGGTTGTCACCCAGGATATCTCGGGGTTGTGGTCATATGGTGACTGGTCTGGAGTCACTGGATGGCTTCCTCACACATGTGTCTGGTGGGTGCTGTTGGCTGGCATTGCAGAACTGGTCATTGGCTGGGACATCCAAAGTGGCCTCCCCATGTACCTTGGGTTCCCTCCCAGCATGGTGGCTGGATTCCAAGGATGAGTGTCCTGCCCATCAGGAGGACACTGCTCTGCCATCTGTGACCTGCCCTTAGAGGTCACACAGCTCCACGCCTTCCGCCCTTAATGGTTAGAGGCTCCAAGGTCCCCCAGGTACGAGGCAAGGAGACAGGCTGCAGCTTTTGACGTGGGAGTGGCAGGGTTCTAAAAAATAAATGCTGTGGTCATTTTGGGAAAAGGCAATGAGAATTGGTATTTGTATTCCTTACTAGCTCTGAACAGAGCAAGGAGCTCAGTTGGAAATGGAGGGGAACGTATTCTTGGGAGGGGAGTGAGTCGAGGCCGTGGGCTGGCCCCTAGAAGTGTCTTGGATGCGTATTGTCCTGAACAGCAGGCAGAGCAGCAGCAATAATGACCAAATGCGTGGAGGGTTGAGCCATGGGAAATGAACGCTTAAGACCAAGCAGGTGCAAATATTTCCTAGAATAACACATTGAGTGGCCCGTCATTTAGTGGTTTGGAAACTTCAGCGTCTATATACATCATCTAGGGGGCGTGTTAGAAAAATTCCAGATTCCTGGGCCGTACCCCTGGAGATTCCGGTTCTGTCTGTCTGGGGTGGGTCGTGGAGTTTTTATTTTTAACAGTTATTCCAAGTGGTTCTGTCCTGGTGCCAGAGGTTTGCGAAAAGTGGACATGCGCTCTGGTGCTTTTCAGTTGTGGGTTTGAAGCTGGTTTGACCAACATGAGAGATCTGAGCGCTTCGAGCTTCACCCCCCTCATCCCCTCCCCCTCTTATAAAATAAGCCATAAGGGTGTCCACCTTAGAGGGTTGTTGGAGGAATTTATGGGATCTTGCCTACAGAGCTGCTTTCGTTCTGTGTTTGTGGGTTGCAAGGAGTTGACTCAGCCCCCAGTGGAGGACTAGTTAGTGTAACTTGAATAACTAGTTAGTGTAACTTGAATAGCAGGTGACTGGGGCTCAAAGCCTGGCAGACGCCTGCTCCATCAGCAATCCCGATAAGTCAGTCCTTCAGAGTCAACTCCGATATCATGTCCTGCAAGAAGCCTTCCTTAGGCCTCGACTTTGAGCTTCCACTGCCTTCTCTGTCCCCTCTCCCGACACATTCTCCCAGTGCATTAGAGCGGTCTGTCTGCTCCTTCCTGCTCCCTGGACTGTTTGCTCATCCTTCTGTCTCTAGGACCTAACGCATAATACTTTTCGCATAATTGCAACCAGAATATTGAAGCAATCTTATATGCTGCCCAGAGTGCATTTGTGCATAATACAAAGTTGCTTCTGTTTGTTATCATTTTTGACGGCTGCCTAATATTCCATCGAAACAGTGCACTGTCAATGTTTAAAGTCCTCCCTCATTGAGGGTCTTTTTTTTTGCCATTATAAGCAATGTGGAAGTAAATATCTTTGTGCCCCTGGTTTGTGGAATGAGCCTCCATAGATTAATGAGAAAACCAGCAGACTCCAATGGCAAACAATATAGATAGATAAATCTAACACGATGGGATGCAATCGGCAAGCATGGAGAAAAATGGTCAGCCTCACTAGATAGAACATGCAAAAGAAAGTGATGCCTGATATTTTACCCATTAGATTAGCAAAATTAAAAATAATAATAATTCTCAGCACTGATAGAGACATAATGAATCAGGTACACCTGTTCAGGCGTTGTCTTTGGCCGTGGGAATTGGCATAATTTGGCAATGGGTTTAAAAATCAGGAATCCCACCCCTTGGAATACTGTTTTAAAAAGGGATGTCTTCAATAAATTGGAAGGAATCACAAGTTTGTTAATGGTTACTCTTAGGGATGCAAAGTCATCTTCCGTGTAAAAGAGGCCGCTTCTGTGTGATTTTAGCACTTCAGGGAGGGGGTCCCAGGCTGAGGTGGAGGGAGGACCGATGAGCAGCCTCCACGAAGACACGATTCTTGGCCTTAGGGCTTGAAGGGTCCATGGCTGCTCAGGTGGAGACAGGCACTCTAGGCAGAGGAAACAGCATGGTGCTTGCTGTGTGCATGTGTGTGTGCGCGCATTTGCGTGTGTGCATATGCATGCATGTGCATACGTGAGTGTGTGTCTGTGCACATGAGGTGGTGAGTGGTAGGTGGGCGGCTATTTGCATATGTCAAAACAAGTGGCCAGAGGAATATGTGAAGGCTGTAGATCATGAATGACCTTCTGTGCCATGAGGGGTATCCTCTGAAGGTGATCGGGTGGCACTGAATCAGAGAAGTGACATGGTCAGACTTGGGTTTTAGGGAGACCTCACTGGTGGCTGGGTGGAGGATGGAGGCAGGGAGTCTGGGTAAGAGGCTGCTGCCATAGCCTGGGGAAGAAATGTCGATTTTGGGTGTTATGGACTAAATGTCTGTGTCTCCTCCTCAAATTCATATGTTGAAACTCTAACCCCCAGTGTGACTGCGTTGGAGATGGGGCCTGTGAGGAGGTGATAAAGGCTAGGTAAGGTCATAAGGGTGGGACCTTAATGAATCGGGCTGGTACTCTTATGAGAAGAGGCAGAGACACCAGAGCTGTCTCCTGCCTGTTACATGAGGACACAATGCAAAGGTGGCCTTCTACAGGAAGAGAGTCCCCAGCAGGAACAAATCAGCCGGCACCTTGATCTTGGACTGCCAGCTTCCAGAACGATATCATAAATGTCTGCTGGTTAGACACGCAGTCTGTATTCTGTTAGGGTGGCCCAGGCTGACTTAAGTTCCGGGGCCCCCATGAGGACAGATTGCATGGACTGGAGGAGGCAGATTCTAAAGCCACAGGTGCTCACCTCCAGTTTTGCAAGTGCCCTCTTCCGGGCACCTTCCCTGCACCTGTCCCAGGACACAGGGGCTCCTGGACGCCTGCAGTGCCCCCACGAGCTCACGTGGGTCACAAGCCCCACTTAGTGCATTTGGCTAATTGCATAATAACAGTTATCTGCTGGTGAATCGAGGTCCAAATGTTGCTCTTTGCAGGGTAATTATGCTGGATAAGCGAATGGCTGGAATGTTTACAAGATTTTGTCCCTTGGTCGATTTCCTTCCTCAGAAGACAGCCGCTGTGTGGGGTAAAACACAGGAGAGAAAATATCTCTGGGGCTTACGCAACATGGCGATGGGCAAGCTTGTGGTGTTTGAGAGAGGAACATGCAAAATATTCAGTTTGGGTAAAAAAGAGCATACAACTGTTCCGTCCCTGAAATGCATATGTTCCGCCGGATGACTGGCAGAGCTTGGGGCGGCTCTAGCCTGTTCCCAGCCAAGCGCGCTTCTCATTTCCAGGGCTGGCGTGCCCACCGCGAAGCACCGACAGGCTGGGCCGCACGTGGTTCCTGGGGTGTGTGGCTGGGTGTTGGAGTTCTGGTGTGTTGTGTTGGAATCCTGGAGCATCTGCGGTTGTGACCTTGGCTGAGTGATTTCAACGACCTGAGCCCCGGTTTCCTCATCTGTAGAAACGGGGAGAGCAATGTCTTTGGAGAGTTGCTGTGGAAGGTCTATGAGGTGTGGCAGGGCCGCCAGTCATATCGAATCAGGGCCCACCCTGTTCTTACTCAGTTTAACTTGATCACCTCGGTAAAGACCCATCTCCAATGATGATCGCAGCCTGAGGTACTACTGCGGGTTAAGAATTTTGGGGAACACAATTCAACCCCAGACATTAGGGACCTGAGGACCAGTGAGGAAGGCAGGATCCGTGGGTCACTACAAAGGAGTTGGACCAAAGTACCTTGGAAGCAGAGAGATAGCCACTGACTCTGCTGTGAGTCCCCGGAAGGCTTCACAGGGCGCCTCGTGCAGGCGAGAGTGCAGGGCTGAGCAGGGTTTTGCTGGATCCCAGAGGTGGGTGCCGCTCTCTGGGCGACCGCGTGCTGAGCTCGGGGAGCTTGGCTGGCCCGGGGGCTCTGAATGCCGGGTGAGGAGCTTAGGCTCGATTCTAAAGGTCACGGAGGCCTGGAGGGTTTTACGCAGGGGTGGAAACAAGATCAAATGTGGGCTTTAAAAAAAAATGCACTGCCACCTGTCGTCACTCATTCACTCACAATATTTACTGATTGGCTGTTTCCTTGGCCTTTGGCGTCGTTCCATCGTGGACTCTGTCATCGTGGTCACACAGCTGAGTGACCTTGGCCACGTTATTTCACCTCCGAGTCTTTTTTTCTCAGCTATAGAATGAGGACTTAGCAGGGTGCTGGGAGAATGAATGTTAGAATGGACTCACGTACTTTGGACCTGTCATATAGTCAAGTGTCAAATATTAGCTACTATGATGGAGGAAGATGGAAGAGGGGGTGGGGACAGGAGCAGGAAGAAGAGGGGGAGAAGGCGGTCAGATGGGAAGCGAGCAGCCATGTGCTGAGGGAAGGATGGGGGGTAAGACCAAGGGTGTCCTGGAGCGCGGAGCACACAACCCAGGGGGGTGACAGCCCATCCCTGCTTCATGTGAGCAGGGAGAGAGGCAGGGAGCCCCACAGCAGAGGCCAGTACCCCAAGGGAAGAATGGGGGTGGGCGGGAGGACTGAGGCCAGGAGGCTTGAGTGCTGCCTCACGCATTTACATTTCCCTCGTAGGGGGCGCTACCCTCCCTGTGGGTGACCCAGGGCTGCCTCCCTGGCTCAGTGTCCACGTTTCTTTGTGCACACAGATAGTTCCTGCAGATCGCCTGTTGCTGGAAGATTGACCTGTCCCCTCGGCCGCACTCAGTTGGATGGATGGAGTTTTGGATGCTCTCCAAGGTAAAGTGTCCTCTGGGTGCTGGCACGGGCTCTGCCCCTGACATTTAGGAGCTGTGAGCCTTCATGTGGCCATCTGTGTACACTTGCTCAGCACCTCCCAACTGTCCCTTGTAGCCAGTGGCCTGGCGTCATTCTGCAGGAGTGTGTTGAGAAGCAGAGTCCGGTTCTGACCTCACTCCTCTGTGAAATGGAGCCTCCTAAATCCCAGGCAGGCCTTCCAGCTGTTGTCTCACCTCCCATGCATCCCAGCTGTGTGGTGTGGGTGCTGCTCTGGTGGTTACATGTTATCTCCAGGTTGTTTTGGGAGGAGATGAAGTGAGTGCTATGATCAGTGGTGTGCGGCTAGTGCACGTGAACGTGGAGAAACGCTTGAGCTTGAATATGGGACCAGTTTTCTGGAGTTCAAGCTCCTGTCCCTGATTCTAGCCTCGATGGGCTTGGGCGAGTCTTCTCAGCCTCTGTTTTCCCATCTGTAGACTCTGAGGCTCGGCCCGTAGGAGAAGAGTGGGTGGTGAGCCGCCGTGCTCCCGGCAAGGGAAGTCCAGCCTTGGTCCTCAGTTAATCTGGGGGACTCACCGAGTGTCTGTCCCTGGCAGCCATGATGGAGGGTGAGGGGACAGAGCCTTGGAGAGAGGTCAGGTCCTGGTGTCTTTCTTGCCCCTTCCTGAGAGAGGAGAAAATGTTACAGGGAAGCTGGCAGGTGGCCAGGAAAAGATTTTTTGTAGCAAGTTCCCCAGCTCTGAATGACCCGGGTGGAGCCGGAGGCTGAGGGACATTGAAGCAGCCAGGGACTGGGTTGGGGTGCTCATGGGGTCTGAAGGCCTTTCCACCCAGCTAGGTCCTGGTGGAGGGGAGAGGTGGGTGGGTGTTTAGGGAGCGGGTGTCTATGTGGAAGAGGAGAAAGAGAACAGGCCTTGGAGGCGGATACCCCTGGGGCCATGGTGATTGTGGACAAGTCACTTTACTGCTCAGAGACTCTTATTAGCCACCTGTATAATAGGAGTGATAATGCAGCCCTCATAGAGGTGAGCTGAGGTAGGGAATATAGAGTGCATGGCACAATGCCTGGTATAGAGTAAGGACTCAATAGACAGGGACTCCCTCCCTCTCCTCACGGTCCTCTTTGCAAAAGGCCAGGGAATAAGACTGCCTGTGAAGTGCCTGGTGCTCCTCTAGCCCCAGGGAGAGGCACAGCAGGTGGCCTCCCAGGACCAGCGTCCCTTCTTCCAGGACGTGTTTCAGCCTCCAGACCCAGCCACCCAGAGCTGGAAGGTGGCATCGTGTATGTGGGCCACCGCCTTCGCCCTCCCAGGGCTCGGCAGACGCTGGCTCACTGGGGCCAGGACAAAGCCCTATTGTGAAGGGCGCTCACACACATGTCTGAAGTGTGTGAACCTGCCGCCCCGGCCCGCCCCGGCCCACGGAGGGCGGGCATCGCTCTGCCTAGCCGTTGTTCCCACAGCGTCGCGGAGGTCACCGAGGTGATGGTGCCCTGGGGCGCCTTTTGTGGGTGTGGATTATATGAACGTGCTTTGCTGCAATGGGGCTCGCTGTTCAGCACCTCTGCTGTGATCTGATTGCAGGCTGTGGGCTCCGGGGAGAGCGCGGCGTCTGGAAGGAAGGGTGCCAGGCTCTGCTCAGCTTGTGGTGGGAGGCCGGGCCCCTGGGTTTCTTTTAAAAAGGGTGTAAGTGTATAACTGGAGGATGCTGTACTGGTTGACAGTGGAGGGCGGACCACACTTGTTCTCCCAGTAGATAAATATTTGTTGAGAGCCCACGATGGGCCAGGTGTTGTGGATGCACAAAAACAGAGACAAACCTCTACTCTCATTGGGCTTACATTCCAGGGTAGATTTCTTCTAGAAGATCTTTTCTGGCTTTCCAACCCTATGAAATAATTCATGTGTCCCTCCAACATTGCTGAGCCCACGGAGATATTCATTCATTCATTAATCCATCCATTCAACAAATATTTATAGAGCAGCCACGCCCTTTACTAACAACAGGGGTGCTTTAGCTTTGGTTACCCAGAGACAAACCTAGAGGCAAGAACTCCAGGGTTAAGTGATTTATTAAGAAAGTGCTCCCATAAGAAACCAGTAAGAGGTGGGCATAAGGGTGAGAAGAGGGCAGGGGACGAAGCCGAGAGCGGCTGCAATTTCGGGCAAACACCCAGTCTCAGCTTGACCCCGCAGGAGAGCTTTGGAGCAAAAGTATACCTCTGAGCTGGTCTGACTTGAGGCCAAGGAGCTGGGCCAGGTGCTGGCTAAGGACCTCCCCAGGGGGCTGTAAACTCCTGGTCCTTGGTCTCTGAATGCAGGTCAGGCAACTCAGGTCACTCAAACCTGTCCTCTAAAGAGAGTCAGAGGTGCGGGTGGGTACAGGTAAAAGTGATGCAGCAGGGGAGGGCACTCACAGACATGTAAAAAGGGTCCTGGGGACCTGGGATGATAAAAGAGGTGAAAGGATCCACAATCCGGTGAAGCATGGACAAGTCAACAGACCAGGACAATATAAAGTGAGGACCCCCTGCCCTGCTACCAGCCAGCACACAGGAAGGCGCGAGCCTGGGCAGAGTTGGGGTGGACACAGGCAGGTCTGGGCCATGCACTCCTGATAGGCCCTTCCCTCTCAGAAGCCATGAAAGAAAGGTCAGGGAGGGCTTCTTCGAAGAGGTGATCCCTATGGGAGCAGGAGGACCGGTATACACACACACACACACACACACACACACACACACACACACACATGCGCACATGCACATGTGCACAGAAACTTGTATCGGGGTTGGGCTTGAACCTAAGTCTGCTGCTTCTAAAACTTGTGCTTGTGTTTTTCTGGATTAACATTTTTCCATCCAAGGTCATGGCTTCATAGAATCAAGGTCTCCTCTGGAAGCCAAGGAAGCTGAGGCCCAGAGAGGGGCCCTGGCTTGCCACTGTCACACAGCAGAGGTTGGCGCCTGAGTGGGGTTGAGAGTCCTGGCCTCAGAGCCCCAGCCCGGACTTGCCAAGTCTCAGTTCCTGCCGAATCTTGCGTCATGGGATTTGGGTTCTGTGAGTCCGTCCACAGTACAGATGGCACAGGCTGTGTCTTTCTGGGAAAGGGCCTCATGGTCACTGGGAAGACAAGCATGTAAGGACAGCTAGCGGGTGATGACACATCACCTTGTCTGTGTCCTGCAGGAAAGCAGTGGGGACTCACCCAGGTGAGGACAGGTAATCTTGGTGGGGAGAAATTGCAAAATACATTTTGTCAGTTTTGACCAGTGAATTAATTGGTTTAACACTTGCAGTCTGGGCCACTTGTCCATCCCACCCGAGACTTGAATGCAAGGTGAGAGCATCCCTTCGAGGCCCCATAATCCACTCCACCACTCTTAAGGGTGGGGCATGGCTATTACTTGAAAGAAACTTTAGGTAGAAAATAAGTTTTTGCTTCTCACTTTGCCTGGGGTGCATTTCTTATCTGTGAGTAATAGGTTTTTCACAATCCACCTTTTATGTTCATCTCAATAATGCGCCTGGCTAAGCCAACGTGCTCTTAAAGGAGAAGGCTCTGTTTATTTCCCGATCTGCTTCCTGAGTGGTGCCACTGAGCTAAGCCTCCACCGACCTCGAAAGGCCTCCAACGCATCTCCCATCAGTGAAAAACCAAACCAAGAATACTCCTGTTTCATCTAGGCCAGAAAACCAAACAGAAGGAAAAACCCCAATGAGATTTTAAAGCAAACACAGCGTTAGGGAGGGGCTTTTGAAGGTGAAAGATGAAAGCCCCAGACAGCAAAATATACTATACGTTCTGCATGTCTTTAGTCACAACCCTTAGCCTGCGATACCGGACAGGCGGTCACAGTGCTGACAAGCTGGGCTGGTGGGCGGGGGCCTTCTTCCAACCACCATAGGTTGAGATGCTGATCTGTCTCTCACGGCTTATAACCCACGTGGCATCTCACGTGTCCCGCCATGTATCTTTTCAGATGGGTGGGACAGTTCCTGACTCTACCAGTGCCGATGAAAAGCATCCCTTAAGGGAGGTGAAATTAACCACTATTAAAGCACTCTTCAGGAGCTTTATATACATTGTTGCAATTCATTAAGGAGCTCTGGTTATTTTTTTACTACTCTTATTTCTAGGTTTATAGGAAACAAAGGCTCAGGGAGGCAAAGCGATTGGCTCAAGGTCACGCACGTGGGTGATGGAGCCAGGACAGGAGTCTGCCTCTAACTCCCACTTTCCATACCACAGCCAGCCCTCCTGGCCCAGGAGGTCTCAGAAGGAGTCTCTCCAAAGAGAACACTCCTCAGTCCCATCCACTCCTCCTCTCCCTGTCCTTTCATGCTAATAGAGTTTGGGCTTTTTTATTACCACAGTCGTCAACCTTTTCATTTTTCGCTTTTTGAAAAAATATCCATAGCAGCGAGTGGGTCAGGGGCCTCAGTCCGGTCCTCCCCCAGGAGGGATGTAAACAGGCTCTGGGGACGCGCGCGGACCATTTTTAGCGTCTTGCACTTTTGGTAAGTGACAGTTTTGCAAATTGCGAGTAAAGAACTTAAATGTCTAATTAAATCCCGAAGATGTACAGGAGTTTGAAGCCAGTGATTGATGTTCACGGAGGTGCGAGGCCCTGATGGAGGCTGCCTGACAGGCACTGCACAGCCTGCGCGGCAACTGATGTCTTGTTGTGATCCCTGTTGTCATTTTTTCATTACTGATTAAAATTAAAAATCTGCTTGGCAAATCCATTGTAAAAATTCCCTTCATGAGCATCGACGGGTACAAATTATTTTGTCAATCGTCTGGCAATCAAAATGGCGCTGGAGATGGTTTCTAGCCCACACGTCTTTCTTTTCAATCCCTCTCTCGCTCACGCCAGTGACTTTTCACAACAAAGTTTTTAAAAAAGCGTAGGTAGCAGTCTTGGCAGCGCTTAAAAAAATTAAAGATTCGTCTCTATTTTTTAATGAAACGTTCTGTTTATGTGCGCCCCTCCCCCGCTGAGAGCGGACGGGAAGGTTCGCGGTGGGAGAGCCCGTCTGCGCTCTGTAATTGTCTAATGCTGTGTAATGACAGGTGGATAATAGTAATAAAAGCCTTTATTAGGATAAAAATCTGTTTTGAGAATGGAAGCGTAAATTGTCTAAAACTGCGAGGCAGAAAAGGAATCGTGCTAACCTGCAAACCAAGTGGAAAATATTTACAGCGACGCCATCGAGATGGTTTTTGACTTGGTATCCACATGTCGCTGGAGGATGGGGGCAGGAGGGAAGGGAGAAGACGCAGGTGGTGTGGAGCTGTGCACCGAGCGCTGAGAGTCGGAAGACCTGGATTCTAGGCTAAGCCCAGTGCTGTGTGATGCTGGGCAGGTGAATTCTCCTCTCTGGGCCTCTTTTCCTCATTGGCAAGATAAAGTAATTGGATCACTTAGCTACTTCCTGTGATCTCTCCAATACATACTCTGCAGCCATGTTCATTCTTCTGAAGTCTGGAAGTCACCTAGGTGTTTAAAGACGCCCAGGATTCATCTCCTAAGGCAGAGCCTGGTGTGGGGAAGAGAGCATCCCTGGGTTTGGAGCTGGAAGTGTGGGGTTGCTTCCTGGTTAGCTGTGTATCCATTCTACGTCTTGAGAAATTTATGCATGTCTTTGAGCCTCAGTCCCGAGTGTGACTAAGTGATGACATGAGCTCACATCCGGGGATCTTCCAGCATGGCACCCAGCACCGTGCCTGCCATGTGGTAGGCCCCGCATCTGTGACATTTTCAAAAATCACAATCAGGTATACAAAGAAATCTTTGAAGTCCTCTGAAAAAAGAAGATGACTCCTTGCAAGTGTATTGCCTGGGATCCCAGGCCCTCTACAATTCTGATCACCATTTGCAATGTGTGGGTTTCTTCCCTGCACCAAGCAGTTGTCCGAGACCATCTGGGTGTCCTAAAATTCGAGTCAGCTCTGACATGGTCTAACTGGACAGAATGTCAGATCCTGTAGGTTAAGCTCTCAGTCCCACAAGACTTGACCCTCCCACCCCCCTGCCATGACCCCCATTCAGATGCCAATCACAAACCCAGGTTGTTACCTGTGCTGCTCATTGGCTGGCGATACGGCGGAGACTCCAGCAACCCTCCCCTTGGAGTCCATTAATTTGCTAGAGCAGCTTACAGAACTCAGGAGAAATGTTTCCTTCTCTTGGGTCGTTGGAAAAGTCATGAGGCATTTTTGCAACAAAAACATAGAAAAATACGTCATGCCTTTTCCGACAACCTAATAGATCACCAGTTTATTATAAAAGGATGTAACTCAGGAACAGCCGGATGGGAGAGATGCACAGGACAAGGCGTGTGGGCAGGGGCACGAAGCTGCCATGTCCTCTGAGCATGTGTCTCCCTGCATCTCCACAAGTTCACCAACCTGGAAGCTCTTCGAACCCTGACCTTTGGGGATTTTATGGAGGCTTCATTACATAGGTGATTGATTAAAATCATTGGCCACTGGTGATGGATTCAACCTCCAGTCCCTCTCCCCTCCCTGGAGGTCAGAGGAGTGGGACTGAAAGTTCCAACCATCCAATTACATGGTTGGTTCCCCTGGCAACCAGCCCCCATCCTTAGGTGCTTCCCAAAAGTCATCTCATTAGCACAAGCTCAGGTGTGGTATGCATATCAAAACACCTCTATTGCTCTTATCACTTAGGAAATTCCAAAGTTTATAGGAGCTCTGTGCCAGAAATGGGGTGAAGACCAAATTTATATTTCTTGTTATAAATCACGCTATCACACCATCCTAGCCCCCACAGGCAAATCCAGCCTGCTCCTGGGTCCTTGGCTTCATACTCAGTGGAGCTGATCTGCTGTTGGCTGTTGGTGTCTGTAAGGCAAGAATTTATCTCATCCATTTCTGGGTCCCCATGGGCCCGGCCTAGTGCCATGCACCAAGTGGGTGTTTTGCATATGATTTGGAATAAGGAATGAATGTTTGATTGATGACACAGGGAACACAGAAACATGAATATCCCCAACTGACATGAAACTGATCACAAGAAGACCTGAAACCAGTGTCTGGTCCTGGGATCCCAGCAGAGTCCAGTTTTGATCCTTACAAGCACCTCATCCAACTAATGAGGTCTGTATCCTGGGATGAGATACCTCCCCAACCCACCCTGCTGTGATTCTCAGGCACATGGACAAATGGGGCTGTGAAAAGCACTTTTAGTAACATCTAGAACTAACTTAGACTTAATTTAAAAATATGCTTATTTCATTCTGTGTGGGGTTGTTTATAATTTGTGCACTTCATTTCCCCCTTCCTTGCTTCTATTGTAAAAATCTAAAGGTTTCCTTCTTTCGGGAACGTCAAAAGCAGAATATATTTTTGAAGGGATTAAGATTGTAGGGTCATCTTTAATGAAAAGCAATATGCCTCCTGTCTTTTTATAGACTTGCCTGCTTGTTAAGTACCTTGAACAAATCACAGCATGGAAAAAGAATCTGTAAACAATTGAAATCAGGAGGTTCAGAATTCCAGATCTCCGTCCTTTCATAACTGGATTGGAATATTTATATCTCCTCGCACACGGTTGGCATGTGTGCCTCGCACAGAGAATAGGGATATTATAAAATGCAAATACAGCCACATTTTCCTCTCCATAATGCAGCAGGAACAGGGCTGTTGGGAATACAGGCCATGGATATTTGAATGGTTAAAAAGTAAACCTTTAATGATCGGGCAATTTTCTATTTTGGAAAATGGCTCATTCGGTTTTATAGGATGATTTCCCCGAACCTATATTTTGTGGATATTTTGCTAATGTGCCAACCCACAGCTGGAAAGATGGGCGTGCGTTTTCCACACCCCCAAAATGTGAGCTCATGCATAGCATGGCCGGGGAGAGTCCTGCCTGCAGAACCCTCAGGGAGCCAGGCTCGCTCCTGTTCCCTCCTCCATGAGGCTGATGCAGATGGGATTTTTTGGGGGTGCTATCTGAGATACTACTGCCCGTTTGCATGTACACCCACTTGCCGTATGGCTCCATCACTGAACCAAGTTTAATTTAATTATTTCCCCCCACATTTACTGATGACCTTGTGTTGTGTGCTGGCGGTGGGAGTGCAGAAATTAACCAGACACAGTCTTTGCCTTGGAAGAATACCCCAAACTAATTGGAGAGGGGAAATTTGACAATAGGATGTGGAATGGGTCACATCTGAGTTTCATCCTGAATCTATCAATAAACAATAATTTGAATTGATGTGAACAGCATGGTCCAATGCCAAGGTCAGCTGCAACCCTCCACTACGTCGCCATCTTGTATCAGTGGCAGACATGACGAATCAATGGTGGCACGCTTTCCACTTGAGCCACAGACACCCATTGCCAGTGCACTGGAGTTGGCACAAAAGGGTAAAGCTAGGTGTTAGTTGGGGTGGGAGGTTGGGAAAGGCCCCAAGTTAGGAGTCAGGAGACATGTTTGCTGCTTACTCTCTGGTAAGCCAGGAATTACTGTTAAATGAGGAGGCAATCTTTCCCAGCTCTGATATATTAGCCACAGTAAGCTGTTGAGGACATATTTAAGTGGGTACACATTGGTTCGGGACCTACTGTGCGTTGGGCATTGTGTATCTCTGGGGTGTGAGAAATACAAGGCACGACCCTTAGGAGGAGATGGATGTGACCATAGCCAATCCTAATATCACCAGAGTGTGAATGAAAAATAATAGAGGTTTCGTGAAGGGAGGAAATAGCAATTGTGGGAAGACTGAGAAGGCTTCCTGGAGGAGGTGGCGTGTAATCTAAGCCTTGATGGATGAAAAGGAATCCAATAAGCAGAGAGGTTTTGATATGCCATTAAAGTGAAGCAGTTCCTTTCCTTTTTCCTTCAGACTTCATTTCCTCATCTGCAAAGTGGGCACATAACAACCACCTCTCATCGAGGTCAAGCAAGGCAATGGCTGGAAATACACCTCATAATGTGACCTACAATATTTTGTACAAATGCCCGTTATTGTTATTCCATTCAAGAAATATTTATTGAGCACCTACTAGGTGCCAGCCCTACTTAAACCCCAGAGGACAAAGCGACAGATGGGGAGGTGACATCCTTCCCTCCGAGAAGTCTGCATTCTGGTCCGCATTTCAGATTTTGTGGGACATCCTGGTGTGGGAGTGTGCCGGCATAAGATGCTTCAGATTGTCTTTGGACTTTGGTGAGGTTGTACATGGTTAATTTCCCAAGCAAGTGAAACTCAGCATCTGAGCCTCTGGGGTTTAGAACCCATACTATTTCAAGGAAATAGTTTGTCCTTAGGAGGCAGCTCTCCCTCCTCAGATCTTCCAGAACAGGCTTGCAGTGAGTGGGTGAGAAGAATCATCATCATAAAAGCGGGGAATGTGACATAATGTGTGTGGAGGGCTTAACGCAGCTCCTGGCCCAGATGCGTGCTCTGTAGACACAAGCTGAAGTCTGCAGGTCACTGCCATGGCCCCATTGACCCTCCTGAGAGGTCGAGGCCCCTGTACAGACTGAGGATTGCCAAGGTGAATGTCTGCCTCAAGGTCAAACAGCAGGTGTGTGGCAGAGCAGCCATGGCTCCCTGGGGCCCAGCTGGAGCAAGCCTACCCTGGCCCCACCAGCTCGAATCAATACTTCACTTGTGTCTGCCTGGGTCCCAGCTTACAGCTCACGGGACCAGTCCAGGGTGGTCAGCGGGAGGGGCACATGCTTGGAGCCTGTGACCTGGGCCAAGTCCTGGCCTCACCACTTATTCACTGTGCGCTCCAGGGTGCGTCGCCTTTCTGAGCCTCAGTTGCCTCATCTGTAGAATGGGGCTTTACACAAGCTGACATAGCAGGAATGGGTGGGTGAAGGGGGTGGGAAAGGACTTTCATAGGAAGCCCTAGTGTAAAGACTGGCTGTGAGACCCTTCTGGGAGTATGACCACATCACAGGCAGCTTTCCGGAGTCGGACACAAGCCTCCGAGGAGAGAGACGCCTCTGGGCCAATTTGTCATCCACCCACGAAGCTGCCACCACCAGGCCGGGAGCACACGGTGTCCTAAAATGCTCTCTGCCTCTCTCTCGAGCTGCTACATACTTGTCGTGGGCGACGTTCCCGCTATCAGACATTTGGTGGGATCATAAAAATCCGTTCCCACCCGGCTTAATACATTTTCATGTTTCTTCCTTGACAGGCCTGGGCGCGTTGGGTTTGGGGTCCCACCACCCCGGAGCCCACGCTGCAGGCGTGCTTGGGAACAGAAGGTGTTTGGGAACTGGCCAGGCAAGAGGCCCTCACCTCTGAAACAGAAAGAGAGAAAGAAAGGCCAAGGACAAGTGTGGAGGCGGGAACAGCCCTCATGGTGTGCCCGCTGCTTCTCTCTGCAGCCCCCAAGTGAGCAAGAGGCTCGCACGCACCCCGTGCTTGGGTTTAAGCCCGGTTTCTAGCCCACGATGAATCCCTTGGAGCCTCAGGGTTTGTGAAAGGGGAACAATACACATGCCCACCCATCAGCTAAGCGATTAGATGGCGTGAGGCATGGAGACAGCTGTGCCTGTGCCCAGCTCATGGTAAGAACTCGGGATGCTGTGCTGTGAAGGTATTGATATTATAAGTCAGTTACACAAGGCAATTTCTGATTCTATGATAGGAGCCATCTCTGCATATCTCACTTTAAAAAAGTCACATCAATCTCGTGTGTGTGTGTGTGTGTGTGTGTGTGTGTGTGTGTGTGTGTGTGGGTGTGAGTGTGTGTGTGTGTGCCTGGAGGGGGGGGTGTTGTTATTATCTTTATGTTGTAGATTAGGAAACCTGGGCTTACAGAGGGGAGTGGCAGACCCACCTGAAGCTCTGGGAATTTGCTAAATCCACCAGTGTGATCTCCCTGCCACACCTGCCTGAGCCCAGGTTCATGACCTGTTGGGACCATCCTAGGATGGACAGCACAAGGACCAGAGAGATGGACTTCTGGGAGGCCAGCTGCATAATCCAAAGCTTCGTGACGGCCAATGGCAGCAGCTTTCACTGTCGCTTCGGGAGGGCCTTCCCTCTGGAAATGCAAACATGTTGCTTCCTGAGGACTGGAAACCTCAAGCATGGGCGGCCCTCAGGCCTCAAAGAGGACTTCTTGGCTGCTGTGGCTTTTCTGGCAACAAAAACTGTTGATTTATTTTTCAAGCCAAGTGGCTAGCTGAGAGCACCAGCTACAACCTGCTATTAGACGCTCCTCACTGTAGTCTGCGTGGAGGGCTCAGGGGCCAGCCCCCAAAGGTGGTGCAGTCCCAGGGTCCTCCTTTCTTCCCTCTTGGTTGGCACATGGCTGGGCAGGGCACACACTGGGGATTTCTGTGTGAGCCTCTCTTCCTGGCAGGACTGTGCAGACGCCTCAGAGATCATCTGAAGCGCATGGGACTGACCACATTTGATTTTGGCTCAGAGGCTGTCTCCTCCTCTGGGAGGGGTGCCCAGGACCCCTCACTCTGAAGCCGGCATTCCCTTAAGTCCTTTGGTGTTTGCAGACACTGCTTTGGGACCAGCTCCTGGAGCACTTCTGCAGTTGGAGGTGCATATACACTGCTGGTGATTCTGATGTGCTGTCTCTGTGGATGGCCTTGTCTACCTCTGTCCACCCCTCACCACAATGGACGCTTCTCAGGGCGGGATTCTTGCCTCTTGTTCTCTGATATATACTGAGTGTCTAGAGCAGAGTGCTCTGGAACTGCACATGACAGGTGCTCAGGAGGATGGATGGATGAATAGATGGATGATAGATGGGTGATGGATGGATCAGTGGATGCTGGGTGGATTTAGCCTTCATTTGGACATATTTTAGGTGAGCCATTACTGATCCATGGTTGTGCCCCAGCAACTGGCACAGGGTCTTGTGCTTAAACATCTGCTTAATCAGGAACCTGGACCCAATTACCCACTAAGTGATGAGCTGTCCTCCTTCCATGCCTACGGTTTGGCATAAGGCCTGAAAGAGTAGGTGCTTGTTAATGTTTGTTGAGATAAATAGCTGGTGTGGAAATTAAATAATCAACTGAGGGGTCCGTCCTTTCATTTCAAACCCTGATCCCCATCTCAACTCCCTCTGTGTCAATTCCTGAAGAACCCTCTGTGTGTGAAGACATAAAATTATACCACAGAAGCTCAGCCTCCATAAAAGTGCTCCGTATACTAAGAGTCTCAATTAGAGTCAGAGTGTTAACCTATAAACAACCACAGGGATGTGAATTTTTGTTGACTTTATAAGCTAGAAATAGAGCTTATTTATAGTTTGGGGTCTGCTGGCAGCTGTAGGTTTTTGTATCAGTCAGGATAAGTTAGGTTATGCTGCATAACAAATAGCCCCGATATCTCAATGACTTAATACAACAAGGCTTATTTTTTATTCATACTACATGTCCAGTAAGTTTCAGCTTGAAGCTCAGCTCTGTGTTGTCCTCACCCAGAGCCTCGGGACAACGAACAGAGCAGCCACTATCTGGAAAATCACCTATTGCCACAGCAGGGTGACTTGAACACGGGTTGTTAAAGAAGTGATGTGGCATCACTTCTGTTAACAGTTCATTGGCCAAAGCAAGTCATATGGTCACATCTAACTTCAAGGGCCCAGGAAAGTGCTACCTATCATGTTCTTAGAGGGAAAAGAACTTAGGACATTGACTGTACTATGTACTGTCGACCACTACACCATCTTTCTGAACCTTACTCCACGTATAACTCGGGGTGAATTGCTTCCTCCCTCTGACTCTTAGTTTTCTAGTGGGTAAAGTAGGGAAAATCATGTTTGTTCCATAGGTTAATTGGAAGATAAGATAAAATAATATACAAAAATACCCTGAACAATGTTCCTTGCCTTTTAGGTCCTTTGTAAATGAATGAATGAATGAATGAATGAATGAATACTGGGAGTAGAGCAGTAAGAAAAAAAACAAGGTTTCATTCCAGCTTTCCTGGGACTTAAAATTTAGTGGATTAGATCATAACAGTCACATAAATAAAAGGGAAATTATGATTCTGCTATGGACTTTAAAGGGGAGTGTGGCACATTGAGTGCAAAAATGGCCCAAATTCCCCACCCTTCCCTGTGCAATGTGACTTTTCAGTTCCTCCCATTAAGAGGTAGGACCTATTTTTCCACTCCTTGCTTTGGCCCCGGGAATACAGTGAAAGTGACGTGGTGCCAGCGACGTTGTGCCAGGTCTGGGTCTAGCCTCAAGAGGCCTTGCATGGTTCTCCCACCACCATGAGGACATGCCCAGGTAAGCCTGCTATAGATAAGGAAGCACGGGGAACACAGCAGTCATACCAGCCTCCAGCCTGACTCGCCAGTTGACCACAGATACAAGTGCAAGCCTACCTGAGATCGGCCTAGCCTGGCCCAGACTGTCAGAACTGTCTGCTTGTCTTACAGACTTATAGACATAATACATGGTGCTTGATTTAAATTTTGGGGGGGTTTTGTTATGCGGAAGTATCATGGCAATACATGACTGTTACAGGGAGACCCATGAGAATGCATAACCAGAGAATTTGACTAGCCTGGGAGGCTTCCCCGAGTAAACAAAAACTGACCTGAGATCTGGTGGCAGAGTTGAGTAGGCGTTAACCCGGCGAAGGGGTGGGGAAGAGCATTCTATGAAGAGAGGCCAGCGTGTGTGCTTGAAGGCCCAGTGGTGGGAGAAGCACGGCCCATTCAGAAACTGGAGAGGCCGGGGTGGTGGGTGGCAGCAACAGGAATGGTGGCTCCCCTCCCCAGGCCTCTATAAACAAACCTTCTCAATGCTAGGGAACTCAACATCCCACTATGATGAGCAATACTCGTGATGCCATGCTCTTTACCATGGCCAGGCGGATGTTTGCACAAGACAGGCCTCCAGGGGCCCTGCTTTCATGGCTCCCAGGGGAACTAAGTGGGTGATTCTTGATGGCAGAGCTGAAAGGGCTCTTAGAGTTTGTCTGGTCCAACCTGTCCTTTAATGACTGGGAGGCAGGGGCTGGGAGAGAGAATGTGGCTGGCCCAGAGCGTTCCAGGGAGCTCCAGGTGTGTGCAAAACAACACACCATTTTCTTCAAAGGTGAGCCTATTGAAACACCTACAGCAGTGATAGATGAAACCACCCAGAGGAGGGTTGAATGCTGGGTAAGGACCTACTGCGTGTTAAACAGCATGCGAGGAACTTTATAGAGATCATTTTATTTACTTCTCTTAGCAGCTCTATCAGGTAGGTGGTTTTAGTCTTATGTTCTTCATTTGATACACAAGGAGGCTGAAATTCTGAGAGATGAAATCATTTGGCTGAGTTCACACAGTCACCAAGTCACAAGGGGTTCCCAGGCTCCAAAGTCCACATGTTCTCTACCCCAATATGCTGCCTCTGTGAACCTTACTCCTTCCTGATGGAACTGTTTGACTTTAGTTGATTGTGGGGACATCAGATGTGGCAGATATTTATTATTTTTTGGCTAGCCAGTGCCAACCTTGATCTCCCTTTTCGAAGAACTTGCCATTGCAGACAGCCATGGGGTGAGAGTCATTCCTTTGAACTCTCCTCCCTGCCCAAGGGCTTTGCCTAAGTCGTGGGCCAACCAGGCGGAAGACCTGGAATTATTCCCAGTTGGTTTCTGTGGTCCCACGGCCTATGGAATGCACACAATCCACCGAGTGACAGAACTATCCTGGGTTCCCCATCTGGTGGGGGTCAACCTTTGTAGTTTAGATGAAAGAAGAACAGAATATTCCTAGTGAATAAGCTATCCGTGTATAATTGGTGTATCATTGGAACTAGATGGCAGAGTATTGCATGAGACCTTCATTTGCTAGGGTTGGATCAGTGCAGCTCAATTTAGTTGAGCTCCACTCACCTCAGCTGACCTCAGCGCAGCCTGGCCCAACTAAATTCCACTCAGTGTAACTCAGCTCACCTTAACCTAGCTCAGTGCACAGCAGCTCAGCTTAACTCAACTCACTGTTCAGATCGAATCAATGTGGCTCAACTCACCCGCCTCGACTCTACTCAGTTCAGCTCAACTCAACACAACTCAGCTGTGCTCAGCCCACTCAGGTCAACTCTTGCAACTGAACCGAGATCAACTGGGCACAGCCACATTGAGTTAATTACAGAGGCATTCACTGAGGAGCAAGTTCAGACAACCTGAAGGCTGTTTCCTCCAGGAACTCATACTTTAATCACTAAAATAAGTCGTGTGGATGTGGGGAAGACCGAAGATGCTGACATACAAGCAAAGACGATGGAAGGAACATCTCCTTCTTGCTGGAGGACACTTTGAAAATCGTATTATCTCAGGTAAAATTTAATTTTGGTTAGTGATGGGGAGCTGGGGTAAGAAGGCGGCCCATAAAGAGGGGACTGCCCAAGAAACGCCTTGAAGTGGTCGAGTAAATGGCATGATTTGGGAGTGGATATAGAAGTGTAGGACAATAAGAGAGAAGGCTAAGAGGTGGGTTGAGATGAGATTTAAGACAGCTCTGAATGACAGGCACTTTTCTGTAAGAATGGAAATCTGCTGTTTGTTTTCATTCGATTCTTACAAAATCTCTAGGAAATGTTGAGGGTAGGAAGGGTGATTCCCACTTTACAAATGAAGAAATGGAGGCTTAGAGAAGGAGTTAATGTTTGCCCACGCAGAGGTTGTCTGAACTGAAAATTAAGCCACCCTGAGAGAACTATATCTTCTTTGTTTTTATATCCTCAGGCCCACAGCTGGCACTCAAGAGCTGCAGTGTGGTGTGATCCAAGCTATGTTTTCACACTGAGTCGGGTGGGAAGGGGCTGAGGCAGGAAGAGACATTATAGCAGAGACTAAGTGCCTGGGAAAGGCAGGGGCCCAGGGATCATGGAGACAGGGAGTGTCTGCTACAAACACGTCTTCAAGTTCCACAAAATGTCATGCGGAATCTAGAGCATATTTAAGTTGTAAGATTATGGTTTCATTTCCCCAAGTTTCTTGGCCTTCTAGAGCCTCAAGTTCCTCACCTGGAAATACAGAATTTATGATACTATTCCCCTAATGATTGTGAGTGTTCAAATGAGATACAAGTGCTTAAAAAATCAAATATTTTCAAACTTAAGAAAAATATGGAGAGTAACTACTTAGGATAAACAAATGTGAGTGTTTTGACAAATAGGCTTTGGCTTTTTGTGGTTTGTTTTGGAAACCAAAGCTTTGACAGTTATGTCGATGTGCCCTTTGTACCCTTCTCCAAATCTGTTCTTCTCGCTCTCTGCCTGAAATTGGGTACATCCTTTTATGTATATTGACTACTTGTGAACGTAACCACAAACAATATGTGGAATTGTTTGTCCATTTAAAATCTGTATATAAATGGCATTCTGCATCTTCGGTATTCTAATAAATGAGTTTAATCCATTTACACTTATTGTGATTCCTAATTTTTTATTTGTTTTTTACATACCTGCATTTTCTTTATTACTCACTTTTATTTGTAAATCTTCTAGACTTGAATAGTGAAGGCAAGAGGTCTGCTATTATTCAATCCTTCCTGTCTTTTCTCGCTGGTGATTTTTAAGCTTTTTTCTTTGTCTTTGATAGGTTCACCCCACTTTATTTATATTACTTTAAGTCAAAATGCGGCCTCATGTATTCTCATCTGAAAAACTGCCAGCTCTCAGCTCTTCAAATATTATCTCTGTCTTATAGTCTTTCAATTCCCTGCAACTTCTATTAAACATGCAGACAAAGCTGCATGACATTGCTGATAATCAACCATTTCTTGACCTACAAAAAGAGTTCAATTTTATTTATTGGAGCTTCTCTTTCTGTATGTCTCAAATTCCTCTTTCATATTATCCATTTAATTTCTCTCTCTTTTTCCTACATTCTGTGTGATTTCCAGATGTTTGTTTTAGGATTCAATATTTTTGCTTCCATGTATCTATTCTGTTTTATTCTGTCTGTTGAAATTTTCTATTTTAATGATTGTATTTTTATTTTTAGAATCTCTACTTAGTTCTTTTCAGTTGTGCCTTTGTTTTACATACATCTGGCTTTTGTATTTCTTGGCTTGTATTTTTTCTTGTCTGTCTTAGAAGATTTAAAATATGTTTAAAGTTTTTTCAAATTTTTCTTTTGTTTCTAGTTCTCAAGGTGAATTTCTCTCATTTGCTATGTCTTCTGGTTATCTCAGACCTTAGGGTGGTTTTTTGCTCACATGGATTGTAATTTTTTATTGTGAGTTCATCTTCAGTAGGGCAGATTTCCATAAGAGCCTGTTCTCTTGAGTTTTGGAGGTGTCCCTTCTGAGTAATTTAACATTTTCCTCTGCTGGGATCCTGTGGGTTTGATCCGATCTGGAACAATTTTATAATAATACTTTAGCTTGGAGTTTCACAGGTGGGCCATGATTTAGGGGCGCACAGACATACTCTGCCTCACTTAAGCCTGAAGTCATATTTCTTCTCCTGGTCACCAGCTCCTATAATCCAGTCCTAATATCCTGTGAGTTGTTTGCCTTCAGCTTTTATCAGGTACTCTGGTTTGAGTTTTATCTTCATTTTGAGCTCCTGGAGATTTTCCTTTTCTTGCGTTTGAACTTGGATTTGTCTTTAAACAGTTTGATGTTACATTGTAGCCAACATTTTTATTCATTTGGACTGTGGGTAGGCGGTATGCATGGTCTTCCAGTGTCTGCTCAGTCCACCCTATTGATTGGACATCTGAAGACCAAGAGTGGTTATTAATATGAATATATTTATTCTCATGAAAGGAGCAGCATAAGTCACCAGAAGTAAGACAATGGATGTAAATCTGCTTTATAAACTTCTTCTCCATCAATGAAGATCTGAGGTGCTCAATTTCCATTCCTAAAGGCCGAACTTTAAGAATGCCTTGTAGGTATTGAACTTGTTAAGATGGCTGCCTGCATTTGCTGCCTCTGCTTTCTCCCTCACAGAGAGGGCATGTATCAAGGTCATCAATGTGACCTCCATCTGGCCAAATCCAATGGGCAGTTCTCTGTCCTCCTTTTGTTCACTGGGCTCAGCTGGCTAGTCCCTCCCCCAAAACACTTTCTTTGCAATGCTTCCAGGAGGCGGTTTTGGTTTCTTCCCACTTCACTGGCCGGTGTTCCCACCCTCCTTTATCCAGCTTCTAAAGGTCAGGTGCCCTGGACTGTCTTCCTTTCCCTGGATGCCTCTCACATGGTCCATGGTCCGACTTCCAAACTATATTTCAAAATTAATTTTTCTCCCCATTTCCATTTTACCATGATATGTCCTCATCTTTTGCTAGACTGAGAAAATCTCTTAACTGGTCTCCTTGGGTTCCTACTTACCATGATCCTTTCTCCATCTAGCAGAGTCAGAACACAAATTAATCCTGTAATTCCACTGCTTAAAATCCACCCATGGTTTCCTGTTGAACCTAAAATGAAGCCCAATACAACCCTTAACATGACCTTCAAGTCATGCCCTGACCTGGCCCCTGCAGTCTCCTGTAGCCTCATCTCCTCCGCTCCCTGTTAGTTCACACGCTGGAGCTTAGCCTTCTCCTTCCATCCCAGGGCCTCTGCACTTGCCGGTACTTCTGTCTGGAACACTTCTCCCCCAGCCATCTTTCCATGGCTACCTCCTTCATATCATTCAGCCTCGGTTCCAGTACCAACTTTTCAGAGGCCTTCAGTGATTACCCTTGCTAAAGAAGCACTTTACTCTCTATTCCATTACCTGCTTGCTCTTCAAGCCTTTGTCATCAAATAAGGTCTCGTTTATATCTTTACTTGTTTGTGGTCTCTCCCCAAGAAGAATGTGAGCTCTACCAAGGCCGAGGCCAGGTCTGCCATGCTTACTGTTGGCTTTCCAGTATTGAGAATAATACTTGGCACTTAGTAGGTACTCAGCAATTATTTCTAGTAGGAATGGATGAATCTACGTTATGCTTTACAAATATTATCTTTTTCAAGTCTTTCAAGAACCATGTAAGTAGAACTCACTGTGCCCATTATAGAGAAGAGGAAAGTGAGTGAGGGCGCTCTGAGACTCCTAAGACTCCCAGAGCCCTAAAGTTCAGAAGGGGCAGAGCCAGGGGTCGGGTTAGGTTTTCCTGGCTGGGTCCAAGGTCCATGCTCTCCCCCTTCTATCAAGTTGCCTTTTGTGAGCGGATTTGAGATTTGGGTACAGAGGTCAAGGCACAAACAGATGTCGAGTCAGGACGTCTTTTTTGTTTGAGAACAAAACCTTGCCTTTAAGCCACGGAGAGCATCCACGATCCCCAAGTCCCAGTCTGGATGGCACGCTTCCTTGAGAATGCCCACACAATGGCTGGTGTTACGCAGAGGCATTTTTTTTTTAATCAACTCTGTTTGGGAGTCTTTTGAACCATAAAAAGACCAGTGTGAAACCGCAAAACTTCTATGTTTCTTGCACTCTTAAAACTAAAGACAAAAGGGGTGGGCCGGGTTATTTGAACCATATTTTGCAAACGCTAGCTTCTCTCCCCGTCTGAAGCAGCTGGTGCCAAGTTGCAACTTGCCGCACATTTTTACGGGGCCGAGTTATTAACCTTTGCAAACAGCTGCCTGCAGTGGAATTACTGACGGAGCCCAGGTCCCCGGGCCAGAGCAGGCACTGCTGCCGTGCCCACCTCCTGGCGTGGAGATTGAGCCTGTCCTCTGGCCACATATGCTCACTGGCACCGCAAGGAATCCCCTCATTCTTTCATTCACTTAGGACTTGGAAGTTTGGGGAGCTGGCACTAACAATGTGTTGAGCCGCAAGTTAGGCCCAAGAGAGAGGAGCATGCATCTTAATACCTACATTGCCTGGAAATAGTGTGGAGTCAGGCAAAGGGCTTCCTGGTCTGATGGACTAGAGTTTGAATCCTGGCTTCACTGACAGACACCCTCTCTGTGTGACCTTGGGCCAAGGACTTGACCTGGCCCATCCTCAGTTTCCTCAGAGCCTAATGGGGCTCTTAAACTTGCCCGGTAGGCTGAGTGTGAGGGCGAAATGACACAGGGCATGGGAGAGAACACAGTGTGATGGTGAAAAGCATAGATCTGAGAGCATGTGAGACCTGGGTTTGAATCCCAACTCCAGTTCCCCCGGCTGCACGATCTTAAGACTAGCTTAAACTAAGTGCCTCTTGGTCCCAGTTTCCCCATCTCATCGGGTTATGCAGAGGCTTACATGAGATAATGCATATGCAGGTCTTGGCACAGAGCCTGGCTCACAGTTTTCAGCAAATGGGGACCATTTTTGTCTTGTTCCTAACAACCAGTGTCTACGATAGTATAGATGATACTGAGCACGTTCTAAATGAAAATCATTAATATTACAATTGTGTTCTTAGGCTATTTGGCTAACTTAAAAGTTTCCTAGGTTGATACTTATAAGGAGGTTGTGTGTGTGTGTTTCACTTAAACTTCTAGAAATTGGGGAAAAAAAGAGAGAATTCTTTGTTCAGCGGAGAACACGTTTCAAAGAAAAAGTCATCAGCCAAGAATATTCAGATCCTTTTGTTATGTTTTGAAAAGATGATTATTTTGTAGGCTCTGGGGCACTTAAACTCTGTCCAGAAATTCCTTTGGTAAATAATAATAATAGAAAATATCTTTTGGAAATAATAGGGGGGATTTAGCAAATGCCTTTCTTTCAGGGATCTCAAAGGCTTTCACGTAATTTTAGGGCTTTAGCGATTTTCTTAAAAGGGTTCTACTTTCTTTCCTGCATCAGCCAGAGGCGTGTTCACAGGAACTGTAGGACTTTAGAGCTGGACTGGGTCCTAGGGGCGAATTCGTCCAGCCTGGCTGCTGTGCCAATAGAAGAAACCGAGGCCCGGAGAGGTGCTGACGCAGCTGGCTGCAAGAGCTGGGACTTGAATGCAGGATCCTGGTCACCAGCTCAGTGCTCTTTCTGAGTTCGTGGGCTTAGTGACTCCTGTGGGATCCACCTTCTCAATAAGGCATCTGAAGGCGGACACTAGATTGACGTCTGACGTGCATTTTGCTCGCTTTATCTCTGAGCTTTCACCTGCGCAAATTTGACAGATAGGGGCCAGGACTGAGGGCATAACCTTCTCCCTGGGGCTCCTGACCGGGAGTGTGAGCACTAGGACAGGCAGGGGACCATCCGGCTCTGGAGTCAGGTCGGCTGCTCAAATGCTAGCTGTGACCTTGGGCGATTTGCCCAAGCACGCTGGACCTCTGCCTTACTTTTAAGAGGCAATCATTAATAGTTACTTAGGTGGGATTTTTGTTAGAATTAAGAGAGTGTCTGCCATGTTCACCCAGCTTTAGGGTGTAGACTGTCATTATCTGCACACGTGTCAGATTTGTGTCCCTAGTTCAGGGAATGTTAGTTTATATTATCTTGTTTTTTTTTTTTACTCATTCTCCATTGAGTCTTCATTCGTTCATTCATTCAACAAACGTCTCCCGAGCCCGGCTATGGGCTAGGCGTGGAGGGTCCATGAAAGTAGCCAAAATGGACCTTACCAAGAAAAACCAGAGCAACACGTCAGTGCCCCCACCACAAAAATGTGTATTTGTCAGGGTGAGACAGGTTATACTGCAGTAACAAACAGCCCCCACCTGCGGGGGCTGACATGTGATAAGGGCTGAATGTTGGCTCTTGCTACATGCCTAACACTGGTCAGCAGGAGGGCTCGGTTTGTCACAGACACTCCGAAATGTAGGCTGATGCAGAATTGCGTTGACTGGGGCCTTCATAGTCACTGATGCAGCAAAAAGGGGAAAAGGGTGACTCGTACGGACATTCTTAGAGCCTCCACACAGAAGTGACCCACACTGCTTCCACTCACACTTCCTTGGCCAAAGCAAGTTGGCCACACCTAACTTCACAGGAGGTGACGACCTGCAGTCTTACGTGCCTGGAAAGAGAACTGGTATAGCTGTGTGCCTCAGTTTCCCCATCTGTAAAAACAGGAGGCAGGACCAGGTGGCACTTCCTCTCTAGCTGGGGCAGCTGAGGTCGGGGGGACTGTGCACTCCAGCAGCACTCGGTCCTGCCGCCTGTGTAACAGGAGCAGGGATCACCTATGTTCACCTTGGGAGAGTTGGCGGAGAAGTGGGTGCAGCCAGTGCTGAGAATTAATTTCGGTGTCTGATTTCCAGCGAGATGCCTTTATTTTGGGCCTCCCTTTCCCTTCTGCTCTTAAATTCTGGCAGAGGTATTTTGAAAGTTATGGTTATTACATCAATTATTTTTCTAATTTCTTTTCTGAGTGAAATCCATTTTTGCAGAGTGAAGGAGTGGCGTGAAAGGGGTTTAATAAGTGAAGGGAAGCCATAATTTTGGCAGGAGAATCGTGACACTTTCAAAATGAGTAATTATGGATGGGGTGTGCTTGAAACCACTTTCACAGCAAATTCCCCTGCTGTTTCCAATTGGTTTTGTTGGTTAGTCTTATATCTCGCCCTGGCTTTTTCCACGCCTGCTGGAAGTCCTCTCCCAGCGGCTGTCGGCCCCTCTGGAGGTGGCTGCATTTCGAATGCTGGTGAATGCGAGGTTCATTGTGAAATAGGAACTTGGAGATGGGTCCCTGTGCAAATCTCGGGCCGTTACCTGGGGACTTCCTTGCCAGGGACTTCCTTGAAGGTTTTATGACCGAACTTAATTCCAAATGACAGAAATGAAACCCAGTCAATTTAGGGTCACCCCTGGTCTGGGGTTAAGGCTCCGTTCTAAGGAACGTGCAGAGGGGAGTGTGCGTGGTCCACCTGTGATCATGGCCTGTCTATGCTTGCGTTGCTGAGACCTCCGTGTTCCACGTGGTCCCTGGCATGTACCTTGCCTTTTCAAGGTGGTCCTTTCCCAGTTGCTCTCAGGCTGGCAGGGCGGCCCAGGAGCGTCTTCCCAGACCACTGAGAGCTGTTTGTGGCAGCTCAGGTCCTCACGCTGCTATGGTCACATCACTGCGCCTGGGCAGCCCTGCTGGGTGAGCATGTGCCGGGGGCTTGCCAGCTCCCGAGCCCTCCTAGAAGCAAGGCAGAGCTCCACTTCGCTCTCAGATCATCCAAACCAAAAGGCTTGGTCCTCTTCTCAATCAAAAATGCCAGCACCTAACTCTCCCACTTTGCTTTTGGCTCAGAAGTTGCCTCCTGGGATGGACCTTGAATCTCTGATGATGGGGACTTAGGCCAAACAGCCCAGGTCTGCGTTAGCATCACCCCTCAAGCCTGCAGGCAGCAGCGGGGCCCCTTGGGGGTACTCCCTTTCACAGGGCAGAGGGCTGGCTCTGAGGGGGCCTGGTGGGACCACCGGTCCTCAGACTGGGAGCCCCCTCCACCCGTTGCTCCTGCCGACGTCACTCCTGGCTGTAGCTCTCCCCACGATGCTCAGCCTTCCCAGCCGGGGAGCCTGTTATGGGCGAGTCTTGTGTTGAGGCAGGTGGGGGCCTGTCTTCCTGTCCCAGGCAGGGTTGGGTCGGGGTGTCAGGGCCGTGAGGAGATGTACGTGAGCACAGACAAAGGACTGCGGCAGTGACCTGAGCTTGCACAACTGGGTGCTGGTTAAGCAGTCCCTGGACTTCTTTATCTTCCTTTCTGACGTGGAGCTCCAGTCTGTGCAGCGGGTAGCTGGGAAGGGAAGGGGGTGTAGAGTGGAAGGCGGGAGGTCACGAGCACTGCCGGGACGCACGGGGACGGTCGGAAACCTGCGTGGGTCTTCGCTGCCTCCACCCCTGCTGGCGCTCTCCAGGCTATCCTTTCCCAAGATGCTGGCGCCCTTCCTCAATAAGCTAAACACCCATTGGGCCGGGAGTCAGACTAAAGGAGCACGCAGGGGCGGGGGAGCCACTGCAGGCCCAGCTGCGGCCCCACGCCGAGGCCAGTCAGCAGACACACAACGTGGGAGACGGAAGTGCCTGCCCTGGGTTGCTGAGCAGAAAAACACAAAAGTGGCTGCTGCTTTACCTCCGCCCTCCAAGTGTCATGTGACAATGTCTCTATGGTCCCTCCTAACTGGCAGACTTCAGGGAGTGGATTTGGGGACGCGTGGCCCAGCCTAGCCAAGCTGATGCATCAGAAAGTCACCACACTCCTCCATTAGCCTTGGACCGCTCAGAGGGAGGGCGCTTGTCCACTTCAGCACATTTCATTTGTCTGACAAATGGATACTTACTGTGTGTCAGGCCATGTGCCAAGTGCTGGGACACAGAGATGACTCGGACCCAGTCTCTGCCTTAAGGACCTGCCAGGTTGGTGGCAGGGACAAGCTCAGAACCAGACAACACTAAAGCAGAGGTCACCAGAGAGATGGCACGGGGCTGTGTGTCCATACAGCCTGGCACAGAGCCAGCTTGGGGAGACGGGGCAATCAGAAGAGGCTTCCTGCGGGAAGGGCTGTCTGAAGGATGGAGGAATTAGCCATGCAGGGAAGGAGGAAAGGGGATTGTACCAGAAAGAGCATGTGCAAAGTCCCTGAGGTGCAAGGAAGCACACGCTTTGCCAGAACCATGAGTCACTCTGTGGGGCTGAAGTCTGGAGGGCAAGAGGCCTTAGCTGAGGGAGATGGGAGGCTTGAAAGGTGAGCCAACATTTGTAGGGTCCTAGCTTCTTGGCTGAGGAACCTGGCTGAGGAGGAATGGGGTGTTTGTTGTTAGGCCGTCACCTGGTCATAGCTGGGCTTTGGAAGATTCTCCGACTTGGATGGGGACAAAGAGCTCACTTCACTTTTCACACTCCATGCTCCCAAACCAGGGGCCCTTTCTGCTGTCACTGAGGTGGTTTGTGGCTGGAGCAAGAGCCTGGCCTTGTTACTGTGCCCACTTACTAGCGGGGAGGGCTCCCCAGACACCGTCCGGGAGCCCCTGTGTGGCCACAGAGAGGAGGACAGAGCTCAGAGAAGGCTGACGGGGGGCCCCCAGAGGGGGAGCAGAACTCCATTTGTCACGCCCAGCCCGCACTGGCTGCGTGTTCCTCTGCCCTTGACCACGCACGGCCACATTCCACAGCTTCCGTCCTGGCTTGAGCACGCCAGCCATGCGGTGGGAGGGCGGGCACCGAAATGAAATCCTCCTTACACTGGCCTTTTACATAACGTGTTGCAGCCGTAATAGAATTCTCCTTAAATTTCAAACAGAAATTTCATCTCAAGTGTTTTGGGAAGGGTGTTGTTACGGAGCTTCTAATTCCCACTGCTGCTAAGTGTGTATTAATAACAACGAGAGGTGTGGAAACGGCGGCTCCAGCCAACGAAGCTTGACATTTAGTAGATGAATTAAAGTTTACAGTGAAATGGGTTTTTGACTAGTAACGTTAGCGGGCTTTGTTCTCAGCTTCTCTTTCCCAATGCCTTGGTGCTCGCCGCATTTCTTTCTTTCTCCCCCTTTCCTCCCTCTTGGTGGCTGAGCCTTTGTGCCTTTGTGTGATGTGCTCTGTGCTCTCTCCGCACCCTCAATGCACACGTTTTCCTCTGCACAAGCCCGGCTCACATGCTCTCTGGAGCTGGCATCCAGAGCCTGAAGCTGTGCTCCGGGATCCAGGTGGGGACCAGGGAGGTGAGTGACAGGCCACTTCTGTCTGTCTGCAGCAAGGCCCGGGCTCTGCCATTGGTCCTCCGGGCTGGCCGGTCGCTCTCTTTACCTCTCTGAGCCTAAACTTCCTCCCTCTCCAAAGGGACCTGCCATATTACCTGTCACGTAGAAGCAGGAATTGGTCAATGATGCAAATGATGCAAAAAGCAACTTGTACCGGCTGGGCCCTCTGTGAGTGATCTGTAAATGCAGGCTCCTTCCTGTCATCTGTCCTCTCCTGGATCAGGGCTTTGGAGCTGGCCCAGGGGACGAGCCCTGGACCCAGCCCTATAACCTACTACCTATCTGTAAAACAAGTTGGGTTAGGAACACATTCTACACGTCACTTTGGGGTCTCCATTTGGGGGTTCTGTCTGGGCAGTGATGAAGGAGGAGGGGGAGGCAGAGGCCAGCAGGGCGATAGTGGGCACCCCAGGTGCTATGGGCATTATTTTGCATCCATCCTTCTCCTGGTGCTTGTCCAGCCTCTTCCCCTTCACCCTGCAAACCTCCCCAGAGGTGGGACAGATGGTGCCAGCCCTGCAGAGTCTGGGGCCAGAGGTCAAATCATGCCAGGCCTTTAGGGAGGGCGAAGGCCCTCCGAGCATCACACTGACTGTAGGTGAGCCAAGGAGAGAGGGAAGGCGGGAGGCAGGTGTGCAAACACTGTGTCCAGGTGTGAGACAGCGTGAGCATGGGGGGCAGGGAGAGCGTGGCAGGACCAGGGAGGGGTGGTGGACAGACCCATGAAGCCTTCTTTTCAGGCCAGGCTCTCGCTAGCGGAGGATGAGCAGACGTGACTATCACCTCTGGGTTGGGCCGTTAGGAGAAGCTCTGCTTTCTCCTCACGCTTTGGCCCCTCATTCACTGGGGACAGACGCAGACCCCAGGGGACACCCTGAGGCCCGAGGAGGGGGTGAGGGGTTCACTTGATGGAACGAACGTGGGTCCCCAGCTAGCGGCTTGAAGCCAGGCCAGCCGCCTCCACCCCTCACCTCCCCTTCCCTGCAGTAGACTGGGATGTGAGTCAGAGACGCACCTTCGCAGAGTTAAGCTGCTGAGCTTTGGAAGCTGTCTGTTCTAGCAGCTCGCACACCCTGACTGATCCAGGAAGAGGGACCACCAGTGGCTAGAAGCTGACAGGGATTCATTCTGAGGATGTTTCTGTGTCAAATAGAATTCTTTTGGTTGCAAGTGACAGAAAGCCCACTCAAATTGGCTTCAGGAGAAAATGGAATTTATAGAAGTCTGGGATACGTAAGCTCAGGCATGGCTGGATCTAGGTGCTCAGACACAGCGGAGCGTTTCTCTCGCTCCCTCTTTTCTCTATGTGCACATGGTGGCAAGGACGCCACTGGCGGCTCCAAACGTAGCAGCACATTCACCCTCAAGGAAACAGGAAGTGTTTTGCTCAACTATTCCAGGGAAAGGCCTAGAGTCCATTCTGATTGGTCCACTGGGGTAACGTGTCCACATCTGACGCATCCTGTGGTTGGTGGTGGGGACTTCCAGCACTCTGATTAGCCAGGCCTGGGTCATGGGCCCACCCTTGGAGTTGGGGGTGGGACCAGCTGCTGTCAAACCCTTTGGCCTGGATGTAGTTAAGGGGAAGGGCCGCTGATTGGATCAAAACACATGCACATCCTGGGCCAATTTCTGTGCACCGTTAGCATGCCCTGCTCCTGGAGGGTGGGGTGAGGGGGCGTTGGTGATAGGGCGACTAAAGGGACCTGGCTAGGAGGGGCAAGACACATGGCCTCCTGACCTGGCCTGGCCCCATACCCACCCCACCAGCCGTGGTGTGTGTGTGTGTGTGTGTGGTGTGAGGGAGGGGAGGATGGAATGTCACCCTACATTTTATGAAAGGCACTTCGTCCTTCCCAGATGTCTCATCTAAAGGGCGGTCTCTGGGAGGGCAGGGCACGTCCTCCTTTACTGAGTCTGTTTTTCTGTCCCACAGAGAGCGCCTGTGCTGCCAGGGCTGGGTTCCGTCCTCGGCCTTGCTCTGCTTCCAGCCAGTCGGTGTGTGTCCCCCGGGCCAGCCACCTTCCACTCCCCCTGCAGGTCCCTGTGAGGCTCTGGGCTGGGCCCGCCTGGCCTGGAGTCTGCACCAGGAATGAGCCCTCATCTGGAGAGGTGCTGATTTCCTCAGCATCAGACTGACCCGCGAGCCTGCCAGCCTGAGGCGACCCTCAGGGAGCCTGGGAAACGGTTTCATTTTTTTAAACCAATTTTTTTTTATTGCGGTAAAATGCACATAACATGAAGTTTACCACGTTAACCGTTTTGAAGTGTACAGTTCAGTGCCATTAAGCATATTTACATTGTTGCACAACCACCACCACCATCCATCCCCAGAACTGTTTCATCTTTCAAAGCTGAAACTCAGTTCCCACTAGACAACACCCCTGTTCTCTCTCCCTCCAGCCCCTGATAACCACCATTCTACTTTCCAGCTCGATGAATTTGCCTAATATAGCACCTTATATAAGTGTAATTATATGCTATTTATCTTTTTGTGACTGGCTTACTTCACTTAGAATTACGTCCTTAAGTTTCATCCATGTTGTAGCATGTGTCAGAATCTCCTTCCGTTTTAAGGCTGAGCAATAATATTCTGCTGTGTGGATGGACCGCATTTTGCTTATCCGTTCATCTGTCGATAGACACTTGGGCTGCGGCTGTCTTTTGGCTGTCGTGAATAATGAATGCTGCTGTGAACGTGGGGGTACAAACATGTAGCTGGGTCCTTGCTTTCAGTTTCTATAATGTGCATAACCAGAGGCAGAATCGCTGGATCGTATGACAATTCTATTTTAAAAAATTTGAGGAAGCGCTATACTGTGAGAACTTTTTTTTTTTTTAAAGCCTTTGGTCCCATTAGCAAGGGCTTATAAATCAGAGGAAAAAAAGATAAGGGAAAAGAGTAAAAGCCCTACCTTTGGGGGCTGACAGGGCAGCCCTGACAGGAGAAAGAATTTATTGTGCCGAGCAAGCCAAGCAAGCGTAATCCAGGTGCTGGGCAGGGGGCGGAGGGAGGCGGCCGGGACGAGCAGGAGCCTCGCGCCCGGATGCCCGGCCGCTAGCAGCGCGGACAGCCAGCTTTATGTTGATGGCAAATTGTCACTTGGGCGGAATTCAGGAGTGCTACTTATGTCATTAGGCGGCAGTCTATAATTAACTCACTCAGGGATGTGTGAAGGGTGGGATTCTTCCAGGGACAGCTAGAGCTGTTCCACCTGCACCTTCCCAGGAGGGGGTGAGGGACCTCGCTGCAGCCAGCAGCTGACACATAATTAGTGGCACTTGTACTGTTCCAAAGCCTCCTCTACCAGGAAGCTTCTGGGCTCCCAGCTGGAGGTGAGGCTGAGGACCAGCCTGAGCAGAGGTCCGGAGGACAGCTGACTTGAAGAGCGAGGGAGCCCAGAGAAGCCAAGCCTGCTCTGCAGACTACGTTTTACTCCTGGCCATGGCGGCCTTGAATGCCAGGGTCAGGGCCCCAAAAGAGTGCACCGAAGTCCTCCAAGGGTTAAGAAACTTCTAAAATGTCCACAGGGAAGGGAGACACTGTGGAGGTTTCTGACCACGGGGTTGCCTGCAGCCCGGTTTCCCAAGCCCTGGGCGGGATTGGCGTCTGCCTGTCCCCTCTGGAATGTCTGGGCTGCAGCCGGGGCTCGCTCTAAATGAGAAACAGGCTGGCAGGCCGCGGCCAGCTCCTCGTGCGGTCTGGGCAGGGCCACTTGGCAGGGCCGCCATGGAGGACACACTGGCTGTGCCTGGCAGCCCTCCCACCAGCATGGGAGGCTTGGGGGGCCGGCCAGCCGGTTCAGGCCAGTGCCTGCATGGAAGGAGGGAGGGAGAGAGGGAGAGAGACAGGGCACCGCCCTGGAGGCAGATGGAGCCTGTTCTGTCCCCTGGCCCCCACCCACTTCTGCAAACTTGTGACAACGTGGTTCACAGGGCCTCAGTTTTCTCGCATTGATGATGGGAGCAAGTGCGTCGGGGTGCTCGCGTCTCATGCCACAGAGTTGGGGAACATCGGTGATACCTCGTGGACTTTTTTTTCTTAATTATTATTTTTTATTGTGAAATACACATTTTTTAGAATTAGTTTCAGCTGTACAACACAGTGCAATAGTTATACTTTTTACCCCTCGAGGTGAC
>NW_017731393.1:5254928-5285134 GCF_001890085.2 Hipposideros armiger
GTGACCATCTGACACCCTACAAAATATTTACAACATTATTAATTATATTCCCCGAACTGTCTTTCATGTCCCTGTGGCAATATTGTAGTTACGTATTTATGCTGTCTAATCCCTTCCCCTTCTCCCTCATCCCCACCCACTCCCAACTAGCAGCCATCGGTTGTTCCTCTATATCTCTGAGACTATATCTGTTTACTTTGCTCGTTGATTCAGTTTTTTAGATTCCACATATAAGTGAGATCATATAGTATTTGTCTTTCTCCGACTGACTTATTTCACTTAACATAATAGTCTCTAGTTCCATCCACATCATCCCAAATGGTACGATTTCATTCTTCTTTATAGCTGAGTAATACTCCATTGTATAAATGTACCACAGTTTCTTAATCCAGTCATCTACTGATGGGCATTTCGGTTGTTTCCAAGTCTTGGCTATTGTGAATAGTGCTGCAATAAACATAGAGGTACATATATTTTTTTGAATTAGCGTCTTGGATTTCTCTGGATAGATACCCAAGAGTGGAATTCGCTGGGTCATACGATAGTTCCATTTCCAGTTTTTTGAGCTCATGGACTTTTAATGCTTGGAAAGATGTAAGAGACTGACCCAGTGTTCTGGTTTTATAGCCATAAGAACTGAGGTTCAGAGAGGTTCAGGAACTTGCCTAAGGTCACACAGCAAGGTGTGGGCAAATCGATTCTCTTATAAGAAAGTGATTTTCCGCCTCAGCACATTTCTGCACTAGCTCAGCTGTGATAGTGTTTCCAGCTCCTTCCCAGCCTTGTCTGCCCTGTCCTCCCAGCCCAGGCATCCATCACAGTAATCTCCCATGTTTGCCCAGAGCTCCTGGTTCCCAGCGTGCGTTCATGAACTCTTTCTAACCCTACAGGGTGGAGAGTCGAGGATCCCCAGGGGCTTCCAGATGAGAGTTACTGAAATTTGGGGTCAGGTCAAGCCCCCCTCCCCGCTGCTCCTCTACCCTCCCAAGCAGTGAAATTTGGCTATTGGGACTACTGCTAAGATGAAAGGCCCAGGAAAGACATTTGTCTCTTCCAGTCATCCTCCCAGTCATTCCAGGCTGTGCTTTCAGCTCCACTCTGCAGAGTAGGAGCACTGGACCCTGGTGGGGGCAGCAGATGCCTTCTCAAAGGCCACGCAACCTTGGCCTTCACCGAGGACCATGGAGGCTCTCCATGGGAGCCCCCTTACTGCAGCACAAACCACCCACACTTCTGATGGCTTACCATCCCCGGCCCCACACGGACTCCCAGCCACTGGCTGGGCCCCAGCCTCACACTATGCTACACAGTCCTCCACAACCTTCTTCAATGAGGAAGGGTCACCCAGTGTAGCCGAGGTAGAGATGTGTCAGACCATGGGGGCAAGGAATTCCTGAGTCAAGAAAGCAGGTTGGGGTTCAAACGCTCAATAGTGGTGCCAATCCAGGGGTGAACTCTGCTCTAAATTATAAAAACACCCCCAAACCATCTTTTACATGATAGCTTTTAGTAACAACTTGGGACATCCCGAGAGCTATCTGTGTGGGGCCCCTGTGCGTGGTAGTGTCTTGGCTGAGAGCTGTTCATTAGGTGTGTGGGTGGGGTGGGCAGCAGGGGCCCAGATCAGGGGTGTCCCTGCACTTTGGGGTGGTCCAGAGCAAACTCCATTGCACACTGTCTCCTATTTTCCCAAGTGGCATAATCGGGTCAAAATGAACACAGTGGGAGATGGTGAGTGGCGCTTTTGTCTTGGTGTTCAGGGGGGTTACAGACCTACTGTGTTACATGAGCATCATGCCTCTGTTTTAACTTAGTGCTGGGTTTACATGGATCTCTGTATGTATCCATGAGATGGTGTGTGTAAGCATGTGTGCATTCATGAATGCGCACGCATGTGTGCATGTGCACAGGGGTGCAGGGCACTTCCTTATTTCCAAAATGCCTTGAAAGCAGCACTTTGGAGCTGGTTCAGCCAGGCTTTGGGCCATTGGAGGGGCACCAGCCCACGTCTCCATGATGTCTCCTGTGGGGAGCTGGGACATCAGAGAGGATTAAGGGGCCTGACAGGCTGCTGCCCGGGGGTCAGTGTCCCACAGTGCACAGGGAAAGACTGATAGGCCTTTAAACTGACTTATAAAACAGACGGGGCAGAGACTTCCTTTCCCCAACTCTGGTTAAGTGATTGTCCTGCTCCATCTAAACCCACATTAGCAGGGGTGGACCAGAAAAACAAAATGCCCCCTTCTACCTGAAAGAAGGCCACCTCCCCAGCTTTCCTGGAGGGGAGTGATGTCATGAAACGCCTTGTCTGGAGGGAGAGATTATTAGGTCTGATGAGGCTGTTTGCATCAAAGCTCATTAGGATGGCCAGCTGGAGACAGGAGGTAGGCTGAGCATGTCAGGAGGGCTTTGGCATGCCAGACACACCAGCGAGGACCCTCTGGGCTACACAACTTAATGTGGAAAGGCTTCACTCAGAGCCTTTGCCTGCAGCTGACCTAAGTGGCCAGTTTCTGGTTTCTGAGGAGCTGTGAGATAGTGCCATGGTGCTAAAGGCAAAAAAACCAACGAACATCAGCAATGATAATATCTTCTCCTCCTACCTGTCCCCTTCTAGTCCTCCCTGATGCTGTCATGTGGTACCCCCTCATCTTTCTTCCACAGCCGTGGGGTGCAGCTGAAGCCGGGGGGCCATGGGGTAAGGAGGACAGACTTGGGTTTGCATTTCAGTGCTGACTTGCATTTCCTGTGTGATTTTAGACAAGTGGCTTCCTCTCTGAGCCTGTTTGCCCGCATATACCTGCCTGGAAGGGTTAGTGGTGCGAGCATTACACAATATAATGCAGCGTTTCTCGAGCTGTGTCACAGATCACAATGTTTTGCCCTGTCTGGGCACTTCCCCTACTACTATTTATTTCATGTTTTTATTTAAATCTGTTTACTTTTTTAAATATAAATCTGTTTAAAATGGAAATATTAGTCCATTGTTATAAAAGGAAAATTAGTATCATGTGCTATAAATAGAAGGCAATAATCCAAATAAGTGTATACCTACAGAGGACATGGTGGTTTACGTAGAAAATACCAAGGAATCTGCAAAAAAAAATAATTACTCCTAGAGCTAATAAATGAGCACAGCAAAGTCATAGGATATGAGATCAACATACAAAAATCAATTGTATTTCTGTATACCAGCAATCAACATGTGGAGATCAAAATAAAAACTACAATACGATTGATAAACACTCCCAAAGATTCTTGGTTGTAAATGTAGCAAAACTGACACGGAACTGGATGCTGAAAACTACAAAATACTGATGGAAAAGAAATCAAAGAAGGTCTAAATATATGGAGGGTCACATTGTGTTCATGTTGGGAGACTCAATAGGATAAAGATGCAAATTCTCCCCAAATTGATAAAGAGGTTCAACACAATTGCTCTCAAAATTCCAGCAAGATTTCTGTAGGCAAGGTTATTCTAAAATTTATATGGAAAGGCAAAGGAACTAGAATAGCGACAATAAGCTTGAAAAAGAAGGATCAAGTAGGAGAAATCATTTTACTTGACTGCAAGACTCATATAACTACAGGAATCAAGATGAATGTAGGCCTATAAGCTAAATGAAGCTTGTGCACAAACCACCTACGCGCTCACTGCACTGTCACTCAACAGATACCTACTGAGCAACCTGCCTGAGCCCCGCCTGTGTTCTGAAGAGGAACAGACACAAGCCCTGCCACCAAGGGGCTCCAGCGTAGTGGGGAGACGAGCTGAATGCAGAAAATGTATGCGTGAGTGTGTGTATGAGTGAGTGTGCATGTTTGTGTGCAAGTGTGTATGAGTGTGTGCGAGTGTGTGTGAGTGAGAGTGTGAGCGTGTGTGTGTGTGAGTGTGTGTGAGTGTGAGTGTGTGTGTGAGTGTGTGTGTGTGTGAGTGAGAGTGTGTGTGTGAGTGTGATTGTGCATGTTTGTGTGAGTGTGAGTGTGTGAGTGTGCGTGTGAGTGTGAGTGTGTGTGTGAGTGTGCGTGTGTGTGTGTGTGTGAGTGTGCGTGTGTGAGTGTGAGTGTGTGTGACAAGGCGGGAAGCAGGGTGGAGAGGAGGCAGAGCGTCACACAGGGCCGTGTGCTGTGTTGAGGGCCCTTCTCCCATCCCGTCTTTTTTCTCCTCGTCTTTGATTCTCTTCCTTCCTCTCACGATCAATTTTTTGGGAATTCTGCATTCAGGAGGAAGTGCTGTGCAGTGCAAGAGCTTCCATAATTTTCTAGTTTGCAGCAGTGGGTCCCCTTTAAAAATGCCACTGAGCATGGCGCCTACAATAGGCTGAATGTTTGCGACCCCCGAAATCCATAGGTTGAAGCCCTAACCCCCAATGTGATGGTATCAGGTGGTGGGGTCTTTGGGAGGTGATGGGGTTAGTGTCCTTATAAGAGAGACCCCGAGTGCTCCCTGTCCCCTTGCATCATGTACGGAACAGCGAGAAGATGGGCCATGTAGGAACTAGGAAGTGGGCCCTCACCAGACCCCCAAATCTGCTGGCCCCTTGATCTTGGACTTCCAGCCTCCAGAACTGTGAGCCATAAATGCCTGTGTTCAAGCTGCCCACTCCGTGGTATTTTTGTTACAGCAGCCCGAATAGGCTAAACAACACCCCAATACCTGAAGCTTAGCAGCCGCTCGGTGGGGTCCTCCCTCCCCCTGCATTACAGGTGGGGCTTCAGGAAGCAGATGCTGAGATAGAGTTTGTTGCTGCACAGGGTGTTTGTTAGGGAGAAGTACCAGGGGGAAGGTGGGGAGACCGCAGGACTGGGCAGAGGAGGAAGCCCAGGAGGGACGCAGGCGGACGGCACCTCAGCCAACCGTGCAGCGGGCCTACGTGCCCATGTCGGCCCGAAGTGGCTGGGCCGTCATCCTCTGGTCCTCTCAGTCACTGGCTGTGGACTGTTCTGGGAAGGGCATGCTCTGGGTGAGGCTGGTCTCTGCAGCTGAGGCGGTCCCTGGAGGGGTGACAGCTGGGGCAGCAAATCCTTTATTTAAAGGGGTCTGGGAAGTGCCTTTCCACATCCAACCCGACCTCCTGCGGTCTGCTCTTTTCTACACACCTGGGAGCAGTCCCTTCGGGATCACGGTCACCAGCTTCCTGCATCGGGCTGTTGCAGGCCTCTGGGCGCTGCTTTGGGTTCCAGCTACACGCAAATGTGAGTTTCTGTCTTTAAGAAATTGGCTTTCTGCTGAAGGAAGATAGTACATTGAAGTGTGAGACTGAACTCGGTTAAAGGACTCCTGGACAGGGCGGTGCAGGAGTGGGAGAGGCAGGTTCCTCTGAGGGTCCAGCGGGGGCAAAGAGGGGTCCTGAGGACCCAAAGATGCATAGATGCTTCTAAGTAGGGACGGGGCAGGGAAGGGTGTCACAGGCGGAGGGAACGGCGTGTGTGGGCACAGAGGCGTGCAAGCGCCCGGCCCAGATGGAGTAGCTGAGCATGGAGGGTAACTGCAGGGCCGGAGGTAGGAAGGCGGGCCCAGAGTGGGTCTGAAGGCCAGGCTTGTTTTTTGCTTGCACGTGGAGAAAACACACGTGTCTCTCATGGGTTGGTAAATCAGAAAGTGCCCCCAGAATCGCTCAGGTGAGGAGGGAGGCTAACCTGTTTCAGGACGGTGTGGCCAGTGAGCAGGTCAGAGGCACTGCCCCTGCCTGGTGGGGACACCCCTCCGTGGAGGACCCTGCTGCCTCACACACCCTCTTCAGGGAGAGGCCCTGTGAACACGTTAATCCAGCCCTGTCTGGTTCTTTTCCACCAAAGCTTCAATATACATCTGATCTCAGGATATTGGATTTTTCTTTGAGGAAAGAAATAAATGACTTATCTGGGGAATAAACCCAGAGTTCCCTGCACGCATCGCACATTCTCTATATTGGGCTAAAATAAGGTTTGCTGATTCTCATGTAAATCTCTAAAGCCTGGGTGTCATAATATGAGTATTTTATGTGCCAGGTGAGTAGGTTACATCCCCAGGAAAAAAAAAAGAACGGCAAGGAAGAAAGATTAGCGATTGTATCCGAGGAGAAAGAGAACAGATTCAAATGCTTTAAGTGCCTATAGCTTTTTGATACAGTGGCCGAGAGATACGATTCACTCTGAAAAGCAGTCATTTTGGTTTATATTTGGAATTGATCTTGAAATCTGGCAGATATGCTCCTCTCGTAGTTGTTGCTGCTGCATTTCTTTTCCACCTCCCCCAAGCCTGACAAAAATGATGCTTCATAACATCCTGGTGGTTTTGCGTCTTTCCTGCGTGGCCTTGTGCAGGGCTGAGGAGAGCACAAGGTTCTCTGCCTGCCGCAAATATTCATGGTGCCACTGTTTGGTTTTGGCCAAATGGGTCCTTCCGAGAATCTTGTGCCTGTCTCGCTAGGTCCGAGGCACGAAAAGCAAGTGGGCAGCGTACAAGGATCTTGTCGGCATGACTTTGCCAGGCTGGTAGGAGGGAAAAAAAGGTGGCTTTGCTGATTGTGAAGCCAATGGGAAAATTTTAGGGCTTAGGAAATACAAAGCCAGAATCAGCTGAGTTAGGGGGTGATTTTAGCCTATGTCGAATGCACAAATGTTAGATGGCAAATATGTGTTCCCCAACTTTATCCTGAACACAGAACTTTAGGGTTGGAAGGTCTTTTGACACATTTAATTGATTCCCATTTTCTGTTGATGAGAGTCAAGGCCAGGGCGATGAAATGACGTACCCACTGCCACCGAGTGAGCTGGGGTTGATAAAGGCTGCCCTATCGCCAATGGCAGTAGGTTGTATTGTCCAAAGATGGATGCAGCCTTGTCTCCCATCCCACAAGCTCTTCTGCAACGTGACCTTGCCACACTTCCTTCCAGAGGCAGCTGATTTTTCGCCCCCTTGAATCTGGGATGGTGCTGTGACAGCTTTGACAGACAGATTATGGTAAGAGTGACACTGTGCCACTTCTAGGCATAGCTCTTAATGGCTGGTGGCTTTTACTTCTGGCTTCTTAGAATATTCACTCTTGGTTCATTTTCTCTCTGAACCCAGCTGCCATGTTGTGAGAAGTCCAAGGCACACGGAGAAGCCATAGGTATGTAGGTGCTTCAGTTGACAACCTCAGCTGACCTCCCAGCTGGCAGCCAGCATTGACTTTCAGCCATCTGTGTGTGCCATCTTGGATGTCCAGCTCAGATGAACTTTCAGATGACTGCAGTCCCAGCTGGACCCAAGAGAGAACCACCCAGCTGAGCTCCGTCAACCCTTCAACCTGTGAGAGTTAATAATACATTGTTGGTTTAAGCCACAAAGTTTTAAGGTTACTTGTTATATAACAATGTTTAACTGGAATACTACTCATGATGCTGGCATACAAACTCACGCTTGCCGATCACGCTACAGCTTTACGATGGACTCTCCCATTTATTCTAAAATTCAGTGATTTTCTAACGGAAGGTCATGACTCATTAGTGGATCATAAGGTCATTTTGTGGGTTGCAATAAATGAAATAAAATAGAATAGAATTTACTAATGTAAATTACACACAGTAAGGGTAAGAATGGTTTTGTAAAAATGTTGGGTCCATTGTGTGTGTGTGTGTGTGTGTGTGTGTGTGTGTGTGTGTATGTTCTAGATTTTTGTATATAGTAGATTTCTTCACAGTAAAAAATGTTAGAAAAGCATTGATCTAACTTGACCTTCACTATGGTTTTTACAGGCAAGCAAGAGAAGATTCGTTGTCTCATTTCCATCAAGGAAACCAAAATTAGAAGTAGACTATGTGGCAGATGTGGGTTTCTTCTCTGTTTTCCCCAAAATAAGACCTAGCTGGAATATAAGCCCACGCGTGATTTTAGGTGCCAAAGTATGGCACCTGGGCATACCGAATATTTTAAGCTGAAGGAGTTTGTGGAAAAGGCACCCTTCTCCCTGAAACACGTCATAAAACCCCCACCTGAGGGGTGCGCGCCCTCCATATCCTGGAGGAATCATGCTACGGCTTCTTCTCCGGCTAGGTCTTATTTTCGGGGAAACTTGGTTCTTCTCTGTCCTGTCACTCCAGGCCTGTAGCCCACACTGCTTCCTTACATTCATCAAACATTTTAAGTCTTCCAGGGGAGACCCACTCCCTTGACCCGGTGTGTGTGTATAGGCAAGGGGAATAGCGAGTGACACATATATGTGTTACTCTACTTGGCCCTCCCTGTGCTAAGGATCCTGCACAATTGACTCATGGGAGGCACACCATAATTCCTCCCGTCTTATAGGTGAGGAGACTGAGGTTCAGAGATGCTGTTTCACTTAGCCAACGTTGTGCTTCCAGAGTTCAAACCTCTATCACCTGGCCCCACGTCCACACTCTTAACCGTTGAACTGTGGCTGCTCTCCTAGGCAGGAAGCTCTTGTATGAGAAGGCTTCGTCAGTGCATGCCTCAGTGTGCGCCCATTGGGCTGCTGCCCGCACTTGCCCTTTCTTCACCCTGTCACTTGCAGCACCCGCTGAGGCTTCCCAGGCTGGACCGCAGCTGTGCTGGTGTCCTGTGGGGACACTCAGAGTTGTCACCTGTCCCAGGACCTGGAAAAGGGCTGGGCCATTCTCAATTCCTGGGAGGAAGAGCCTTATCTTGAGAACCACCTTCCTTCTTGTTTACAAGATGAGAATCAACTCCGTGGTTGAGCAGTTGATGTTAGCAGAAGAGTTAAGAAAATCTGTGTGATTTTGGAGGCCCGTTTCCTTTCCTTCTTGCTACTTTCACTTGTCTCCTGACTGTTTACTTGTCGACTGGAAGGCATTCGGGGCAGGATGAGGACAAGTCAACGGGCAGGCTCTGTTTCCCGGCTTCCCTGTCTGGGAAAGTAAACGCTTACATCAAACAAATCCAGTGGTTCCCAGCTGGGAACAATCTTGACCCCCATGGGACCTGGGGCAATACCTGGACACATTTTTGGTAGTCGAAACTTGGGGTGGGAGGTGTTACTGGCATCTAATCGGTAGAATGATAAGTAAGAAAATAGAATGCTAAGCATCCTCCTCGGGACAGGACAGTCCCCACAACAAAGAAGCACTGGCCCCAAATATGAATAGTGTCAAGGCTGAGAAACCCGGACAAATCTCTTAGTGCAATACCCTCACTCCCTGAGGGCCTACTACGTGCCAGAAGATGGGGGGAGCCAGAGATGCAAAAAGAAAAACCAAAAAAAAAACAAAGCAAACTCTGGTCCTTGTATTCAGAGAGCTCGCAATTTAGAGGGAAAGCCAGATGCATAAATATTTTCAGAAATGATAAACACCAGAGAGAAGATGCATGTATGGTGTTGTGGGGACACAGAGCTGTGAGTAGCCAAGTGCCTGGTGAGCTACTGAGGGCTTCACAGAGGCGGTGTCACTGGAATTGGAGCCAGCAGGCCCAGGGACAGGAGGAACAACACAGACAGGAAGATGGGGGAGCACAGGACCTGCTCGGGGTCAGTGCTCAGGGGCTCATGGGAGGTGAGTGTGGAGAAGCCAGGGCTGCCCCGTCCTGCCTCTGCACCTTAGCACACACTGTTCCCTGCACCTGGCAGGCTCTGTCATTTCTCATCTTGTCTTCTCATCTTGTCGGTTCTCACACATATGTCACTTCTTCGGGAAGCCTCCCCTGACCTTCCGAGGCCCTCATAGCACCACATGGTGAGGCGTCCTAGCATTTATCGCAGTTTGTAATTTAACATAAGGTCTTTATACTGTACTTGGAGATGTGAAATATCACTTCAAGTTAGACTGTCGTAAGTTAAAACAACCACTAAAATCGTTAAATAGAGAGTTATGGCTAATAATCCAACAAAGGCGATAAAATGCAATCATAAAAATACTCAATTGATCCAAAATAAGGCAGAATAAAAGGAAAAGAGGAACAACAGGTTGGAAAAGCAGAAAAACAAAATAGCAAAGATGATAGATTTAAATCTAACTTATCAATAATCACATTCACTGTAAACGGTCAAACATCACCAACTGGGTGATAAAAAAAGAAAGTAGAACAGGGACTATGAATCTTATTTCTGGGTCACATTTCTTGTGATGTCACCACTGTTTTTTATGCTCTTGGACAAGCCATTTCCCATGAGGGCCTCTGGTTGCTCCTGTGGAAAATGAAGGGTTTCAACTAGTGCAGTGGTTCCCATCAATGTGACCACAAATGTCCCCTTTTATTTTTCCTTCCCCTGAGAACAGCAGTCATGTTGCAAATGACATAGAGACTTGGATTTTGGCTGTTGGTGTGGCCTTATGGTATAAAGGTCCTACTAGGTGTCGTGCCTGAGTTAGACAGCAGGGATGCGGAGATGGCCAAGGCATGTGCCCGCAGCCACAGAGTCCACAGTATTCTGGGAGAGACAACCCCACGGACAGACATGCTCAACACGAGGCACAGGACTTAGTGGGACGAGTGAGCTGGGTGGTGTGGGAGGTCACAGGAGGGCCAGTGGAGGACAAATAGGAGTGTCAGGATGTCAAAGGGCATTCTGAAGGCCCTCTAGGTCTCAGAAGCAGGAATGCTGTGGGCAGATTGACTTTGTATCGCTGTCAAGAGCCCAGGAGCTCTTCTGTGTAGATTCCAGGGGTCTTGGGAAATACCGAAGAAGAGGGCTTCTAAAGCAGGGCTTTAGGTCCTGCAGTGCCATTGGCCATGTCACGTCACCTCAGTTTCCCCCGGGCATGTAGACTTGAGACATATGCATGAGTTCACATATTGGTGTGAGGCTCTGCCCTCATGCCAGCCAGTGACGGTCCACACAGTGCTCAGAGGATGTATTCTGCACCTGCTGATGAAATCCCAGCCCTTGGAGACCTCGGCCAGATGTGTGGCCCTCGCAGAGAATCCCACTCCAGTCTAGTCTCATGGCCATTTACAAATGGAGGGAACCAGGACGGGCGCCCAGCGTTTGTTGAGAACCCACCAGGGCCATTCATGAGATCATATAATTCCCCTAAACCAAGTGAGGATGAAGGTGGGAAAGCGTGGGAAGGACTGGAGGAGCCGGGTGGAGGCCAGCTGAGGTGCAAAGCCAGGTCGGCGTGGCCCCAGAACCCAGTTCTTCCTGGTATATGTGCCATGTCCCCGATGTGGAGAGTGGGGCAGGGAGGGGGAAGACGAGTAGGGTGGTATCAAAAGTTATGGGAATCGGGGGGAAAGGACTGAAGGGCTTTGTGGTGCATGGACTGGTGAGCCTCTTAGAAGATATGTCCACTTGGAACTTCAGGATGTGAACATATTTGGAATAAGGGTTCATGCAGATGTGGTTACAGTAAGGGTCTCCAGATGAGATCGTCCTGGGTTCAGGTGAGCCCGGAATCTGATGATGGGTGTGTCCTTATAAGAGTCAGAAAAGAGAAGACAGACAGAGGGGAGGAGGCCGTGTGGCCACAGAGGCAGGTTCTGGAGAGGTGCAGCCACAGGCTAAGGATTGCCAGGAGCCAGCAGGAGCTGGGAGCACTGGGGCCTTCGGAAGGAACATAACCCTCCTGACACCTTGATTTTGGACTTCTGGCTTCCAGGACTGAGAGAGAATACATTTCTGTTGTTTTAAGTCATCAAGCTTGTAGTTATTTGTCACAGCAGCGTCAGGAAGCGCATATAGTCTTCTTCATGGCATGAGGTTGGTCATGGGGAGTGCAAGAGGGCCGTAAATAATGTTTGCAAGCGATCCTGGGTTGGAGCCTGAAGCTCCGTCCGAGAAATGAGACTCCGCCTGAGAAAGGCGCACGGAGGTGAGTGGTGGTGTGAGACTGGGGGCAGCGATGCCTGCGCCTTCCCCGCGCCTCTGTACCCCCGCCTTCCATAAGCTGGGTGCCCAGGCAGCTCATCTGCCTCGTGGGCCTCGTGGGCCTCCTGGGCCTCCTGGGGAGTTAGGTGGACCTGGGTTTGAGTTTTGACTCTGCCACTTCCCTCCAGCTGTGTGACGCTGAAACAATTCCTTCCCCTCGCTGAGCCTCAGTTTCCTCATCTGAGAGATGGAGCCTATAATCCTATGCTGGCAGAGTATGTAAGTGTGAGGATTAGAGAAGGCATTGCATGCCCAACGTGTCGCAGTGCCCGTGCCACACAGGAAGCACTTAACACTTGGTGGCTATAATCACACCAAATTCTCTCTCGAAACCTAAGTTTCCTTCTGGGGCTGGTAAGTGTTGCCAGGGCAAGGTATTGGGAGGATGAGAGCCGCCTGCACATCACCAGCAGCTGGGAGGGGACGGTGACGGCTGCTTCCCTGAGAGCAAACACCTGCACAAGTGCTGTTGCACTGCTGTGGTGTTCAGCCCTCGCCCCAGCCATTGGAGGTCTTCTTAACCGAAATATTTTGATTGGCAAAAATACCAAACTCAAAGTTGCCTATTCCTTCAGGGAGAAACAACGTGGTAAATTCACTGCCCTCCTACCCTTGTCCCACAGACACCTCCAGTGGTGGAACCAACAGGGAACCCAAGATCAAGTGATCCTGTTGATGGCTCCATGCATATCAGCCCCTGGCCATGCCGGGGTCGGGGTGGGTGGGGAGTACATGTGAGGGTAAATAGGACCCTGCAGCACCTGGGGCCGGCTTGCTATGTGGTGTGGATTTTACGTGGTGGCAGACGTCCCTCTGTGTCAGGCCAAAGCATCTGCACACGCACTCGGCCAGTGCAGCTGTGGTCACCCATGGTCAGCCTGCCAGCCACCTTTGTGGGGAGTAGATCCAGGGGTCCCTTTGAAAGCAAAGTCCATGCTGCCCATGGATGTTTCAGAAGTCACCTCCAAAGATGCAGATAAGGGACAGGGGCTGTGGACATGTCCTATTAAGACCCCGACCGTCCATGTGGCTGGAGTTTGGAGAAGGCCGAGGACTCGCTGAAGCCCACTGCTGGTGGGCCTCTGGCCTTCAGCTCTTCATTTTGGGGGGGACTCTGTGTATGCCGTGGTTGGCATATGCTCCTCAGTGGTTCCGCGTGCCTGGTGACTGTGTGATCTCTGTGTCCAGGCAAGCGTGGGACTCGGGCGCGGGTTCCTGGCCAGGAGGCAGGCCACCAACACCACCACGAGAAAGCACACTTTCCTTGTAGGCTCCTCGTCCCCTGCATGGCCTGGCACACAACTGGTACTTAATAAATGTATCAGAATGAAGTTAAGGATAAACCTGTTGATCACATAGAGACAGTCGTCTGACTGACAGAAACACCTACAGCCCAGCAGTTCCATGTGTTTCTCAGAGAAAACCATCGGGACAGAATGACAGGTATGTGGGCTGACTCCCGCTCCCCTCATCTGGACACTCAAGGGGAAAAGTGACCAATGTTCACAGCGTGGCACCTGACTGGTAGCCTGAGCTTGGTAAGGACATCTAACAAAGACAGGACAAGCTGGGCTGATGAGAGGAAGGCTGCCATCATGGGGACACGAACATCCCTGAAGCTGCCACCTGCCAGGCCTGTGCCTGATGCGTCACATTTATCCTGCTGCACAATCTTCCCCAAAGCCCCCAGAGGGAGAGGACAGGGCCACCAGGATGCTTTGGGGACAGCCCTCAAACCCCTCCATTGTGTGCATTTCTGGATGGACAGACACACGGCTGTGAGCACTGATGCCAACGTTGCCGGGATCTAACTGGTGGCTATTTTAAAATTAACATAATTTATTTTGCAGGATTGGCTTCATTCTGCACCCCCTGCCCCCCAGCTGCACCATCTCTAAATAGAGAGGCACCTGAAGCTGCAGCCATTTGATGTATCATTAAATATACCTTCTCACACTTGGCACATAAACCCTGATAAAGTTTCACCTTTTAACGAAATAAATGGCTCAATTAACAAGATGAAAAACAGCAGTGTGGTGGCAGGCCCACTTGGTGGCCGGAAAAAAAAGCCTGGAGAAGAATTATCTCGGCAGAGTGTTAATATGGGCAGAGGCCCGAGCTCGGTGGGCGCGCTGACTGCCAGCCTGCCAGCCTGGGGTGGACGTGGCCTGCTGACCGCCCATGTTCTGGGCTGGAGCCAGGCAGGGGCTGTGGGGTCCAGGGGGCCTCCCTGAGCTCCCTGCACTATCGACTCAGACAGGGCTAGAGTGTGTGTGTGTGTGTGTGTGTGTGTGTGTGTGTGTGTGTGTGTGCATTCCCGCCTCTGACTGCCCCGGCACCAACAAACCTCAGTCATCCTTGGCTTAAATGGTGAGACACCGTCATGCCAGGCTCTGTGCTAAATCTTTATATATTTTGTCTCTGAAAGACACAGGGCTGACCCAGGAGACAGGAGACTGGGTTCTGAGTTCAAACTTTGTGTAGCTCTGGGATACCAACTCCCCTCTCTGTGCCTCCATTTCCTCCTCAGCTGATAAAGAGTGTCGAACCAGGTCGGGGTCACATGGGGAGGCTGGGGCTGTGGCCAGGTCTAGGGACCTGGCTGAGAAAAGAAAACCGCACCGTGGTTTCTCTACCCTCTCACTGCGGTGGGGAGCCCCTCCATTAGTGAGGGACGGGGTTGTGTGGGCATCATATTTGCAGGCCTGTGACTTCGTTACCAACAGGATTCCCGGATCATTTCATTTTCTGTTGCAGTTGGTGCAGAAATTTCCAAATGCCATTTACACTCCCACTACGTGGAAATGATGATAGTTATTAGACCCGCTGGTCGGGCTTGTTATTTAATGCGTTAATAAAGAAGCACATGCACTTGTAGATCACAGATCTGTTTTTAATATTTGATGACTTTCTAAACAATTGGTTTCCTTTGTCATTATATGTATTTTATTTTATGCAGGCAGAACTGCATTCTGAGAAAAGGCCCTAAGGCATCGCCCACCTGTCAGAGGGTCCATGGCATGAAAATGGTTAAGGACGCTGGGACTACGAGTTTCCAATGGTCCCCCAAACAATGACGTCCTGTGAGTTATGGAGCTAGGACAGTGCTCATCACGACAATAATGTCATTATGTTCAGAATGCTTGCTGTGTGCTACAGCCACTGCTACTTTTTATTCAGGTATCGTTGTTTACCTAAGATCCTCAGGGTCATAAATATGCAGGTTGGTGAGTTTTGACAAACGTGCACATTCCTGCAAACAACCTCCGGTTAAGATCCAGAGCATTACCCCATGAAGTCCTCTCTGGTCCCTTGTCGATCTAGCCCCTTCCTCCCTCCCCAAGCCAGACACAACTAGTCTTCCATATTCTCTTACCAATGACTAGTTTTTCTTCTTCTAGAACTTCAAAGAGCTGGAATTATCCTGGTTCGCACTCTTTGCACCTTGTTTCTTTCATGTAGCCCACGCCCATGACATTCACCCGCATTGCTGCACGTTACTGTTGGTTCATTACCTTGTGCTATGGAATAGTGTCCCATCGTAGGAGTTGATTCATTGAGTTAGTCCCCATTTCATTGCTCATTCTCACATTGATGAATATTTGAATTGTTCACACACACACACACACGTACATCGTTAGTATAACTATGTGTGCAGATCTCTTGGGTAAATGTGAAGGAGCGAATTGCTGGGTCAGAAGGATATGCTTCTCGTAATAAGGAAGTGCCGACGTATTTTCCAGAACAGTTGCACCATTTTGCATTCCTACCTGCAGTGTGGGGATGTTTCATTAGTTTCACAGCCTTGCCAGCATCTGGTATTGTTAGTCTCTGTAGTGTTAGCCATTTTTGAGGGTGCGTGGTGGCGTCTCACAGTGATTTTAAACCTTTATTGGCATTGTCTGACTGGGTCCTCTAGGCAGCAGTTCTGCGAGGTGTGCGCTGCCCGTTTCTGCTTTGTGGATGAGGACACTGCCTCGTGGATGAGGACACTGCCTCGTGGATGAGGACACTGCCTCGTGGATGAGGACCCTGCCTCGTGGATGAGGACACTGCCTCGTGGATGAGGACACTGCCTCGTGGATGAGGACACTGCCTCGTGGATGAGGACACTGCCTCGTGGAGCGGAAAGTCACTTGCATGGTGGTGGGGCCGCGATTGGAAGCCAGGCTGTCAAGTGTGGGGTGGATGGATCGCGTCCTCTCCGAGCTGCCCCCAGGTGTGAGGTGATCTGTGAATGTGGCTCCTTGTCCTGGAGACCCTACTGCGATGTGGGACCTTCTCTAGGCCCCGGGAGCGTCTGCTTCAGAGGACACTCCATCCATTGCTTTTGCTGTCTCAGGAGTTTGGTTCAACTCTTGACTCTTAAGGCGTGGACACTGACCAAGGGGGCACAGGATGTAAGGAACTAATACACATTCACCGATGACCATAACACAGGCAACGTGCCAGGTGCTCCATAGCTTTCAGGAAGTCTCCCATGAGGGAGACAGGATTACCCCCATTTTGTAGATGAGCAAACTGAGGCTCACCTTCAAGCTGGCATGTGAATAGGAAGTGAAACCACACTCTGCTTGTGTAGGGTTGGTGGGTAACATGGATGGTGGAGGTCCTCCTTAGATCTAAGAGAGACACCCCTGAGCTAGTGCCCCTGGCAAGGCTTCAAGGAGGAGGGCGCTCTGAGCAGGTGCCCTGCAGGAGGAGGGTGTGACATGCTGGATGCTTGCTGGAAGGGCTGGGCATGGAGCAGATGAGAGAGGCTGGAGGGCAGGCTCGGGTGGCACAGAAAAAGGCATTTTGTTAGGATCCCAGGGGTTGGGATGCTGGAGAATAGAGGCAGACACCAGATTTTAACCATGACTTGTGAATTGAACCCTCTTCAGTGTCGGAAGGGGATGAGATGTGAGTAATAGAGGCAGATTCCAGTTTGGGTCCCTCTACATGGGGACCAGTGCTGAGGCTAGACCACAGCTTTGCAAAGGTTTTTAAAGTGGATTGCACTATAACAACTGTTTATTTCCTCCCTCCTCCAGTGAGCTGTATTATGTCATAAATTTATTTTCAAACCATGAGTCTTCTACATCTCTTTCAAAATATCCTTTTGTAGGAGTATACCACATATTATTTATACCTGATTTCCTGTTATTTGACCATTTGGTGAGGCCAATGATTTGCTTAATTAATACCACAGTGGAATTCTTGTAGCTAAGTCTCTATTCCGCCCGTTCCACAAGACACAGTTCTTGAGACTGGCATGTATCTTTTTGTCCTGTTGATCTAAATTGCTAAATTTAGACTTTCAGAAAGGGAGGACCCAATTAGGCTTTCATTAATATTAGTTTTTGGGACCCCCCCCCCATTTCGTTGCTCCCTGGCCAATGCTATAAATAATATTTAAAAAGAAATAACTTTGCTAAATTGGTAAGAAAACAGAGAACATTGTTGCTTCACTTTGTGCTTATTTGATTGACGAGGAAGCTGGACATTTTTTTTTAATGTTGGAATTTGTGTATTATTTTCTTTTTCGGAAGTTGCTCATCCATGTCCCATGTCCGTTTTCTTTCCCAGATGCTGCCTGAGCAGCACCCGCGGGCTCTCTCGGCCTGCCTGCTGCTGCAGGCCTGCAGGCCACACTTGCCCCTCGGGCCTGCTCACATCACCGAGCCCCTGCTGGCCCAGCTGGGCCCAGGCTTGCACCCGCCCTCCTGGCAATGGCTGTCCTCCTGGGCTGGCTCTGTCTCCACTGGGACCTGGCTGCCCGCCCCATTGTTTGGGCTCCCACTCTGCCTGAACACATCTCAAGGCCCAGTCTGGCCATGGGAACCTTACCTTGGTTCTGTGCCTCGTGGTCGGTGCCTGTCCTGATGGCCTTCCTGTAGGCCCTGGGCATTGACCTTGGACACACAGGGCAAGTACATGGTCCCGTGGGAGGGTGCAGCTCGACTCATGGGCATGGACAGGCATTTCAATGTCCTCTGTTCCAGTCTCCTAATCCAGGACTGGGCTCCCATTTACAATGATAGGCTGCTGACGGGCTCACACCTGTGTCTTTGTCCATGTTTCTAGTGACCAGGAACTCACTAGCTCCCAGGCCGGCTGTTAACGCTGCAGGTCACTCGACCCACGGGGAACGTGAACACGCACTCACTGTCTCTGTGTGCGTTCTCCTGGAAGCAGAGACCGAGACACAGAGTCAGACGCAGATAGTTAGTTGATGTGGGAGATTAACCCAGGAACCAGAAGCAGTGAGGCCTGGTGAGTGAGGTAGAGAGGGGACAGGTCCATAAAGTGCCACTGCTGAGCTAGGTCCTCTTCCCCTGGGGACTCTGTGAGGAAGCAGGTGGACATGTCTCAAAATGATCTCTCAAATGATGGGAGGCTGGACTTCTGTCCCCATGATTGATTATTGTCTTCGGGGGTGTCGCATTCCATTTTTTGGGAAAGCAGTGTTCTGTGGCTCCAGGGCAAACCCCAAGGCAGAGAAGCAGAGCCTGTGTGTGGTGGGGAGTGGGAAAAGTGAGTGGGGTGGCCGCCAGAGCTGCGCCATTCAGGGGCCACAGGGTGCGGGCCTGTCAGCACGCCCTCTGCCTCTATGACCACCAACTGGGCAAGGGGCCTGAGGGTCTGGGATTGCAAAGTGTCCACCTGTACATACACACCATGGAGCCTTCTGTCCGTTCTTTCTCCCAACAACCACCAAAGTGGGCTCAAGACCCCAAAGGAAGAGATGTCCCAGCCACACCTGAGCAGTTGCCGTCTTTCTCAGAGTGGAAGTCTCCTGGGCTTCCAGGCACCCTTGCTACCCAGCTAGGGAGACGCAGACCTCCACATCCTTTAGCCATGGCATTTCCCAGAGTGGAGCCCCAGTACCAGGAGAGAAGGAGTCGGTGGCCAGGTAAGTCTGGGAAACCCCGTGTTTTCTCCCCGACCTTGGAGAGTGACAGTGGAAATTCACACAGCGGACGCCCTGAGAAGTCCTGCAGCAGAGGAACATGCTTCACTTCGTTCAGTCCAGAGCTGACCTCTCTTGACTGACAGTAGAGCGTCAGCCCAGCTGCACCTGAGGGGCCCACCCGGCGAAGCCTTGTGCGTGTGCTGTAGGCCCTGAGCAGACGTGTATGGTTTTGTGTGACCGTCGCCATGGTTCCCACTTGGCGGGGCACATCCACTCTCTTGACCTTCCGTGCTTCCCTGGCTTCCGGAAGCCCGTCTGGGTTAAGCGGCCTCTTCTGGGAGCCAGGGGCTTTCTCACCCCCTTTGCTAAAGGAGCCATGCGCTCCTCGCGCCTCTTCCTTCGAGCTGGAGCCCTGCCACGTTGTCTCGTTTTCACTTCCGACTTGCTGGAACTCTCGGGAGGGACCCAGTGCTTCACGCAGGAAGGTTCATGCCCAGTGCCCCCTCCCCCACCTCCGACCCGAGCCCCTCTCCCTGACCCTGTCTGGGTGGCCCCCTTTCTCCTCCACTCTGCTCTTTCATTTCACCGAGTGGTGAAAGTTCTGAAGATCAAACGGTGCTGCATTTCTAAGGATGGAGCCAAATGCTACCAAATTGGCAACTTCTGAGAGCTGAGCTCAGCAGTAACGTGCTGGATGCCAGGCTGAGAAAGGAGCAGAAGTGGACAAGGGCCTGATGAAAAGGTAGTCGTTTGTGATTCTTGGCGGTTGTTTGAACCGAGCTGGCCACCGTGACTCCCTTTTTTGGTTTATGTTTTTCCCTTAAGCCTCAGCTACTTCAGATGGGTCGCGGCCAACAACACTCCCCCATGTTCCCTCTGCTCTTTCCGTGTCCCTCCAAGTCTGGACCAAGAGCCGGGCCCCTGGGAGACTGGCAGCGCAAGACACAGGTGGGTGGGGCTGAGGAAGGGGCCACCGGAGCCCCCCACTCCTCCAGGACCCCACTGGGCCCTGAGCTGTCCAGCGTCTGGCAGGCCCCCGTCTTCATGCTTCCACCCAGCCTTCCTCCCCTGCTGGCCAGTGAGCTCCTGCAGACAGCTCTGTGCCCCAGACATGGCTGCATGTTTCACAGTGATTAATGAAGGATGCTTTTTGAGTGAAAGAAAGCACCACAGGAGAGATGAAAGCAGACACTGGGACTTCCCAGGACAGGATTTGGGGGGAGAACCTTGGAGGCTCTGGAGAGACCACACTGGTGATTTTAAGCGTGTGCTGGTCCCGGGATATTCCCACTGGGAGACGCAGTGAAACGTGGAAAGGCCTTGGAAGGGAACGGTGCGGGGATCTGTGTTTCAGAAGAGCTCATGGAGCACAGTTCTCAGAACTCAGCGAGTTTCCCCAGGGACCAGGACGCCAATAGGCTCTTCCTGTCACGTCTGCCACCACGGGTGGAAGGTGAGGAGGGGCTCCGAGGGGGCAGCCTGGGCCCAAGAATTGACCTGGGGCTTCGCCAGTGGGGGCGGCCAGTGGCCTCCTGGTGAAGTCTGAGGTCCCATGACCTACGGGGAAGGATCTGGAGGAAACAAAACAAAACAACCCATCCCAGAGGTTTGCTGGGAGAATTAAAACGATATTGTATGGGTCACATCCCTTTCTGTATAGGGAATTATTTGGGAAGCACAGAGTTGGGCCACTTGAATGTCACTTTCCTTCTCTTCCTGTGAAAACAAGCAGAGGTTGTTAACGACCTTATCTGTCTTTTAGCCCTCGGCTGAAGCTCTTCTCCAAAACGAATCTAAAGGCCAAACCTACGCCTGTGTTTCACACTGCTGCCCACAGGGGAGCAGGCGGCCATTTCTTTCCAGAAGCCCCCCTCCACCTCACGGGGGGCCTGAGGCTTACCCTCTCTGGGAGTATCCGGGTCTTGCTGGATGTTGAGCATCACTCTTGGGCTGGTGACCAGCAAGATGTCACCCTAGCAAGATGACAGCAGCTGGAACTCTTGCACCCATCCTCAAGAAAGCTTTTCCCAGCAGCCCTGGGAGAGGCCCCTGATATCACAGGCCACTGGCTAATTGGGTCACGTATCCATACCAGAACCTTTCATGGGCTCAAGTAATGGGGTGGTCCCCTTTGGCTTAGACCAATCAGGAGCGCCCCTGGAGCTGGGGTCACCTGCTTCTGAACTGCAGGGCAGGCAGGTGGTCTCCCTGATCAAAATCAGGACTTCTGGTAGGAAGGAAACAGCAGGGCCACGATGCCAAGAAGCTGTCGCACCAGCTCTCCGGGTTTCATGCTACTTGTTCACTCATAACTCCTCCTTCCTTTCTGGAGGCCAGAAGGTCAAGGCCAGGGCCTGGCTTATGTCTGAGTCTTCCTCACTGCCTTGCACACCAGTGGCAATCCTGAAAGTGAGCTGATTAGGTTTTCCTTTCTTTTTAGGGATTTAAAAGAAAAACCCAAATGCTACAACCGTATCATGAATATGTAGACACTGCCATCAGCCGTTGTCTTTTTTCGATTCCTTGGTGGTACTTTTCTTTTTTTTTTCTTTTTTCACATTAACACTGAAGGCATGCTCGCAAACCTACTGTATCGACAGTGAGCAAACAATGTCATTATTTCATTTCTCAACAGCAACGGGAAGCCCCTGGCACAGGTGTATGCTAATGGCTACTTTTCGGGAGGCAGTCATCTCACCCCTCTTGGTAAAACAGGACTTTCTTCACTTTCCTGATACCTTCTCCTCGATTCCATATCGTGGGGGTTTTGCTCGTGAGCCCAAATCAGGATCAAGTCCCTTTATTTAAGACACAAAGGCACAAACAAACAATTGATACAAAACACAGATTTTTTTCCCCCCTGTGGCATTTGCCTCAAACTCCCAAAATTTCTTTCCAATTTATCCTTGAAATCCAGAGGAATTTTCTCTGCATCATTAACGATGGAATGTCAACAGAAACCTGGGAGTGACACCCGCCATAAGAAATGGATTTGGAACCCAAGAGAGGAAAAAGAGAGAGAATCAAAGATTCCCCGGCCCCTCCCTTCAAGAAGTCACACTTTACTATTCCTCTCTCATTTTCATCAGTCACCAGAGCAATACCCCCTAGATCAATGCATTAACTTGTTTGTTTTTTACAATGAAGGGAAACTTCATAGCCTCATCATTCATTCCAGAGTGTGGGGGGAAAAAACAAAAGCCAGCCACCGAAATTTGCATGGTGCTCAATTATACATTAGTGAACATCACTTGGCAATCTGTTCATATCAATTTAATTGGATTTTAATACTGCCTCTGATCTTGTTTTCTAATTAACAGCAGTGCTTGGAAATAAAGCAGAACCATGCACCCAGCAACACCTTTGATCTCGACCATATGGAGCTCCACCAAGCTCTGGAAAAAAAATCTCCCTTGCCTCCACAGCAGTCTGAGAGAAGCAGGGGCCCCCAGATGGCCAGATACCCTGGGCTCCTGCCCCCCACGGATCGTCTCATCCTCTGATTGGTCCCCATGGCAAAGGCAGGGGACACACATCTTGAGCTGGAGGCAAATCCCTGTCCGCAGCTTTGGCTAAGGTTGATGGTTTTCACAGCTCGATTTGTGGGGACAAATATGAGTAAACAGACCTGACCCTGTGAGGTTTGTTTTCGAGTGGGGTCTCACTGTCAGGACAGAGCGACGATGGCATGGGTGATATAGGGGCCCATCTCCCCTCATCAGAGTGCGCCTCCAGACCTGCGTGGGGAGCTCATGAAGCTGGTCTTCCAGCTGGTGCTCTGGTCTCCCCACTTTGCCTCCTTTTCTCCTCTCTTTTTTCTTCATGTTTCTGAAATCCTTGGGTCTCTAACCTTACTGATTTTCGTCTTGTGGGTTGATCATGTGGAAAGCCTGATCACACCCTGAGACAGGCGGGAAAAGAGTAAGACAAGGACCAATGCAATCAGGGCGGGGGGCGGGGTCTCAAGTGCTGGACAGAGCAGGGGGGCATGACCAGGGGCCACCGACCTGTGTCCAGGGCCTCTGCTCCCCAGCATGGGGCCCTGGCAGGTAAGAGGGAGGTAGGAGAGGTGGGTGTCAGGTGAAACGAAAAGCACTGGCTGTCGCCAAACAATCCTGGTCCCCAGTGGTAGTCATGTGACCATGGGCATGTCGCTTTACCTCTCTGAGTTGCCTTTGCTCAGGAACCGCTCTGCAATTCTGAAATCCAAACAGCTCCAGAAGTCATTTCTTTCTTTCTTTCTTTTTTTTTTAAGCTGAGCCATCCTGCTACCTGTTGGCAGCTCAGCGGCTGCTCAGCTTGGGCTGGACTTGAACCGCTGTTGCTCAGAGCTCAAACTCTTGAGCGAGCTCTTAACCAACTGAGCCACTCGGCCGGCCCCAGAAGTCATTTCTTTTACAGGTTCATAGCCAGCTCATTTGGCAGCAAAACCTGATCCAAACTGATGTGAGACGATTTGTAACCTCTATTTATCCTACGTAATGCAGATAGTCATTCATTTTGTATAGAAATAGTCATGTCCAGGATGACGGGAGGCTGCCCCGACTCTACTGGGAGACTATGTTTTGACCTTTTTAAAACCTAGAATATTCTGGATTCTAAACCACATTGGGCTCCAAGAGCTTGCGGTTAGGGACCAGTGTCTGCCTTCCTCGGGGATGTGAGCTGACCCACCTACAGTGATTCTTACCCAATGGTTTTCCTCCCGGAGGGACATTTGCTGATGTCTTGAGACAATTTTGATGATCATGACTTGTGTGGGGGTGTTGCTACTGGCATCTCCTAGGAAGAGGCCAGGGATGCTGCTAAACCTCCTACATCGTGACAGGCTCCACGACAAAGAACAATCTGGCCCCAAATGTCAGTAGTGCTGAGGGTGACAACCCTGCTCCATAGACGCTGCTTACTTCTCGCGTCACCACTCTGACCTTTCTTTCTACGTGTGCTGACTGGAGAGAGTGGACGTGAGCCTCCAAGAGTTTCTGGAAAAGCCGTGACACGGTAGACATGAATGCACCTTATAAACATCATCACTCTATAGAAGGAGGAAGGGCTGTTTAATTACTCAAAGGTGTTTTCTGTAACCTCTGTCTGCACAGTAAACACTTACCTGTGTCTCCACCTCGGGAGCTAGGCAGTGTGCAGGACACTTGGAGAGAGAGAGAGGCATGGTCTCATATTTACGGAACTTACAATCTAGCTCCCATCCCATTATAGGAAACCACTTATAGCTTGGTTTGTAATTTAGGTGAGTCTTGAAAGAATATTTCCTTCAGCTTGTTTTAGCTTTTAGAATTCCCACTCTCTGAAGAGCCCTCACCACTACATAGACAACCTTTGTTAAGAATTAGGGAACTTTGAAATGTAGGATAAAGCTCTTATAAAGAAACTCAAATAGCAGGTCCTGCCTGGCTCCTCCATCTCCCGAGTTCCCCTCACTCCATCTGGGACCACTGCGCCCCTACTCTCAGGCTTCACCCCAATGCTGGACTCCAGGACCAGCCTTACCCATTCTGGGCGCTCTCTGCTCTCAGCTCAGCATTGCCTGTCCATGGGGTCCGTCCACCCCTGCCCCCTTTGTGGACAGCTTGTGTCCCATGGGGTTTGGCCTTGTCCCAGGTCCTGGTTTCCTAACTGGGTCCCAAGTTCGGGAACCGGATTTCTTTGCTGGAGGTGCTTCCTGGTGATCCAAGTCATTCTGCCCTGCCCTGCCCTGGTAAGACCTTCCCCCAGAAACTGGATCCTCATTCTGATCAGTCAATGAGTCACAGGCCATCTAGGTGTTGTCCACTTGTCCCTGCTCACCTGTCTCTGGGCTCTTCTGGCCCTGACGCCCTGCAGGGTGGCAGGGTATTTTATGGAATAGGTTGTGCTGGGATCCAGAGGTCAATTCAAACTGTCACTCACTGCTGGTGCCCAGTGACCTCTGCTGAGTGACCACGCTCCTCACTGGAGTGTTCCATACTCACGCCAGAGTCATTTCCACACCCCCTGTGCTCCAGCAGAAGTTGTGCAAGCTCCCCGGATGTCTCCCAGGCTTTTGGCTTGGCTCGGATGTTTGTTACACTCATGTCCCGCTCACACGTGCTTCCCCCAGCTATGACCATGTGTATCAGTCAGTATGAGTAACACTGGCTGCTCCAACAACCAACCCTCAGACCAGCTCTCAGGAGCTTAATTCTCAGCACATGACATCACGGGTGTCCCCTGCACAGCTCCTCCCTGGGTGGGGACTCAGGGAGTCCTTCCATTGTGTGGCTCTCTGACATTGGGCGCCTATGTTTCCAGTCACATGGCAAGGAGGGAAGGAGACAATGAAAGGTAACATGGGACCTTTTGGGGATCAGGCATGGAACTGGCGTACATGACTTACGCCCACATTCATTGGCCGGAGTTCAATCACATGACCCAGATCTGACTGCAGTCGGGCTGGGAGCTGTAATCTTTCCATGCATCTTGGAGGTGGGCATGGAACTGATGAGTCTCTAGCCAGTGTTGCCCATGGTCTGCCTTTCTGGTCATCGGGTAGCTGTGAAGAAAGTCACACTCTCCCCAGAGGAACAACCCCAATAACCATCCAGTTCCTGCATCCAGTTAAAAGTTCAGGTTTCTGGATGACACGGAATGCTCTCTGTTTGGTCCAGATGGCTCCTCGTGGCCTGATGACCTATGACCTAAAAAGACAAGCTACCCTGTTTTCCCCAAAATAAGACCTAGCTGGAAAATAAACCCTTGCATGATTTTAGGTGCCAAAATATGAAGGAGTTAGTGGAAAAAGCACCCTTCTCCCTGAAACGGGTCATAAAACCCTCATGTGAGGGGTGCATGCCCTCCATATCCTGGAGGAATCATGCTAGGGCTTCTTCTCCAGCGAGGTCTTATTTTGGGGAAAACACGGTATGTGTCCCTTGTACACCCAGCTCACAGTGGTGGGACAGGAAAGCACGGTTGCAATGAACTTTTCCTTTAGGAAAATGGGTGAGTGGGGGATGGCAGCATCCCTGATATGTGGTCTGAAATCCTCCCCCTGCTGGATGCTGTCAAAGCTCCCCACACCTGGGGTCCTTGGCTGGGTCTTGACTCTGACCTGGAGAAGATCCCTGCTCCAGGGTTCCCTGTAACTCCTGGCTCCACCCTTTAGGCCCCTCCCCACCCCTCCACCCCTGTCTATTCCTCTGCTTGGCCACATTCTTTTTCCTTGAAGTGGTTGTTGGAGAACAAGCCCTCTGTCGGGGGCTATGCAGCCTTTGAAGCCCACCTCCTGCTCAAGGAAAGGTTGGGGTCGTAAATGTGTGTGTGTTTAATGCTAAGCAATTATTGATTGCCTACCATGAGTTCTTTTAAAGAATATTTTTTTCAAGTTGAGGCATAATTTAAGTATGGTAAAACTTACCTTTTAGTGGACAACTATTATATGAGTTTTGGTAAACACATATAATCATGTAACTACCACCACAATGGAGATTTGGAATAGTGCCATCACTCCCCAGATTTTCCACATTCTTCTTTGTGGTTGATCCCTTCCCCCAGCCCTAGTTCCTGACAACCTTGACTTGCTCTGGAATCACACAGAACGTAGCTTTTGAGTGGAACTTCATTCGCTTAGCACAATGCATTTGAGATACATCCAAATTGTATTTGTCAAGAGTTCATTCTTTTTTTTTTTTTTTTAATTGCCAAGTGGTATTCCATGGTATGGATGCTATGATGAAGAATTTTACTTTGTATCCAGTTTTGGGCTGGATCATGAGTAAATCTTGTACAAACACTGACATACAGATTTTTATGTGAACCTAAGGTTCTATTTCTCTTGGGTAATGAGAGAATGGCATTGCTCGGTCCTATGATAAGTGTATGTTTAATTTTATGAGAAATGCCTGCAATTTTAGGGGTACCAATTGGTTTCTTTCCTTTTTGACACTTGGTATTTTGTCTTTTTCATTTTAGCCATTCCAGTAAGTGTGTAGTTTGCATTTCCCTAATAACTAATTGTAGTAATCGTCTTTTCATGTGCTTATTTGCCATCTATGCAACTTCTTCACTGATGCGTCTCTTCAGATCTTTTGTCCATCCTGTTATTGAGTTGCTTCCTCCTTTTGTGTTGTGAGAGTTCTTTCTATATTATGAATACAAGTTTTTTATTAGAGATGCGATTTGCAAATATGCTTTCCCAGTCCTTGGCTTGTCTTTTAAGTTTCTTAACAGTGCCTCTGGAAGAGCAGATGTTTTACTTTTGATGAAGTCTAATTTATTAAGTTTTTCTTTTACGATTTGTACTTTTGGTTCTTTATCTAAGAAATTGTTATCTAACCCAAGGTTGCAAAGATTTTCGCTTGTTTTCTTCTAGAACAAAATGCATTTTGAGTCTAGATGAGTGAAAAGCTTTTCACATTCACTTTTGGTTTCTTTAGCAATGCGTATCCCTCAAGAAGTTAGTGAGCTTCTGATCAGCGTGCTACATGCCCCATTCTGTGTACAAGCAACCACACCCAAAGCTCTCCCTAGCTTGAACAGAAAAACCACACCCTTAATCTGATCTTTGCTTTAAGTAATTTTATCCAACTCAGAGGATTTACTGGTCCTTTGCTCCTCCAACGCTTTAAAATTCCATTTGTGTTTGGGACTAGAAGCAGTTGGCTTTTCCAACCTGGCAAGGCCCCAAATTTCTGGACTTTGTCTTCCCCTTCTGTTCTGCCTGCCAACTGGTCAATTCTTTCCTGAGCTTATTTCTTCCTTTATAATATTTTCCCAGATGCATCCAACTGTGTCTGATATACATAGATTAATGCTCTGTTTTCAAACTTCTTCCCTAGAGCTATAAGTTGAGTCGGCATGGGTTCTGCCCTCCAAATTATCATAGGCAATGGTCTTAGAAAATGCTTGCCCCTACATAACCTAGATGTCCATCTGTTCATCCTACTATATCTGTTTCTTCACTTCTCAACTCTTGACTGATAAGTTGATGCCATGTTTTTTAGAATTAAAAAAAAATTGCATCCCCCCCTTCTATCTTCTCTCTCTGTATCTGTCAGGATAAGTAACACTAGCTGATACAACACAACAACAATGAAAAACCCTGGCATTTCAGTGACTTAACATAATAGATTTTTTTTTAAGCTGAGCCATCCTGCTACCTGTTGGCAGCTCAGCGGCTGCTCAGCTCGGGCTGGGACTCGAACTGCTGTTGCTCAGAGCTCAAACTCTTGAGCGAGCTCTTAACCAACTGAGCCACTCTGTCAGCCCCAATAGAAGTTTATTGTTTACTCATGTCAGCATCCACTGAGCATTGGTTGATACCCTCTAAACATTGACTCAGGAAACTGGGTTCCTTCCATCACGTGGCTCCAGTATTTCAGAGTCCTTCACCTCCAGCCATGAGGATAGAAGAAAAAGAGGATGAAGAAGAAGAAGGAGAAAGAGAAGGTGAAGGAGGAGGAGGAGGAGAAGGGAGAACAGAGGACCATGTGGAGAAGTTTAGAACTGGACTTAGAAGATTCCCGGGGAGAGAGAGAAAAAATGGTGGTGGTGAGGAGGGCTCCCTGAGTTCTCCCCTGGAAAGCACAGCAATTTGAGCAGCTGGAGTGCAGCAAACAAACCTCTACCAAGCACGCTGAGCCACGAAGGGACTCCCACGCCAAGTACTCAAAGGTGGGCAGACCGGGCAAGTGGGGGAAGAGGGAGGCGAGGCTCGCGGAGGCACAGCCCGCACGGCGGCTGCTGAGGCTCGGGGTCTCCGAGAGCAGATCGGAGAGTCCCCGCGGCTCGCTCCCTGCACCTCCAGCCCGCGCCAAGGCAGAGTCCTCAGGCCGCATGGAGCGGACAGAGAGAGGAGTGCGGAGCAGTGGGAACCCAGGACAAGGTGGAGTGGTTTGTAGCATCCGTGCGGGCTCAGCCTCTGGGCTGACCGTCCCCGCCAGGAGTGCGACAGGAGCCCCAGGGCGCACAGTTTCTGAGGCAGAAATCTCAAACCAGCCGGCAGGAGAAGAGGGAAGCGAGGACGCAGCCCGCACCCCACAGCTGTGGAGACACGAGCTGCTTTGCCAGGGGGTGTCCCTGGAGAGCAGCGGGGCTCTGCGGGAGCGTCGGAGGGGCCTTTTTCTTTTTCCTATTTTTTTTTCTTTTTTCCCCTTTTCTCTCAGATAGGAAAAATAAACTGCATAGATAAGTGCACACCCCACCCTCCCTCAGAAACCTTGGCCCCCTCTCCCTGCCAGAGCCTGAGGCTGACTCCTGAAGAGGGGAGTAAGTCAGAACAAAGGTGCTTCGACTCCCTGGGGGGTTGAGTAATCTACATGAGAATAGGCTGCAGGAGGGAGCTACTAAACACACTGTCCCCGCCCCCACCTCTCCTGAGTGGCTTGGGAAGCAGAAACTTTGGCTGCTGAGACACGGGGAGGCCTACCAGCAGCTCTGAACTCTCCAACCCCCCCGCCCTCCAACAGCCCCAGTGGAAAGAGCACCCGGAGATGCACATCCAGTCCACTGGCTGCACAGAAAGCAGAGTGCCTCTGGACAGGCAGGAGCAGAAATAACACTGACTTTGTAAAACAACTACCAATCACACCTCATAACTCCACTCATCTAAAATTGACCTGACCTGGCTCACTCTGGGTGCCAGTTGGCTGGCTCTGCCCCCACAAGACACATAGGAGTGTGTGTATAGCAGAGGACAACCTGGGGAGAGTTTGGTGGACTTCAGCCAAGATTGACGCTGGTTACTGCTTGTTTTTTCTCCCCCCTCTTTTTTTTTTTATTGTTTTCGGTTTGGGTTTCTCTTTTGGTGTGTTATATTGCTATTGTTAATTGGGTTCTCTTGGATGTTTTGGGTTTTTTTTTTCATTGATCACTTGTGTTGGTTGTTTTTGGATTTTTCTATTTCATTAGTAATTTTAGTTTTTTATATATAAAGGTGCATATATGTGGATATATATGTCCATATATATGGGGGTGTATATATATATGATATATATATAAATATAAATATATATATATATAATTTTTTCTTCTTCTTCATCTTTCTCTCTTTCTTTCCTTCTCTTCTAACCTCTCTCTCTCCCTTCTTTCCTGCTTCCTTGTCATAGCTTGATTTGCCTCCTCCTTTCCATTTTTTCTGCAAGTTTTTTCTTCTTTTTTTTGCTGTTGTGGTTGTTGTTTTAAAGTTGTTGCTATTTTGTTTCTTGCGTTCATTCTATTTTTTAGTTTATTATATTTTATTTTATCTAGTTCTGCTATTTGTTCCTTGTTTTTTTCTTCTTTTCTCATTGTAGTTACTTTGTTTCTGTTGGTTTGTTTTCTCCTTGTGTGTGATTGATATTTCTATGCATGTTGAGTGTAGGGTGATGGTTGTTTTGTACATCAGAGAGTATCTGGTTACCTTTGGTGGCTGTTGTGGTTGTGCTCGTTGATCTGTTTTGCCCTAAAACATACTCTGCAGCGGGGCCCAGCCAAAGAAGCACAAGAATCATCACACCCAGAGACCAACTTTAGATAAAACCAGAGCA
>NW_017731393.1:5290430-5300009 GCF_001890085.2 Hipposideros armiger
ACTATTGCATTGTTCTGTACACATTCATTGGTCAGAACTTAGTCACATGGCTCTAACATAACTGTAAGGGATGCTGGGAAATGTAGTCTTCCTGTGAGTCCGTGAAGAGGAAACAGAAATGGTCAGATCTGGCTGCATGGACCCATTTTTTGGGCAGGAATCTGAGGGCTCTTCCTTGAGTCTGCTCTCTTCTTGTTCTTCTAAGGCTCATGTATTGAATAAAACCTTATCATTTCACTTAATCCCATCCATTCAGTGATTCCCTTAAACAAACATTGGTTTGCATCTCAATGTGCTAAGGTATAGTGCTGTGTGGGAAGGTGGGAGGTGGGAAGGGGTGGCACTAGTGTTTGTTAAGTGGCTGCTATATCTCCAGCACTTGAAATGATTAATTCCCACAGTGATAGAGAGGCCCATTTTATCTCCATTGTACAGATGAGTGAACTGGTTCTGAAAGGCAATCTTGCCCAAGGTCACCGAGCTAATAACTTGATCAACTGCGATTAAATCTTATTTTCATTCTAAGTGGTTAACCTATATTTGCACCAGGAGGAAGTCTATACCTTTTAGGTTATAGTCTGGTGGGAAAGACAGACACAAAACCAAATAATTACAATCCAGGGAGACAAGTGGACAAGATGTTGTCAAAGCACTGACCTCTACAGCTAGGGATCGGAGAGGCATTGGGTAATCTTCTAAGGAGAAGGGCATGAGAGCTGGGGTTCTATGGGATAGTCAGGAGCTCAACAGATGCAGAAGGAGGAAAAAATTTTTGCTACATATGTTTCCTTGTGGCCTTTGTTCCAGGCCAGGCCCTACATAGGAGGGCCCCTACCTCAAGTTTCAGTTTGGGGTTTCTGATTTTAATTTGCGATGCCTGTGATGGGGGCTTCTGAGGGGAAGATCTAAAGGAAATTGCTGTTCTGAGCTGGCTGGGCTGTCCCCAGGAGGTGAAGATGTGCTGATAAGGTGCTGTGATCATGACCTTGCAAAGCGGCCTTGCCAGAAGATAAGGACAGAGGAGTTGCAAAAGGAACTTCCTGCCATGGGCTGGTTGGCTGGTGGGGACAGATCTGCAGCTGTGGGCTGGGCCAGTCCTGCAGGACCTGCTGACTTGGCCCGTGAAGTGCTGAGGCTGCACTTCTTGCTCTCTCCTCCGAGAAGCACTCTCGGGTCACCCGGTGTATGCAGAACCCCTCCAGGATAGTTGGGGGCGGGGTGTGAACTGGGTTTCAGCTCTGGCTCTGTTATTAGTCAGCAATGAGGCTGTGGGAGAGTCAGTCTGCCACTCTGGGCTTCCTTTCTCTCTTATAAAGTGGGGTTATCAAAGTTTACTTCAAACCACAGCTCCTAGGAATCAGTAGCTGATGAGCCTATTAGCATAGAATAGCTGATCATTTACAGGTGGCTACACTTTTCTTCATCTTCATCATCATCATCATCATCACCACCACCACCACCACCACCACCATCATCCATTACGTTGGTCTGGTTTCGGCCTTTGCTTCAAGAGGCGTCCATTCCAGATCTCTATTGAGCGCTGTAGCCATGTGCCAGGCTCCGGGGATACAGCCATAACCAGACACACTCCCCCACCTCCCGGGGCCTCTGGGTTTGGAAGGGAGACTGAGTTAACAAATAATCAAACTCGTATGCCACTGATGGGGGTGAGCTCCTTGGGAGAACAGCTGGTGGTGTGAGAGGACAGGTGGCCCGAGGGGTCTAACCCAGACCCGGGGGCAGGGAGGTTCTTCTCGGATCTCTCCGCACAGTAAGCGTCAGGGCTGGGTGTCACCGGATCGGGACCTACCGCCTCTGAAGACACTGTGTGCTTTGAACCTGCACAAGGAGGCCGTCGTGCCCTTGGGACCTGTGTCTGTCTTCTTTGTTATCACCAGCGTCCTTTCCATTTAGTCCTCCAGTTAGACAAGGGTACAAGGTCACCCCTTTCCTATTTAGTTTGTCAAAATGCTGACGGTTTTGTGCTACGCCTGCCTCCTCCCTCTCTCCCCCGCCTCCCTTCCTCTCGTTTGATGCTGCTTCACAAATAAAACTTCCTGTCCCTGGTAGCAGGTGATCTGTAAGCTTGCAGGACACCATACTTGGGCTCCCATGTCACACCTCCTCCTGTGCTCTATGAAAACCCGCTTGCTATCTAGAGCGTCCTGAATACCTCCAGAAGTGATGGAGGCGTTCCACCCCGTGTGTCGCTCTGTTTCTGTGGGAGGAGCCACAATTGGCATTCTCAAGAGAACGGATTTGACTCGCTCACCAGCAGCTCTAGGCCCAGCCCCGGGCCGCACTAGGAAGAACATTCCCCTATAGGCTTAAAAACTTCGGAAATTAAGAAGTCCTAAAATAAGGGGTGGTTAGTCACACGGATTGGAAAGAATCATAAAAGCTGTCGGAACAGTAACTGGTGTGCCAGTTCCTGAAGAGAAGATGGGGGAGAAGGGCTTGACGTGATGGGGACATAATAGTGACACGGATGATTCCTAACAGGAAACATTAAACATCCGTACAGCGGCAGCAAATTGGAAAAGTTCACGATTTTCTAGTAACATAAATTGGCTGTTAACCTCTTTACAGGCTGCCGAGTGAAGCTGGCATCTTGGTTTGGATTAAGTCGAAAATTTTAACTCTGTTGGAAAATGCCAATGGTGGTGGTGGTGGTGGTGGTGGTGGTGGTGGGCAGCGGGGGGGGGGAGTTGCTAAAAAAACATCCCCTCTCCCCTCCAGTGTTTGAGGTATCACCTCGTGAAATTCACACAGCAGGCTAAGAACCCACCTTGAACTCTCTGGTTCCTCAGTTTAAATGTTCCCCCTCTCTTCCTCTCAAATGACACACATCTCCCCAACAGCTCAGCCTGCAAACTCTAAGTGCTTATTTATTTGGCGTGCTGTCTGTCTCCCCAACTAAGTGGTTTTTGCCAGGACATTCTAGTAGGTGAGTGGTTGTTCTACCTCAGGACCTCTTAGATCTCCTGCTCTTACTAGATGCTGCCTGGTTCCATCTTCGGGCCTCTCCTGGGACAAACACTGGCCCCCAACACAAACACAGCTCTGTTGTGAGATCTGGGTCCGAGTCCAAATTCTGCCACCTCATTATTATCAGTGTGACCTCAGGCAAGTCTGACTTCATCTCTCTGCATTTCCAGTTCCTGAGGTGCATGTGGAGGTAAGACTTGGAGAGACTGGGTGTCACAAGGTTGAAGTAGGACCCATGTGTCCTGACCCGAGGCGGGTGACCTGTTCCAAAGGGCTGAATGTCCTTCAATTGGTGGTTTTCAAAGGGGGAGGTGTGTGTGGAGGACATTGTCATTGAGGACAAGAAGAAAATACTAGGACATTTATATTTAGCTCATTTCAGCGTAAGAAGCTATATGTGTTTAACAATACCTGGGTTTAATTTATAGATACACATATATGTAGGAAGTATGCACTCAAACACTGATTTGAAACAGCTGGGAAGGTGTGCTCTGCTGACAGAAACTCAGCGATTGGGGCACCGGCCCCCTTTCCTTTGAACTGTTTGACACGTAAGTGATTTGCTCTCAGGCGGAAGCGATGTGATGTAGTGAAGCTTGGTCCATGGACTTCCAGCTTCAGTTGGGAACATCAGCTGGTACCACCTGGAATACTGTGCTGGCTTCCAGATGGGACCACAAATTGTTTTTCACAGGCACTCAGTAGCCCTGGAATTCTGCCCCATTTCCAGGTTCTCTGTCTGCTTTCTGTGGTTGTTTTGCCTCTTTCTCAAACTGCAGCACAAAGGCAGGGACCTGATGGAAATTTGGGAGATTTGGGAGTCAGCTTCCATCTTGGCCAGTAACACCCCGGGTGACCTTCGGGGGAATCTCGTCTCTGTCCTGAGTCCTGGGTTCCTCACTTGCAAAATGCGTGGCCTGGCCCACGCTAAGTCTCTTGTGGCTTACTGATGCCGTCACCCTTCTAGCAGCATTTCTTTCAGAATCCCTCCCCCGCCCTGAAATCTACTTCATGTTGGGGAAAAAAAAAGCCCCCCAAACTCTACCATATATAAAACATTGCCTTAGGTCTTATGCACAAACAAAAAAGCACGTAAACAAGATTATTAAGACAGAGCCAAAAGTAAGGCTTGAGGGGAGAACTGGAGGGACAGATACGTGAAACGTGCTGTCTGCATTTTTGTACTAACTTTGCACACAGCTGTCTTGCCTTGTTGACAGGGCTTGAAGTCTGACCTTGGATTGGGGGTGGGGGTGGGGGCCCCATTCTTTCCGAGCTGACAGAACAGCAGGGAAAATGCTGTGTGTGAGCCTGGAGCTACAGTTCCAGGTTCTGAAGTAACTCCTGGGGCTGTGTGGGCAGAGGTCGAACTATAAATCTGGGACCAGGGCCAGCTGTAAGCATACTTGGCTGCGCTGAGGGTCTCTCTCCCACTTGTGATGGGGAGTGACTGGCAGAAACATGAGAGTAGAACGCCCCATTGGTGTGAAACCCAGGAAGTAATTCAGGTGAAAGGGTGGGGCGGTGGGTCCAGAAAGCTCGTGTACATCGTAATTTTTTGACAGCTTTACTGAAATACAATTGACAAGCAATCAACCACATAGGTTTAGCGTGTACAATTTCATAAGTTTTGACATATGTATACACCCATGAAATTGTCACCGCAATCCAGATAGCCCATTCCCTCCAAACGTTTCATTCTGGGGCTGGTCTTTTTAGTTTCTTAACAGTATCTTTTAAAGAGCAGACATTCTTAATTTCTTTTTCTTTTTTAAAAAAAGATTGTATAGCTATCATACAGTATTATATTAGTTTCAGGGGTACACCATAGTTATTCAACATTTATATACCTGAAGACGTGATCACCATGATAAATCCATCTGACACGGCACCACCCTATCACAATACTATTGACTGTATTCCCTATGCTGTATATCATATCCCAGGACTTACTAGTTTTATACCTGGAAATTTGAACCTCTTTTTTATTCCCCTTCCCCTTCCCCCACCCCCTTTCTAAATTTATCAATTACAGTTGACAATCAATATTATTTTATATTAATCTCAGGAGTATAGCATAGTGGCTAGACATTTGTATAATTTAAGAAGTGATCCCCCCCTGACTGGTATGGTACCCACCTAGTTCTATACGTAGTTATTACTATATCATTGACTATATTCCCTGTGCTTTATGTTACATCCCCATTTTGTAACTACCAATTTGTACTTTTCAATCCCTTCACATTTTTCACCCTGACCCCTGACCCCCTCCATCTATCACTCCAACAAATCTGGTACCCATCTGACACCACACATAGTTATTACAATATTATTGACTATATTGCGCTGGCCGAGTGGTGTGTTGGTTAAGAGCTGGCTTGGGACACCAGTTCTTAGCAGCAGGGCCCCGGTTTGGATCCCACATGAGGGCCAGTGACGCTGCGCCCTCTACAGCTAAGATGGTGAACAACAGCTCAACCTGGAGCTGGGCTGCCATGAGTCACCAGTGATGGGCACAGGCTGCAGCCCCTGCTGCAGTGGGCTGCTGTGAGCTACGTGAGTGGCCGGCAGCTGGTGTGAGCTGCTGTGAGCTGTTGTGAGCGACCGTCCAATGGCCGGGAGCGACTGCCTCACCTGGGAAGAGCACAATGATAATACCAACATGAGCCAGTGAAGCAACGTCCTCCACAACTAGACGGAAGAACAAAAGGACAGCAATTTGTCTGTTCCCCTTCCCCAATTCCCCAACGCTGTTCCCCTCCCCCAATGCCCCAATAAAATTAAAAAAAATATTATTGACTATATTCCTTATGCTATACCCTACATCCCCAAGACTACTTTGTAACAACCGATTTGTACTTTTTAATCCCTTCCTCTTTTTCACTCACCCCTTCAATCCTCCTCCCATCTGGCAACCCTCAAAATGTTTTCTGCACCTATGAGTTTGTTTCTGATTTGTTTGTTAATTTTGTTCTTAGATTCTACATATGTGCGAAATCACATTGCATGTGTCTTTCTCTGTCTCATGTACTCCACTCAGCATAATACCTTCCAGGTCCATCCATGCCACTGCAGATGACAAGAACCCATTCCCTTCCCTGGCCAAGCAATATTCCATTGTATATATGTACCACCTCCTCTTTAACCATTCTTCCATCGACAGACACCCAGGCTGCTTCTACATCTTGGCCATTGTAAACAATGCTGCAGTGAACATATGGATGCACATATCCCCTCAAAGTAGCGTTTTGGGTTTCTTTGGATAAATACCCTGAAGTGGGATTACTGGGTCCTTCATTGTGTCTTCTTATAGCCTTTGTTTTAATGTCTATTTTGTCTGGTATAAGTATTGTTACTCCAGATTTTAAAATTTTTTTCATTTCCATTTTCATGAAATACCTTTTTCCATCCTTTTACTTTCCATATGTCTTTCAATTGAAGTGATTCTCTTGTAGGCAGCATATGTAAGGTTTTATTTTCTTATGCATTCAGCCCTCCTATGTCTTTTGATTGGAGCATTTAATCCATTTACATTGAAAATAATTGTTGATAGATATGTAGTTAATGCCAATTTATTATTAATAATTTTGATATTTTTTTTCCATCTTATAGAAGTTCCTCTAACATTCCTTGTAATACTGGTTTGGTGGTAATGAACTCCTTTAGCTTTTTCTTGTCTGGGAAGCTCTTTATCTGTCCTTCGATTTTAAATGATAGTCTTGCTGGGTAGAGTAGTCTTGGTTGTAGGTCCCTGCTTTTCATCATGTTGAATATTTCCTGCCAATCTCTCTGGTCTGCAAAGTTTTCATTGAGAAATTATCTGACAGTCTTATGGGAGCTCCCTTATAAGTTACTAGTTGTCTTTTTCTTTGTCTTTAAACTGTCATTTTGATTATAATGTGTCTTGGTGTGGGCCTGTCTGGGTTCATCCTATTTGGGACTCTCTGTGCTTTCTGAACTTATATATCTATTTCTTTCACCAGGTTAGGAAAGTTTTCAGTCATTGTTTCAAATATGTTCAAATATGTTCTCAATTTGTTGCTTTCTCTCTTCTCCATCTGGTACCACTGTGATGTGACTATTATTACACTTGATGTTATCCCAGTGGTTTCTTAAACTCTCCTCACTCTTTTGATTCTTTTTCCTTTTTTGCTGTTCCAGTTGGGTGTTTTCTATTACTTTGTCTTCCAAATCACTGATTTGATCCTCTACTTCATCTGGTCTGCTGGTGACTCTTCATTTCAGTTATTGTATTTTTCACTTCTGACTGGTTCTTTTTTATGGCTTCTGTGTCCTTTTTTATGCTTGCTATCTTTGTTGAAGTTCTCACTAAGTTCCTTGAGCATCCTTACAACCAGTGATTTGAACTCTGCCTCTGGGAGGTTGCTTGCCTCCATTTGGTTTAGTTCTTTTTCTGGAGTTTTCTCCTGTTCTTTCATTTAGGATGCATTCCTTTTTCCCCTCTTTCTGGTTGCCTCTCAGTGTTTGTTTCTATGTATTAGATAGATCTTCTATGTCTCCCGGTCTTGGCTGGGTGGCCTTATGTAGTAGATGCCCTGTGGGCCCAGTGGCACAGTCTCCCTGGTTACCAGAGTCAGGTGCTCCAGGAGTGTCCCTTGTGTGGGTTGTTTGTTTCCTCCTGTTACAGTTGAGCCTTGATTGCTATTGGCACATCAGTGGGTGGGGTTGACTTTCAGGCTGATTGGCTGTGGGGTTTGGCCATGTCCACAGCTTACGGGCTGCTGTGTGGGGGGCTTATTCCACTGAGTGGGATTCAACCCACTGGGCTCTGGTGCCTGTTGAGACCATCCTTTGTGTGTGCCACTTGTGGGGCTAATTGGGTGGTGCTCTGCTATGGTTTGAAGCCAACCCCCAAGTATGTTGGTTCTGGGGCCTCTTGGGAGGGGCTGTGGTGCAGGTCCAGGTCACCCACTGCCTGTGACCAGCCAGGGACTACCTAGTAGGAGCTACAAAGTGTTCCATGGTTGTTTGCTGCTTGTGCTAAACCTGGAGGTGCGTTGGAGAGACCATGCTGCAAACTGAGGATGTCTGCCACCAGTACCAGGCCTGGGGTAGCTCCAGAAAAAGCCAGGACACCTCAAGGCCTGCTGCCACCTGCCAGCTCCCTTAAGGTTCAGCTGCTGATAAAGTTTAATGCAGTACATGAGTTGGGTGAGGCGGGGTCTCAGGGAGTCACTAGAGTGGGAAGAGTTGTGCTCACCAGGTTAATGTAGATCCTGGTTTGGTGCCAGTGCTGAGCCTAGAGTGACTCAGCAAAGGTCTCAGGGCACACTGAGGCCAGTCACCGCCCACCTGGGGCCCATGGACTCTAATAGTTTTCCAAGAAAGAGTGCAGTGTGGGAGGGGCTGGTTGCTCAAGGAGCAAGTGCCTCTGGCAGTGTGGGAGTTGGTTGCAGAGGGGTTTCAGCTGAGTCAGCAGGGCAGAGCAGCAGAGCTCGCCAGACCAATTAGATTCAGATTTGGCCTGTGGGGGGTGGACTCAATACAGGAAAGATGGCACCCACCTTCCAGCTGCACAGGAAAAGGATCCCTCACCAGGAAAATACCGACTGTCCTTCACACTGAGGCCACATGCTACAGTCTGCCCCCTGTATGTCTCTGAGTCACCCTGAGTCACCATCCGTTCGCTGGAGTTCAAGGTGAGTGCCTGTGAGCGAGTGAGTCTGTGTGCGGCCATTTAAGAGGATGTTTGGGTTTCCTCAGCCTTCTGTCCCACCCGAATGGTCAGAATCCTCACTGTTTTTCACAGCCAGATATTGTGGGGGCTCCTGTTCGTGGCACCAGCACTCCAGGCTGGAGATTCTGGTGTTGGGGGCTGGGGTCGCTCGCTCGTCTACGGGGAACCTCCACGGCAGAGATATCCCTCCTGATTCTCAACTGCCACAGGGAGGTCTGGGGCCCATTCCACATCTCTGTTCCTCCTACTGGTCTTGGTGTGATTTCTTCTTTATATTTTTAGTTATAAGACTTCTCTTCAGCTAGACTTCAGATGGCTCTCCAGGTTGATTGTTTTATAATTTAGTTGTAATTTAAATGTGTTCATGGAAGGACACAGGCACAGTGTTTATCTGCTCTGCCATCTTGGATCTCTCCAGAAGTTCTTAAGTTTGATGAGGCCAATTATAATTTGTTTTTCTCTAAGAATTGTGCTTTCTGTGTTGTATCTAAGAAACCTTTACCTAATCCAAGGTTACAAATGTTTTCTTACATTCATTCTTTCTTCTAGAAGCTCTGTAATTTAAGGTTTTACATTTTGATTTACATTTGTTTTGAGTTAATTTTTATGTATGGTATGAGATATGGATTGAAGTTTACTTTTTTCCATGTAATTATTATTAATCATTATTTATTTATTTGTTAGTTATTAATCTGTATTATTAATTGTTGTAACACCATTTGTTGAAAACACTATCTTTCTTTCACTGAATTACCTTTACATCTTTGTTGAAAATTAATCAACCATATATATATATGTTTTCATTTCTGGAGTCTGATCTGTTTCTCTTTTGACACTAATACCACATTGTCTTGATTACAGTTGTAGTCAAATAGTATTTGTCATCCAATTAC
>NW_017731393.1:5300799-5301798 GCF_001890085.2 Hipposideros armiger
TCTATTAAGATAATTATATATTTTTTTCATTTTTTTGCCTGTTGATATGATGAATCACATTGATTAATTTTAAAAAATTAAACCAACATGGGTTCCCAGGAGAAAACCTACTTGGTCATGCTGTTCTTTATATGTATTACTGGATTCAGTTTGCTAAAATTTTAAAAATAATGTTTTCATTTATTTTCATGTGGGATATTGTACTACAGTTTCCTTCTCTCATAATATCTTAATCTTGTTTTGGTATCAGGGTTGTGGTGGCTTTATAGAATGCATTGAGAAGTGTTCCTTCCTCTTCTATTTTCGGGAAGAGTTTGGTATTATCTCTTTCTGAAATGTTTGTTTAGATTCACCAGTGAAGCCATCTGGGCCCGGTGTTTTTCACTGGGAAAGGTTTTAACTAAAATTTCAATACCTTTAATAGTTAAAGTGCTATTTGGATAATTTACTTCTTTTTAAATAAGCTTTGTTAGGTTGTCCTTTTCATCTAAATTGTTGGCTTTGTTGGCATAAAAATTTTAATATTATTTTCTGATTATCCTTTTAATATCTGTAGAATTTTAGTGATGTCGCCTCTTTAATTCCTGATATTGGTAATTCCTTTCTTTTCTCTTTTTCTTCCTAAGCAGTGTGTCTAGAATTTTGTCAATTTTATTTACCTTGTCAAAGAGCCAGTTTTTGTTTTTACTGTTTTTTTTATCCTATTGATTTCTATTGCCTTTCTGTTCCTTTGATTTCTCTTCTGATCATTTTAATTTTCTTTTTGTCTGCTTAATTTTTTTTGTTCTTCTTCAGCTAGTGTTTAAGGTGGAAGTTGAAATCATTGATTTGAGACTTATTTTCCTTTTTAACATGTGCATTTACAGCTATAAATTTCACCCCAAGTGCTGCTTGAGCAGCATCCTATAAATTTTGATTGTTTTCATTTTCGTTCAGTTTTAAATACATTCAGATTTCACTTTGGATTTCTTCTTTGACCTATGAGTTATCAGAAGTGTG
>NW_017731393.1:5304895-5313294 GCF_001890085.2 Hipposideros armiger
TGCCAAGTTGTTCGGAGTTTTGGGTCATTTATTCACTCAGGCTAGCTGCTTATGAGAGTCACCTGGAAGCTTTGGAAATAGTCACACTTCCTGCTGCTCCCGAGATGCTGAGTGGGTGAGTGTCAGGGTGCTCACAGCGGCCTGGGTGCGTGTCAGGGTCAGGAACCCTCTTCCACCTTCCCCCAACCTCCCTCCCTCTTGGGGTCTGCAGAAATGTCTTCTAGAGGTTAGCATGAATTGAGTAGGGGACACTCACATGTCCCTGTCATCTCTAGGGTATGAGCTCCAACGTCCCCAAGAGCACCAGGCCAGCCTCGCCATCCTGCCTCCAGACGAGGAGGCTTCCTGCCTCTCCAGAGGCTGAACCCACCACTGGACTTCCTGGGAGCCTAGAAAATTATTTCTCTAGGGAGATGGTGATACCGAGGGGCCAGGTGGAGAAATGACATGGCTACCCGAGGACAGCGGGCCATTTTGGAGGGCCCATTTGACATGGCCGCTGTAATGGGGCTGTTTGGATACAGGATGTGTATTGGTGAGGCTCTGGCAAGAAAGGACACCTTGAAACTGGGTCATATGAGGGGAATTTAACAGATGTGCCATTTACATAGGGATGAGCAGGAAGAAGGGACATCCTAAGGGATCGTGTGGCGCCTCAGCCCCAGGCCTGAGATTCGGGGTGGGGGGGGGTGGTAGGGAGACCTGATGGAGGCGGGCAGGGACCTGGGAGCCAGAGGGCCTGGTAGTCACCACAGAAAAGCTTCCTGGGCCTCGAGGAGGAGCCTGGAGGGCGGGTTCGGAAAGACAAATGGCAGACGGGCAGCAGGCGCCAGCTGGCCCTGTGGGTGACGGGCTGGCTCTGGCCTCTACGGAGTGCTCTAAGTGACCCAGAGGATGTTGCACTGAGGGCGTGGCCTTTGAGATGGCCTTGATTGGGGTAGATTTTGGGCGAAGTCTCGGGGGGAAGGGGCAGGCTTGACAGTAGTGGGTAGAGGGGGGACGGGCAGGCGTCTGGATTTGATGCGAGTCCTGGGAAGTGGCAGTCCAGATGGGGCAGGTGACTTGGGATGGTCTGGTTTGATTCCTCGCTGGTGAAAGAGTCTGATTCCACAGGACGTTATCGTTCACTAAAGAGGGTGATGGCAGCTGGGCCACGTTTTGGAAAGAGGAATATGACAGGATGGGTGGACTGGGCTAGGGAGAGGTTGGAGGTTGGGGAGCCATTAGGGGTTACGTCTGGGTGAGGAGTTAATGTGGGTTGGATTCCAGTGTCCCCTGCAGGGATGACGGAGAGGAGAATGGAGGGTGAGGGTCCCACGTTCTGGTCAGAGAAAGGATAGGACTCCTTAATGGATGGGAGAGTGGGGGAGGGGGGAGGGGTGATGCCCTGGCCCCCAGCCTGGTGATGCCATCAGGAGAGGCTGACGGTCAGCTTGGATGTGAGGACGGCTACTTCCCAAGTTCTCTGGGTGTTGGTGGTGCTCAAGGTCTTTTCTGTGTGTCATCTCAGTGCATCCCCTACTTGGCTGCCCATCGAAATCACCTGCAGAGTCTCTTAGAAATACAGCTCCCTGGGCCCCCTGCTCAGGTGAGCTGGACCAGCCCGGGAATCTGCGTTTTTAGTGTGCCCCAGGAGACACTGATGCAGCTGGGCTGGGTGGTGCTGCCATAACCTTCACCCTCCTGACCTCCAGGAAGAGCTTGGTGTGGTTTTCCTTCTCATTGGTGTGGAAACTGAGGCCCGGGAGCCTGTAATTTGAGCCCAGGCCTGTGTGAGGGCCAAGCCTCAGCTCTGTGGCCTCAGGAAACCAAGGCCTGGTGGGGTTCGAGGGTGTGGGGGGTGACTTTGATTCTTTCCTTCTCACCTCACAGGCTCCAGGCAGCTCGCTGGGAGGTTGTCTCCCTCAGGGCAGGGCCCCACAGAGAGTGGGTGTGTGGGTGCCAGGCCCTTCCCTGGGCCTGCTAGGCCTCGGCTAGCCCCAGCGGAGGGAGCCCTCTGTGGCCCCACCGGCCGTAGTTCACTTCCAGCTCAATTGGGGTTTTCATTTTCAGAAAAGGTGCGTCAGGAAGAGCCGGGCAGGGCGAAAGGAAAGTGAAATGAGGCAGAAAGGGCCCGGTCTGCTGGGGAGGCTGCACCCGCCGATTGAGGGTTGCACATGGGTGGAATGTCGGGGTGTGTGGACCGCTCGGCACAGTAGCCGCTGCTCCTTCAGTTGTTAAAACACAGCTCAGGGAGCACCTCCGATGGGCTGTGCTTCCTGCTTAGGGAGGGTGAGGGGGGCGGGTGCACAAATCATGCTCCCCACCCCCAGGAGGTCACATGTGAAAGAGGCAGGCAGATAAGATGGCGAAGTGCATTAAAGTCTTTTAGAATCTCTGAGAGTCGACTCTATAGAGATGGGCTGCGAAGTGGAGTGGCCATTCACGCACATGTGCATTAAACAGGTATATGTGCCCAGCACTGTGGACGAGAGAGTTAAAAATCCTGCCTCCATGCAGGATTGGAGCCAGACGTTAATCGAAGCATCACTAGGAAGAGCTGAAGATGCCAGTAAAAGTGAGGTCTTTCTGGGTTGGAAAGCCATGAGCAGAGATTTGAAGGTAAGAAGGAAAAGATGAATAGAGGCATCCCAAAAGGAGAGAACAGCATGTTCAAAGGGCCTGTGGCAGGGGGCGGGGACTGAACAATGGCCCTCATGGCTGGAGTGGAGGGTGTGGGGCCAGAGTGGTACAAGATGGGCTGGAGTGGCAAGAGAGGAAATTACCTGACACATCACTGATCCCAGACCACACGGTGCCCACTCACCATCTGCCTGCACTCTCTCCCTATCTGACAGTTAGGCAAGGGTGAGGCCAGGTTAATTCTAGGATTGCCTATGTCAGAGGCTCAACAACGTCCTGGGTGGAGTCGGGAGAAGTGAGAAAGAAGAAAATGATAGAAAGGCAGGAAAAGCCAAATGCCGTGATGCCAAGAAGGTGGGAACCGGGAACACTGGATTGAAGGCTTATGAGCCAAGGGAAAGCTCTGTCTGTCCCTGAAAAGCACAGCGAGGGGCGCTAGCTTGTTTTCGGTGAGGGGGTGTGATAGGGTCAGATTGGCACTTTGGAAAGACGACGTGGTTTTGGGGTCTGATCAGAGGGGACAAGGGCAGAGGCCGTCAGGTGGGCGTCGGTCCCAGGGGGGAGAAGACTGGCTGGCACGGGGTTCTTGTAAGGGGTTGAAGTTTAAATGTTCTGTCTCAGCTTGTCTCCAGACATGCTTCTGAGCAGGGCCCGTTCATCCATTCTTTACTGACTCTCTTGGAATGTGATCAGGGTGCCCGCCTCCCCGCTCAGTCTGCTAGCACTGCATGAGGGCTGTACCTGGGGCTCTGGGCCTCCACATGTGTCTGGGGGCAGCCGAGGCCCTTGGGGAGCTCACAGCCCAGTGTAGGCTGCTGGGGAAGGCGGTGGTGATGATGGAACCCACTCTGCGCTCTGGAGCCCTGAGCCACCCTGAGAAGCCTAGGAAGGAATTCAGCCTGAGCTGATGCCCGAGCCTTATCTGGGTGCAGAAGGCAAGGAAGGGTGTGCCAAACAGAGGGACCAGCAAATGGGGAAGTGGGAAGACCTGTGAGAGCGTGCCATCTGAGGAAGGTGGTTAGGTGTTGTTAGAAAGGAAATGTGAGTAGGAGGTGTGGGCAGAGGGACGCCCCTGCCAAGGTGGGCTGTTTGGAAAAGCCTGGGGTCTGGCAGGCAGGGAGACGGCCGCTGGGGCAGGACAGGGCCTGGGCCTGCTCCAGGCAGTGGGGCGCTTCCCGCAGGTGGCCCTTTGATCTCACAACAAATGGCCTATTCAGCATCTCCAAGGCTGGGCCAGCTCCTGGCAGCCAGGGTGGGAAGGTGGCAAAACACAGGGGATTGTGTGCCCGGTTCCAGGGTTGGAGATTCGCGCAGCGACTCCAGCTGCTCACACAGGGAGCAGCCAGATTTCTGCAGCCATTGGGAGGGCCGCTTGCCAAGGACCCCCCCTGACAGGCCACAGGGCTGGCCTCGGGGCTGGGGCACCCAGGCTCCTTTGTCTGTCTCTGCAGGTCCTGGGGCTGGAGCGACTGTGTGGGGTGGGGTTGGGACCACCTGGATGGGGGTGTGTGGGGCAGTTGTGCTTCTGTGCACAGGCCCAAGAGAGACAGACCCTCTGCGAGGACGGACTGACGGGAGTGTGGACATTTTCTGTGGGTGAAGGCCACGGTGTCTCTAGTAGCTCTAAATGAAAATGCTGAGGTTTCCTCCCCACCGTCCACCTGCCATCCAATCAATGAATCAAGACTAAAACCACAAGAGGTGATATATTTTTAAATGACCCTAAATGTTCATGAATGCTGAGAACAAAACAGCTTCTTTCTAGACTTTTGGGTTCTTTCCCTTTATTCATTTATTTTGGGTGTCTTGGCTTCTCTGGTGTCCTGAGGAGCACATACTGAGAAGGTCCATTGGATAAGGGGCGATTCTGGGAAAAGGCCCATCTGCAGATTGCCGAGTGAAAAGAAAGCTTGGTTGGGGCTAAATGTATTTGGGGGCAGTGTTGAGGGTCAGGTGTGGACTTACACAGCCCCGGCCTTTGACCTTCTTGGTGTCGCCTAGCTGTGTGCCCCCAGACAAGTCAGGGAACCACTCTGAACCTTAGTCTTCTCCTCTGGAAACTGGTAACAATGCCCATTTGCATTGTTGTGAAGATTGAGTCTTCTCATTTATACAGACTGGTGTGTGTATGCCGAGTGGGTGCTCCTGCTCCGTGGACATTAGTTCTCCATCTCGTAAGAAAGAAAAGTTGGCTTGGGAATAAACTGTAATTGAAATGTTTTTGTTGTGCTAAGAATGGGCCCAAAGTCACAAAATTATTTAGAGATTGTTTTCACTGAGTTCACAAATCTGGGAGGCTGTTGAATCAATGGTCTGTTTTCTTCCTCCCAGCAGCATTGATGTGCTCATCTTTGCAGATGCAAATAAAGCAATTAAGGTTTTCCAATTTACTGTATTCATTTACTCATTCACTTATTCTGTAAAGGAGTCATCAGCACCTACTATGTGTGAGGTCTGATGCTGCTCCCAGGGGTGCTGAAAAGAGGAGAGAGAGGCTTGGGGCTGTGGGAAAAGGCGAACGCAGGTTCCCATAGGTCCCCACAATTTACTAACCATGACCTTGGGCAGGTCATTTCAACTCTGCAGCCTTCCAAGGTTCTCATTTGTATAATCAGGATAATAGCATTTCCCTTGCAGGGTGGTTTGTGAGGATTAAAGCGAATGCTTGCAAAATGCCTGGTGCATGGGGACGGTGGAAGCAGCTGTTATTACGAAGATGTGGCCCTGGCCTTTAGGGACTCGGGGGGGGGGGGGGTCTCTCTTGGTGACAGCAGAGGAACAGGTATAACCTGGAGTGCCCAGGTAGAAGTGCATCTCTCCTGCATCTGTAACACAGGTAGATGGGAAGTGTGGGCTGAGGAACGTCTCGCAGGAAACTAACCCAGGGATGTTTCTTTGGGTCCCCTTCTTATTCTGCTCATTTGTTAAAAAACAAAAACACTGAAAACGAAACAGATTTCCAGTGTGTTTTTAAAGCTATTCTTTAGAAACGAGGCAGAGCGAGGAGCTGCCAAAGCCCAGCGGCAGGCCCTGGGAGCCTGGCTGTCTGGGCTTGGATGAGTGGGAGCTGCTGCTGGAAGAGGCAGGCTGGGTTCCTCCGAGCGTGTTTATCCTGTATATCTGACCTCGGAGTCCAGCCAGCTAATGACTTTTAAGGACTCTGATGTGTCTTGCACCTTGACTGGACCCACTGACCACCCAGTGGCCTGTTTCCCATGTGCATCACCTGGTGGAAGTTGGTCCAAATGCCAGGTGGGGTTCCGTGGCTGTGAACGTTTAGTCACAGGAGCTTTCACTCAGGACTCTGCAAGAGCTCAGGGGGATGGCTGGACCCAAGCCCTTCTGTAGAGCCAGATGGAAAGACAGGCTGGGATCTGGAACCAGCTTTGAAATCAAGGAAATGTGGGTACAAATGTCAAGTGTACCCTTTACTGACTGATCTCTCAGGAGACCCACTCTGCCACTGATTCCGTTGGTTTCCTCATCGGAGAATTGGGCAGGTGTGAGCTCCGCGTGTCTGCAGGTGCCTTCGCCCTCACTGGGCCTGAGCACTGCCATTAGCAAAATGCATGGTTTCTCAGGCACCTCCCAGTTTTGTAACCTGTGACTGCCTTGCCGACCAGTTCCTTCCTGCCAACACCCACTCCCACCCACCTGAAAGATACCTGCCCGTGGACATTATGGACTTGGCCAAGCAATTTCCCAGAAGAGCTGCAATAGCCCAATTGCCACCAGCCTGGGGCCTTGTAGGGCTGGCTGAGCTCCTGGGAATAGCCTGGGAGCTTGCTAGCCCTCGGCCTCCCTGCTGGCCGCCTCCGAACCAGAAGGACTGGGAAGTGCAGGCCCCGAGTCGCTGGGGAAGGCAGAGCTCTCTAGAAAGTGAGCGTTGGTGAGGGTCTGGATAACCTCTGGCCTTCTGTTCAGGTCCCAGACCTGCTTCACCTGGATACACCCTCTTTTGAAAGCAGCAGCACCCCTGCCAGCTGAGTCACTGGGACGTCAGCCATAGAAGCAACAGTGAGCAGCTCAGTGACACAGACCCCTCCTGGAGAAGGCCTTGGGCCTTCCTGACCGGCTGTATNGCTTCGCATGCCTGAGACTTGTGCTTGTGGAGACAGGCTCCCTGGGACTTGTGGCAGCAGGAAGTGGACGGACCTGACTCTTCCTCCCACTTGATAGATGGGAAAATGGGGGTTCAGGGAGGAGAAGTGACTTTCTAAGGTGGCACAGGGCACCTTTCTTTCTGTGGCAATGAGTTCTCCATCCCCGGAAGTGTTCCATGCTGGGGACCCCCGGGCACGGTGTGAGGGAGCCTTCTGGGCCAGGCCGCCAAAAGCCAGCGGGCGTGGGGTGCTCACTCCTGGGACCACACTCATCTTCCTTCCTCTGAGGCCACCCAGCTGGCTCCCCGCTCTTTCCAGTTTTTCCCGCCTCCCTTGGAACCTGGTCTCAGGCTCTCTCTGAAGTGAACTTGCTGTATAAGTTCTAACAAGAAATATTATGATCTAACTTCTTGTGGCTTCAGGAGATACAAATCTGTGGTAACACTTCAAATTAAGTGTCGTGAATGAGTAATTGCTTTCTGAATCTGAGGAGTCTGATTGAATGGGAATCATTATTGCGCCTTAATTAAAATCCCACTGATTATTAAAATTGTATTTTGGTGTTTTAATAACTCTATAAGGGACATGTAGATAAAGCTCAGAGATACACACCAGTGTGATTCTTGTTAAACCCCAATAAAGTTTGGTATTAATTCAAACATGTACTTATTGTTTCAGAGAACTTAAATGGAATTTTTGCCAGCGATGGGTTGCAGTGTCGTGATTAGGTCTCTGTCTCATTGGGACCTGAGTGCAGTGGTCTTTGGTCCTTTATGAAGCCTGGGTTTGGAGTGAGCATCTTCAGGGTGCAGAGTGGCTGGGGGAGCCAAGAATGGGGGCTGGGGTTGGTTTTGACATGCTCCTGTCAAATTCCTTCTGGGCTGTTCCAAGGACTGGAGTGGAACTGGAGCTTGGAATTCTCTAAGAATCTGATCAGTATTAGGTCGTAGAGCTGTATATGCCAAGTTGTTCGGAGTTTTGGGTCATTTATTCACTCAGGCTAGCTGCTTATGAGAGTCACCTGGAAGCTTTGGAAATAGTCACACTTCCTGCTGCTCCCGAGATGCTGAGTGGGTGAGTGTCAGGGTGCTCACAGCGGCCTGGGTGCGTGTCAGGGTCAGGAACCCTCTTCCACCTTCCCCCAACCTCCCTCCCTCTTGGGGTCTGCAGAAATGTCTTCTAGAGGTTAGCATGAATTGAGTAGGGGACACTCACATGTCCCTGTCATCTCTAGGGTATGAGCTCCAACGTCCCCAAGAGCACCAGGCCAGCCTCGCCATCCTGCCTCCAGACGAGGAGGCTTCCTGCCTCTCCAGAGGCTGAACCCACCACTGGACTTCCTGGGAGCCTAGAAAATTATTTCTCTAGGGAGATGGTGATACCGAGGGGCCAGGTGGAGAAATGACATGGCTACCCGAGGACAGCGGGCCATTTTGGAGGGCCCATTTGACATGGCCGCTGTAATGGGGCTGTTTGGATACAGGATGTGTATTGGTGAGGCTCTGGCAAGAAAGGACACCTTGAAACTGGGTCATATGAGGGGAATTTAACAGATGTGCCATTTACATAGGGATGAGCAGGAAGAAGGGACATCCTAAGGGATCGTGTGGCGCCTCAGCCCCAGGCCTGAGATTCGGGGTGGGGGGCGGGGTAGGGAGACCTGATGGAGGCGGG